>NW_025767225.1:0-600000 GCF_003918875.1 Haliotis rubra | reverse complement strand
ATGGTACTTGTTGGTACCCTGCCTGGTGCTTAGTGAGTGAGTGAGTTTGGTTTCACGCCACTTTTAGCAATATTCCGGCAATATCACGGTGGGGGACACCAGAAATGGGCTTCACACATTGTATCCATGTGGGGAATCGAACCCGGGCCTTCGGCATGACGAGCAAACGCTTTAACCACTTGGCTACCCCACCGCCCCCTGGTGCTTAGTATTAGTGGGATAAGATAAGAACTGGACCCCGTTCCTCAAAGCGATCGTAGCGCTACGACAGTCGTTACTCCCATACTTTAACATAGACTTACGACTGTCGTAGCACTACGATCGCTTTGAGGAATGGGGCCCAGGTCAACTTGGAGTGCCTGATCACACTGTGTCTAAGTTGATTATCTGTTTACTTTAAATGTGTGGCAAGACCAGCAGAGCATATAGAGCATCAGAGATTGATGTTGTCTTATCACCTCACTCACTCATCCCTGTGATGAGACTTTTTTTAAACACACCATTGTTAAGACCACGCTGCCATGGTAACACATATCCCTTGTGTGACGTAACAGAGGAGTGTGCATACCGGGTGCTGACAAGCGAGGGGGGCAGCGACGCAGCAGAGAGTAAAGACGGCATCCCCATCATCATGAGGGCGTACGAGCTGCACAAGGATAATGCCGATGTCGTGGAATCTATCGTCACTCTCTTCATGGAACTTGTGGAATATGGTAAATATCAATGCCTTTTAAGTAAACTATTCACAAAATATATATCTTGAACTTCATGAGAGAAAAAGATAATTATTTCTTTTTCTTTTGTAAGAAGACCATCTCCCCTACCAGGTACTGTATTCAAAGTATACATTGTGTAAATTTTGGACATTGTGTAAGACGTGTCACATACTAAAGCTGCATACCAAGGATGAACCATCAGTATTCAGTTGGAAGACCCAGCCTTTTGTTCATGATTGGCTATATTTTATGTTACAAGCGTATTTACGTTTTTCTCTGAAATGAGTAGCCAGGTATTATAGTATCCACATTTTCCCAGTATTCTTTCAAATAAATGTTTTGTTTTGATATAATTTGGCCCCATCCCATAAGAAGTTGGGAATAGGTCAGTGAATTGTAACACCCCTTTGAACATAAATTGGTCAGTACCTTTGCAAGGCAAACATTCCAGGTGCAAATCTGAAATGTGTCAGATTTAATGCAAACAAGACTATTTGAGAACTGAAAACAGGCAACTTTCATAATGACATCAAGTTCATTATCATTTGATGTTCGTGGGTCATGAGATTCAGAGCTTTATATGAGTTTCATGTCCTCATGTTCGCCAAACTTCAATCAACCACGTCTTTTGATTCCTATTGTTCAAATGCATGTTAAATTCTTTGAACATGCATGTTGTTTTTACTGTTACTTACATGTTACAACATAGAAAATGTTCCCTTGGAGTTAAAGGTGTACTTACAACTGTGATATTTCTCTGAATCAAGTTTATATGTTTGATGATGTTTTCTTGTAGATGATATTTGTAAGGATTTATTGAGCTTCAAAGTACCTGCTCTCATAAAAGAGATTCAGTTGAAGTTTAATAAGAATGAGGTGAGACAAACAGGTTGAAGTTGATTCGTGTGGCCTGGTGTGTTGTGACGGCACTGTTTGACGAGGCTTGTGATGTAGTGGGGTCGGGTTGGGGTCAGGAAGTGATGTCATCAACTTTGTATTGTAACAAGAATGTTGGTATTGAAAATGTCTCTATAATTAAGTAGGTGGGGTAGCCTAGTGGTTAAAGCATTCGCTCGTCAAACTGAAGACCAGGTATGATTCCCAACAGGGGCCTGTGGTATGACAAATGAATACTTTATCCACCTCCTCATTATTAATTCATTATTATATTGTCTTTTGAGACAGTTTTTTAGTCACTGGAAACATAATGATACCTAACATTTTTATTGACATAGATTCAGTGATGTTTATGAGAGCCTGGTTTTCACCCAATTTTACTTCAAGCTGATACCAGAATGCTCTTGAACGCGTTACAAACATTAAGGGGAGATTACTCTTGTGTTGACATGACATCACTACATTACCAGCCTCAGGGAGTTCACTTTTTACACTGGCACTTTGATATCATCTGTTCTCTGGGATGTAAATTTGGGCATGAGATACTAATGTCATTGTGATATCTGGCTAGCTAAGATATCATCAAAGCCACAGTGATATCATGTAGGTAATGATATCATGGTCACTGTGATATAACCTTGGTAACTATGATATCATCTGGGTCACTGTGATCTTGTATGGGTAAATATCATTTGGGCTGCTTGGTATCATCTATGATATCATCTTGGTCAGTGATATTGTCTGGGTAACTATGGGTGACTGTGATTGCCTTGGTAACTGTGACATATTTTTGATCATTGACGTTGTATATGATATCATGTGGATAACTATTACAATGTCTATAATATCACATGGGTCACACTGATATTGTCTGGATAACTGGTATCATCTGGGCCACTATTGAATTGTCTATGATATCATCTTGGGCACTGTTACAATGTATACTGTACGGGTCACTGTGACATTGACTGGGTCACAGTGACCTAGCAGTATATAATGCTGTGTGTATTCATGCTTGCACGGCTCTGCACTAACATTTCCTCACACGTCACAGGTACTGCATGTATTTGGATGTGCTCACATAACATTACGGTATGGTAGGCATGATTACACCAGGGACAAATCATTCAAAAGTTTCTGAAAGCAATTAGTAGATTGATCACTCTCATCTGAGAGCTTTTCTGAACATTTTGTTTTTGTAAAAAAATTCTCAATGCTATGTCAATAGTAAATGAAGTCTATATAGTTGTCAATGAATAAAGTTGACCAGCATTGATCCACGGCAGCAGCAACGGCAGCAGCGGTTTCAGGAACTATTGTTATGTGACATCAACAACTGATTTATTCAAGCCACACCTCTTATCTTTCATATTTGGAAATACTTTGAGACGTGATATTCAGTATTTACAAGGGAGGAAAACAAATCTATCAATATTTCTAGGAATCTTCTGTGAGGTCCTCAGTTCCCTAATGTTGGAAGACAAGAGGTCTGGCTTGCTGCACTGAGTGTGTCGTGTGTGTGGTGTGTTTCTATCCTTGCCTCTGTTTGTCACACTGTAGATGACATGAACGCTGAAATGCGCCACCTAGCGGTGGGATCACACATACTGCTCCCTGTTCACAAACGTTTCCGGGACAACAGGGTAAGATCTGCACTTGCAACATTAAACAGTTATCATTCTTTACAATTATTTCTTACACAAGGGGTAAAAACTGATGGCGATTTTTTAGAAAAGTATCTGATGTTAAATTGTTAAGAATGATCTTCATATTAAATCTCTAAAGTTCTGATGTATTATATTTCTATCATATGTAATTCTTCTACATTTGTGGTGCACGTTGTGTTGTTGCCATCAAACAGTCTGATAATTATGAAAATTCATATATATTTAATTGAATAAGAGACCCAAAATTACATGTAGGCACACTTCTTTAGGTTTTTAAATAACTGTCAAATTAAGATCCTGTATATTTGGCTTCTTGTGTGATACATTCTCTCAAACTTAACTGTAAGAAATAGCACATGTACACATTACACATTAAAATGGCATTGTGTTAATGATTCAAATCTACCTCTTTCATTGAGATCAATATATTTCTAAGAGGTCAGATCAATTAGAATTCTTGTTAGAATAAGGGGAATCTTTTCAAAGCCTAGCACATGTCAATTTTGGTATAAGAGATAGTTCCAAACATGAAAGAAACTATGATTTATTTAATAAAAGCTTTGAGGCAATCTGATACATATGTACACATTGCTGCAGTTTCTGTAAATATTATCTGTAATTGACACAACAAAATATGGACTGTAATGTGAATTTCAGTGTTAATATGGGGCACCCACAAATATGACTTATAGTTTGGAGTCTGTCGTCTTGTAGTTCAGAAGTTGTTCCAGTAGCTTAAAATTGAATACATTATTTCTGTTATTCTGAACTTAGGCTGAAGGGGTCGTTGTCGGCACGGGTACTACAGATATGTACCCCAGGTATGTTTCTGTATACAGAAACGTGTACTTTGGCCATAATGCGAATACAGAAACGTACCCTAGGACGATTCCATTCCCATTGTGTCGTATTCTTGACAGGAACTGTCATACTGTTGTATTAGATACATTTGATTGCGTTATGTAAGTAATGAAAATACACAGTAACGGATATTTCGCGATGCACATGAATACCACTCGGAATCAGTTGAACGGGAACAACTACATACGGTTTCGGTTTTGGATTGCGGAATATGGACTCATCCGCCTTTTAGGGTACCGGGTACTTTTCTGTATTTTGACTTTGTTTAGGGTACATATCTGTATACAGAAACGTACCTGGGGTACGTATCTGTAGTACCTGTGCCGACAACAACCCTTCAGCTGAACTTAGGGTGGGTGGTTTTGTAAATCAAGAAAACAAATTGGTTTGGCCTTGTTTTTGTTTTTTAGAAGATCCCATTCTGCAGTTCTTGCACATGTCAACTCCATGTTTGTGTATTTCAGGACATCATGAAGCCATGTGAGGCGGCTATGGTCAAGCTCGGAGTCAACAAGCCATTATAGACGGCCATCTTTAATCACCCTCACAGACATTGTCATTAGCATCATGAACACAGAAACAATGATCTCACTGAAACTTGAGGGATTAAAATATTTCCCAAATGTTCACCAGACAAGTGTGAATCATTTCCATTTGGCCAATATATCAATCTAATTCCAAGATTCATTTTCTGCTGGCCCCTGGGCATATAACATAATTGTTTTGTTTACCAACAGGTTGTCAGGTGATGACTTTTCAACATTATTTCACAAGGACAGATTACATGTAATTCATCATAGCTTGTAAGTTATTCAGTATCATATATATATATTACCATAGTTTTTGTGGAAATATTGTAAACAAATATGGGTTTCACAGTTCTTACAGAGACATTTTTTAAACTATTCGTTTTGAGCCACCATGAACAATGACCTTCCCCTTCGAGTATGGACAGCTAGTCATGGATGACGTCTGGCTGCTAAAGGCTACTCTTCAAAATTATAAACAGTTATACAGTTGGAATGAACAAGCCAATCAACATGATGCAAAATGGCTGAGAGTAATTTCATGGATATTCCCATTGACATTTATATCGCATTAACGAATGTACGAATAACTAGTAATTTGTTTGTCTAACGCTGAAGGAAACCGTTCTCAGGGGCAGGAATGTTATAATTTTTAACCTCTACTGATGATTTAAAAATGTTTGGTTCAAAACTTATACTGTCGATGTGCAGAAACAGCAGAATCTCTATAACCTGAGGCAAATACTTGCATTTGCCGTGGTAGTTTGTAATTTGTTGATCTCAAAATGTGAAGAATAGTTTAGAAATTACAAAATTACAGTGATATAGGTTGACTCTTTGGGTGAGTCGGTATACATTGTTAATGGTCATGTGATATTTGGCCAATATCGTTGATGTCAGTTTTTGTATTGTTTGATTTTCAAGGAAATGTTTTATTTGAAATTTGACTTTTTTTTTCTCATTTGTCATATGTATTGCGACAAATTGATTTCTTGGGCCAGTTGGTTTTTCTGAAGCTGTTATTTCTGTGAATTTGATATAATATTTTATGTGAAAATGTTATTTTTCATAGTGAGTTTTTTTATCCATTATGAGACTATCAGTGTTTTGTTACACATTGTAGTACAATCATGAAACAAAGTGCCTAATTAACATGCAATCCTAACTGGATTTAACAATTCATAACACACAATCCTAAGTGAATTGAACAACTTTCAACAAACAATTCTGACTGGATTGAACAACTTTCAACAAACAATTCTGACTGGATTGAACAACTTTCAACAAACAATTGAACAACTTCACTGGATTGAACAACTTTCAACAAACAATTCTGACTGGATTGAACAACTTTCAACAAACAATTCAGACTGGATTGAACAACTTTCAACAAACAATTCAGACTGGATTGAACAACTTTCAACAAACAATTCGGACTGGATTGAACAACTTTCAACAAACAATTCAGACTGGATTGAACAACTTTCAACAAACAATTCCAACAAGGTTGAAGAATTCACAACACACACAAGTAGCGTTCAGTAATAGTTCTATTTTTGTTTGCAATTAAGATGTCTTTTTCATCAAATATGAAATAATATTCTCATTTAGGGCCATGCTTTTTCCCAGCAGCCCTGAAATAGTGAAATTATTTTCTTCCATTGGTTTTATAAAAGTGTGTCTCCTGTCATCTGTACAGACCTTCATGCATCCTTTCATGATATATTCCTCATCAGGGCCACTGTATCTGTTTCACCTGCCCTTAACCAGCATTAAAGCATTATTTGTTTAAAATAACCCAATCTTACACAAAGATGTATTTATTTTCTTGTTGTTTCTAAACACTGGCAATTAAGAGTATAGTACTAACCAAAACGTGTTTGTTTCTACAAACTGGAGCCCAGAACAATGCTTCATAACATGAGGTGAGGGAATATAGACTTGTCAGATAATTCTAGACTTAAATTTAATTCACTTTTTCATATATTCTCTACTTCTGGGAGACGCACTAGACCAGAGCCCAAATTCTTTGAATTTCTTCATTTTCACCTCAGTACTTTAACATGACTTTACCCCCAGATAATTTCTCCTAAACAGTGTGTGTAAATGTTGTGCCATGTAAGCCTTACAGAATTTATTGATTTCTTGTTTACTTGATGTGTTTTGTGTTTTTCATCGCCAGTATTGTATTTTCGTAACTGATATTTTATATCTGAGTACCTGTGATAGATGAGACCAGACACACGGTAGTAGCGTCTGGCCCAAGAAAGGGTTGACAATTTTTTAATTTACAAGCAAGGTTATTAAGTGAGTTCCTGTGATAGATGAAACCAGACACACGGTAGTGTCTGGCCCAAGAAAGGGTTGACAATTTTTGAATTTACAAGCAAGGTTATTAAGTGAGTTCCTGGAGCTGTTGTTATGCATATTGATACTGTTGGTAAGATTGATATTTAATCTGTGGTTATTGTGGACAGAGATATTTTTTTAAATTAGACATAGACAATCATTCACACTCCCATATACTCACTTTCTGTACTTAAACAGAAACAGGTTAATTGGCAAAAACTATTCAACAGAACGACAGCATGAAAAGTGAGGTACGAGGTAGACGGCGAGAGTTACCTGCTCTTGGCTGTAGGGGGTCTGGTGGGGCCCTGTAGGGGTGATCTCACAAGACAAAACAAGTTTTTTTGTTTTGTAAATATTTCATTGAAAAATATAGTTACAACTGTCGTAGGATTTAAAATGGACATGTAAATGCTTATATGTACCCTAAGGAGGACTTCTTCTGAAAAAGAATATGAATGTATTAAATTAGGATCTTGGAGCTCCAGAAGTAGACGGATCTACATTAACAAAGTCATTACTTCAACTTGGTACTTCGTTTTTCATTGCTCTATGTAATGTGTGTTTAATTTCCATACATCACCATTATTGTATAACTCACTTGTGTAACCAAAGTGTCTTGGGGAATTGCTGGGTTTCACAGCTAGTTCCTGTGTTTGTGAGTGTGGTAGAAGCGTTCTGTGATACGTATTGCCGGCCACATCGAGAATATTCAGCACTGATTCCAGGGACATACTGACCAATCAGAATCAACCAATGCTTGAGAGTGTCTGATAAAACTGGTCAGATTCATCTTGAGAGGGACATGCTCCAAGACAACACAGAGAGATGTTTGAGCTCTGTTTGTCTTCATGAAATATTAAAGTATAGTCAAATGCTGTTGTGTTGAACTTTCAGTTGTATCGAAGTAAGAGATTGGTCCATTCATACTCCTTTAGTCACCATAATGCGGAGGTGTCAAACAACGGATAACTTGAAGTATTTACGCAGGTTCGTTAAACTTTGTTTCACTGTATCAGTGGCAGGATTAAATAAGTCATATGGTATTAGGCTTAAAAAATGTTTCAAGAAAGTTACCATGCAATCTGACACACTAGGGGCGGCTCCAGGGTTTTGGGGAAAGGAGGCACACATAAATCATGCAGTCAAAAGGTTAGGGGGAAATGCCCCTCAGGGAATTTTTTTTTTTTTTTTTTTTTGGGGGGTGTGTGTGTGCTTACTCCCCCTTTCTGGATCCGCCTCTGCACACTGTGGAAGGTGTTGATTGGCCTAAATGTTATTTGGCTTAAATGACTTGCTGCTATTTAACTTTACTTGAATCCAAAATACTCTGTTTTAACAAAGTCATTGTAGTGTTGCAGATTGAAGGTTGAACTACTTTAGACATTTTTAGTCATCATTTTTTAAACACACATCACAAATAATTACACTGGGACTGATCACTGATCTGTAATCAGTGCTAATTTTTATAGAAACTATTTTCCAAATCTAAATGGATTCATCAATATGTCCTAATTATATGTATAGAAAGAATGGGGTTGCTTTAATATTGTAAAGACACAAACTCTGTCTACCTGTACATTGTTACGTTTGTAACCGAGTTGTATGAGTGTGTGTAACCTACTGTTTTGTTATAGTGTGTTGTTTGACTGTTGTAATGTCTTCGTATTTTCCTTCTAGCCATGATAGCTTTAACCATTAGCCTTATAGAGTCCGTCCAGGCCTAAGTCAGTCTATCACAGGCTAGCCCAGTGGGTGCTTCAAGTAAAGTAAACTGTCCATATATATAGTAAAGGCTGCCGAAGCTAAGGAAAGGGAACTCCAGCCTGAATGTTATCGTAAGGTGGACACATCCTTGTACTTAGTCAAGTATGTATGTCTGTGTTAAGGGAACTCTAAAACAAGTAAATAAGTCCAATATTTAGTATACTGTGAATGACCTTATGTTGTGGGAGCTATAGCCCTAAAATCTCGACCCTGATATTTTTTAGTAAAGGTGGTCCCATCAGTAATACTGTAAAGCGTAAAGTTCCTAAACATATACAAAGATTAGCTCATGCATAGCAGGTTGAGTTACTGATTATACAGGGTGCATAGTGAGAGAGTTTAGTTTTACGCTGCTTTTAGCAGTATTCCAGCAATATCACGGCAGGGGACACCAGAAATGGGCTTCACACATTGTACCCATGTGGGGAATCGAACCCGGGTCTTCAGCGTGACAAGTGAACACTTTAACCACAAGGCTAGTACCGGTCTGAAGTTGTACAGTATGCTCCAGGATGCTGGCTTGTGATAGACTGATCTCGGGCAAGTGTCCCTATCATGTAACTGTGATCTCAGGTTTCGTCTAATCAGCAAACAGTAATTCTTGCTGTAACTCACCTGACTGTTTAACTTTACTGATAAATATAACCATTTGTTGAAGTTGACCTTTGTTGTTTTTTACTTGCTGATAATTCAAGGTCACACCAATCCTTTCATGGTTGAAGATGTATTTTGTTGGTTTCAAATTCTCGTCACCTAGTTTGCTGTGTTCGGGTGAGTGAATATGGTTTTACGACGCTTCTAGCAATATTCCAGCAATATTACGGCGGGGGACACCAGAAATGGGCTTCACACATTGTACCCACGTGGGGAATCGAACCTGGGTCTTCGGCGTGATGGGCGAACGCTTTAACCATTAGGCTACCCCACCGCCCCTGCTGTTCGAAGTGAGTTGTATGTAATGCAGTTATGATGGAGCGAATATTGTCATGCAGGTGTTCGATGTTTACCACTTTTTGCGAAACCAGAGTTGGGGTATTGTGTTGACAAACCCAGACACATAATCAGAGTGAGTGAGTTGGGTTTTACGCCGCATTTAGCAATATTCCAGCAACATCACGTGGGGGACACCAGAAATGGGCTTCACACATTGTACCCATGTGGGGAATCAAACCTGGGTCTTCGGCGTGATGAGCAAATGCTTTAACCACTAGGCTACCCTACTTCCCCTGCTGTGTACTACCCATCAAAAGTTTAGACTCACTATATCTTATGTATATATATACATGTATATGGTTACATCGAAGATGAGTGAGTGAGTGGGTTTTACGCTGCTTTTAGCAATATTCCAGCAACATCACGGCGGGGGACACCAGAATGGGTTTCACACATACATAATCAGAGAAAACTGAAATTTGAAAATATGATCCAACGTTTCCAGGATATATAAGGATGCATCTCTTATGTGTGCTAGAAACCTTGGATCATATAATTGTTAGATATACATCATAATTTGAAATATGCAACTATTTCTACAACATGCTCACTGGTTGGGTTTTACACTACTTTTGGCAATATTCCAGCCATATCATGGCAGAGGACACCAGAAATGGGTTTGACACAACGTATTCATGCGGGGAAGCGAACACGGATTTTGGCATGATGGGCATACACTTCAACCTTTGGCCTATCCTATTACCTTTATCTGAGTGAGATGACAATGTCTTGGGCAACCTGAACACATAAGCTTCATGTCAAGATGAGCTGAGAGCTTACTTCGGCCATCCTCGATAATCTCCAGGGTATACGTTACGATCACTCTCCACTATACCCTGGATGCATCCACGGCTTGACCCGATAATTATATTACCTCCCTTTGCTGGCTCCGCATTCTAACAGTAGCCAATCAGCTAAGCCGCCGTTACATCCGAGCTTGCCAGTGTCAACAAAGATAGCGATCGCAGCCGCGAAAGTTTGTTCGCAGTGCGACTCAGATTTGGGGGGGAAGCATACAGACAAATTGACATGTCTGAAATCTTTAAAAAATATATGCAAGAACTCCTTCTACCTCTTTCAGAGTACCTCTGCAACAATATATTATTATTACCAAGTTTAATCGGTTAGATGATTTAAAAAGCGAAAGTTAGTTATGATTTGTACGCTCAACTTCCTAGTGTAGACACCTGATTGGATAAAAAGCCAGCAAAGGGAGGTAATAAAATCATCGGGCCTAGATGCATCAAGGGTATATAGTGGAGATGCATACCCTGTATACCCTGGAGATTATCACAATCTATGCAATTGGCATATGACATGTATAACACCAGTCAGTAAATCTCCAGGGTATAGTGGAGAGTGATCATAACGTATACCCTGGAGATTATCGAGGATGACTTCAGCAAGTTTAGATACATCTGAAAAATCAGTTGTCCAGTTTTGAAATTGGACACTACATTGTCTAGAGAAGCCTACATTACAATAACCATATGAACTGGTCAGCTGGGCGAACATTTGAGTGGCGGATTAACTGCTGAATCATTGATGGTGATGCAGGTTAGATATGAAGATTAAATATGTAATGTACTGAAACATAAATTCCCTGACAAGTTGGTATTTTAATTAATTAATATTTTGGGACCTCTAACCAGCATCCCTTCCCACTTAATTAAACCTTTAACTGGCCATTCCATCAACAAGAAAATACCTACCCTACATGATGATTGCTTGTTGTTTAACACTGCACACACCAATACACCACCAATATGAAAGTGGTGGTGTGCAAAAAATGAGTCTGGACCAGACAATCCATTGATTGACATCATGGGCATCATTCTAAGAGTGAGTGAGTGAGTTTAATTTTATGCTGCACTCGGCAATATTCCACCTACATGGCGGCAGTCTGTAAATAATCGAGTCTGGACCTGACAATCCAGTGATCAACAGCATGAGGTTCGATCTGCGCAGTTGGGAACCGATGACATGTGTCAACCAAGCCAGTGAGTCTGACCACCCGATTCCATTAGTCGCCTCTTATGACAAGCATGGGTTACTGAAGATTCATTCTAACCCGGACGTTCACAGGTCTCTTTCTAAGAAGACTGGATGAAGAGTTAGAACAAAAACAAATATGTAGATGATTTATTCATTGATGATATTTACAATGAACATGTACACATCATAAAAAGGATGTTATCAAATGCTGTCATAATGAAATAGATGGACAATACAAGACAATACTCTGTCTTCAAATTGTCATGTAACAGTAGTGAATGCTTCAAATAAACATATTTGATTCACTCATTTATCCCTCGACTTGATGCACTAATTTCTCCTTAGTTCATCCATATTAACACAATTCCGACCCTTTCAATTCAAATTGTTATGAACATTTGGCATAGTCAGCACTAATGACATATCACTATAAGGGAGGCAACTCTCTGGTTTTGGTGTTTGTTTAATGCCACACTGAGCATTTTTACAGATGGTGGTCTGTAAATTAGTCTGGACCAGACAAACCAGTGACTGACATCATAAACATTGAACTATGTAACCGGGATACGAGGACATGCATCAACCAAGTCATCAAGTGTGACCACCCGATCCCATCAGTCGCTTCTTATGGACAAGCCAGGGTTGCTGAAGAACCTGGACCTTCACGGGTATGGCTGTTACTGGCTATAGATAGAGTAGGAAAACCAAATTCTATGGATAGTCAACTTCTTTATTGCAATGAGTGCGATGTTTCAGCGTAGGTTAAAACACCGTTATCAAGCAAGTTATCATCACTTGCTTGATAATGGTGTTAGTACCTATGCCGAAACGTCGCACTCATTGCAATAAAGAAGTTGACTATCCATAGAACTTGGTTTTTCTTCATTACAACTTCTAAAATGCCTTTCAAAGAACTTATAGATAGAGTGTATGCGAAGTTTTTTCTTTTATGCAACTTTATATGACATTTAATGTCGGTTGATTAATTTGAGCTTAGGACAGGTTGAAAAGATATAATGCCTGACTTAGGCACACTATCAAGTCCATGGAAAAATACAAATTCAAAGAGTCCATCAAGACAAGTCTAACAATTCAAAGCAAGGGCATTTCACACCCTGATTACCCTGAAATAATTCTACCAAACACATTTAGCTCAAATTTAATTTAAATTTCCCATACATTAATGCCAGCTTAACTTTAAAAATTCCACACAAAATTTGACTTTCATACCATTTCGTGACCATGACCTCATATTGCTATTTATAGACGGAAGAGTAATACTCGTCTTCCAGCTCGTATAGATCCGTGGCCATCTCGTCTCGGAGGACCATGAGTTTAGCGTCGACCTCACCCTGCATGTGTTTGTACAGCTGCGTGTTCCCGGAGATTGACTCATTCACTGACGGGAAATCATTCAAAATCAAAAACTGTTTTAAATCTGATACAAGTTTCATCAGAGATTCGCCAGCTCTCACCTGAAAGGGGAAAAGATACATCACATAAACAATGGAAAAAGTGGGTCTAATACTGCTTAAACAGCATTCCAGTTATATCATGTATATTAGTTTACTTAGGGAGGAAAGCCTTAACTGATGCAGGCCTCAAACTTGCATGAAACCAACAAGGATGAGCATGTGCCAACATAATCAGACCAAACCAGGATTCAAGTGAGTGAGGATGGTTTTACACCGCTTTTAGCAATATTCCAGCAATATTACGGCGGGGACACCAGAAAAGGGCTTCACACATTGTACCCATGTGAGAAATTGAACCTGGGTCTTCAGTGTGAACGCTTTAACCACTAAGCAACCCCACTGCCCTAAACCAGGATTCAAACCCATCACCATGACGATACAAGTTGTGTTCCAATGATTGCTGTAGAACAACAATCAATTTAACAGCAATTGTTCACTACAAAAATGGTAAAATACGTAAAGCACATTTTATTTATGGCTTATATACACGATTCAATGTTTTCACACCATTAAATCTTCTGACAATCTTTTTTTTTACTTGATATCTGTCTTCATGTAAGACATAAGAAAGAAAAAGTTGTCATCATTACTAACAGTAAACTAAAGCAACAACAAACATGAGAAAGTGTGTAGGTTCTAAAACACTTTCAGTTCTATTCCAGTCATAAAATGGTGTGGAAAGTCTAATTTGATCCAGATGCCAGACATTTACCACTTTGGTGAAAACCCAAACCCAAATATGGTGAGGTGAGGAGAGGTGAAATTGGGTTTAACGTCGTGCTTGAGAATATTTCGCTCATATGACGACGTGCATGCATGTGTATGTGTATATTCGGCTGCTTGTACTAGCCCAAACTGAAGCTGGTTTTATAGTGCTAGCCCACTGAGATACCATGCCGCAGTGAAGCATGAATACCCCACTCAGACACATTATACTGACTCCGAGCCGACCAGTCCTTGTTGTACCCACTTATACCGAACGCCAGGCAGGGACCAACAAGTACCATATTTTAACGTCTTTTGGTATGACACGGTCGGGGATTGAACCTGCGACCTTCCGCTATCCGGGCGGACGCTCCAACCACTACACCACAGAGGGGGTCCCCAAATATGGTGCTGACAAACGTAGAAACATAATGAAGGATTGAGCCCACAATCAGGATGCACCCAAGGGATGAAACATTCAACACTGAATTGAGATGCCTTAGAAAGACTTAAATGATAGTTCACAATAGCACCCGCTGCCTCTTTCCCTTCCACCTAGGTGAGACCCGTGAAGATCCGGGTTAGACCTGGTCTTCAGCAACCCATGCCTGTCGTAAGAGGCGACTAATGGGATCGCATCATCAGACTCGCTGACTTGGTTGACACGTCATTGTATCCCATTTGCTTAGAACGATGCTCATGTTGTTGATCACTGGATTGTCTGGTCCAGACTCGATTACTTCCATCCGCCGCCATATAGCTGGAATATTGCTGAGTGCAGCGTCAATCAATCAAACCACCTTGGTGAGCTTAACATGGGTGACAACTTACAATGTTGGCTGCTCGGACCTGCATCTCATACTGGTCCTGTTCACTCTGGGTTGTACGGGATATCTGTGAATCCTCTTCAAGCTGATGAAAAACAAGATGACCAAATAAGAGCCTTCATGCTATATTAAACTTACGGAAGGCATGACTGCAGGAAAGGTATCTTGGCTTTTATGACTATTTCATTTACATGATTTAAATTATTATCTAACAACCTCTCAAAAACATTAAATATCATGTGTAAACAATCTTACATCTTCCAAGATATTCTTATGGATTAAACTTCTTTTTTATTTCCCTAACAATGTTTTGGGACCATAGTTTACCTGATGAAGGGATCTGTAATGGTCCCGAAATGTTGTGAGGGAAATAAAAAGGAAGTTTAATCCATAAAAAATATCTTGGACATCTATATACAACTTCTAAATGCCGCTAAAAGACATCATGAAATCTTATATCAAAATAACTCTGTACATTGTTTAAACAAATTTGTATGTCATTATATATTTGATTACATTTTCTCTATTACAAAACCTGGTATCTCTTTTTTTTGAAAACAATATATATTATTTTGTTAAATGATTTGGTATCTCAATTGGAAACTCTAGTTAAAATCAGTTAGTTAAGTTAGCCGCAAAGCAGGGTATTGAGACTTATTTTGCTCAAATTTCATATGAAGGTGCTCAGCCCCACGCTGGGTGCCAATGTAGCGGCAATAAAATTTCAGTCCCAGGATTCAAACCACGGACCTTCTGACCCGAAGTCAGAGACCTTGTCCACATGACCAAAGAAGATAACCCCATCAGCAAGCTGACATGGTAAGGATGTCATCTGTGGGATTCCTCCACGCCCTGCTACATGTATGTTTTGTGAAAACTGGTCATATTTGGCATAGGTACCAGACAAATGAAAGTTGCACTGGAAAAATAACAACAACCAGCTTAGGTTGAAATAAAACCCCTATCTTACTTACACGTGCCAACTTTATAATCTCTGTAAAGTTGTCCAACATGGAACGGATGTCATCTTTTAAACGTTTGGTGTAAGACTTCAGAAGAGCATCCTTACTCTGAGGCATTGACCGTGCATGCTGAGACATGATCCAGGTCAAGAGTTCAAGCACAAATGTTTGAAATTAGTTATCGGAGTCCTGTACCTGAAACATAAAACATATCTTCGTTAAACACATTATATGTAGTTGAGACATCAATATTTGAAAGAAGTGAATATGGTGGTGAAAAAATGCAATATTTAACATAAATGCAAGCTATTAGTTTGCCAGGTTCGAAATGAACACAAATCTAGTACAGGTCGAGACTAGAACTTGTGGATTGCCAATTTCATCATTTGGTAAAAGGCAAGCAAATCCTTTTTTCGGACTTTATATCACTATCTGGAAATATTTTGTGGGATTAATGAGCTTTTATACATGCATGTAAGTACTAATGCGCAGGTCACCTGGAATAACAAATAAAACTCGCATATTATATAGTTACGCCTTAGTCGTATACGAAAGACAAGGCATTATTCACTTCAGATTTGAAGCCGGAAACACATTGTAAATTAGCTCCCTTTAATCTCGTGGTTCACGACAAACAACGAGATCTCGGCCTTTTCTCGGCCAACCAACATGGTGGGTGATTACTTTTTCCAATAGGGAAATTCATCAGGCGACATCTCGGCTTCAGAGTCGCTGAATTTTCAATTTGATGTGTTATATTCATTAAACATTGAATGTCCTTCATAACTGTGGCGAAATTTTTGCACGCCTATCGATGGTGTGACTAAATAGTCGCAATGAGAAAAGGGGTAAACATGCCTCGTAATTTTGATTTGCACACACGTTTGTATATTGGCGTTCATCTTTTCTGAAGTTGCGTCTTTTCCTAATAAAGGGGAGCACAAATGTCGTTTCACTGTTGAAATCAAAATCAATAAAATTATCAAATTTAAAGGATGCTTCTTGGTATATTTGTTTCGCAGTCAAATGTTATGGACGTGTCCAGAGACCAGCAGCCATTTATCTGGCAATGTGTTTTCTCCTGTTTAGTTTTATCTAGATTATATCCTTAATGCTGCCATGATGAAGACTATACCATTATTCGCAGTTTCCACAGAGAGGGTGAAACCTCGAAGATGGCAAACACCTTCCTTGGATGTCTGAGCAGTCTTCAATATAAACGTCTAATCTCAATAGCAATTGGTAGAGATTTACCTGTTTAACAGATTCTCGTATAATTAACAATTTTCTTTTTATATCCAGCCGAAACCTAAGAAGGGCAAGAAGAAGATAGCGGCAGCACCTTTGCTGTCAAAAAAGGTTGAGCCAAAAACAGTGGTCAACCCACTTTTTGAAAAGAGGCCAAAGAACTTTGGAATCGGTAAGTATTGGTGCTGCTGAGACAAGTTGTTAACCATTGTATATTTAAATTTACCAAGAAAGTCTACTAGCCTCAGTAATAAAACCCCTCAAATTATCCCATTAAGACTCCACTTATTATGACAATTTCTATCATGTTCGAGTATATAGTTAGATCATCTTTCTAGTAAAAGTCTTGTCCTTTTTCGTCATGGTTTGTCATAGGTACCACTGTCATGACGGTTGGATATAACCATTTATTTACTACAAGGGCTCATATTGATTATCATGGAAATATGATGGATATCTTGGTTGCAGTGATGAAGCTTTTTATCCATTATTCGCAGTTTCCACAGAGAGGGTGAAACCTCAAAGATGGTAAATTCCTTCCTTGGATGTCTGAGCAACCATGTTTTCTTAAATTATCAGATCATGTGGATGGGAATTGCTGGGGGATTTCTACAAGTAACAGTGATTTATCCATTGTAAAAAGTCCTTGTAATCCTAATAATGTTCATGGACATTTTGCAACATTAAGACAGCCTAATACTTGTCAGTTTGTAGGCTGAATTTTGTAAGTTTGTATCTGTTAATTTGTTGGTTGTCATACAAGCATGATTACCAATGCAATAACCCGGGTGTAACTTTTTTTTTCCCCAACGTAAGATCGTTGATACTGTTAAATAGTTACTTCGGGAAGATTCATACGCTTTGGCTTGTTTAGTTCCTTGGAATATATCCCATGTGTAAATAGTGTTACTACTCGTAATAATTTCAGCATGTAAAGTCAGTTTACCACACGAATATTTATATAAGATACTTTACGAAATATATTGTACAAATTGAATTACTTATTCTGGATTAATTTAACAAGTATATAATATTTCTTAAGGTATTGAAGTTCTTCATTACTGCAATTTGTTATTAAGTTACAAAACCTCTAAAAATTAAGCAACATATAACATGTTCGGATTGTACAATGTACATCAGTCTGTGAAGTGATTGCAATGATGAAGACCTTTCCACTATTCGCAGTTTCCACAGAGAGGGTGACACCTCAAAGATGGTAAATTCCTTCCTTGGATGTCTGAGCAATTCACATATTTTTTGTGGCATGGCAAATTAGGTTTTTGAGGTTTGTTTCTTTTTTAAATTGTTCCTTGTATTTGTGATCTATAGGTCAGGATATCCAGCCCAAACGTGACCTTAGCCGATTTGTGAGATGGCCCAAATATATTAGACTCCAGCGTCAGTTTACTGTTCTGAAGCAACGCCTGAAGGTTCCTCCACCACTCAACCAGTTCACACAGGCTCTCGACAGACAGACTGGTAAGAAAGTCAAGTATTGTACTGTTGTGGGTTTTTTTATCTGTTATCTGCCAACATCCTTAGTAGATTTTACATGTTATTCAATGCGGATGGTCCGATCCTGTCCGAAGGTGGGGCTGTGCGGTAGCCTGGTGGTTAAAGCGCCACTCGTCATTCAGGAGACCCAGGTTTGATTCCCCATATGGGTACAGTGTGTGAAGCCCATTTCTGGTGTACCCTGCTGTGATATTGCTGAAATATTGCTAAAAGCGGCATAAAATAATTACTAAACTCGCTGGCTCACTACCCCAAGGTTTCAAGGGAACAGTGTGAAACTGACTTTGTTTCTCTTTAAGTATTTCCAAGCAGTGATGATAAACAATATTTGCTATCTGTAAAAATGTTGATGACATTTAATCTACCACCTAGATCTCTGAGCTTGGAACTAAGAACCTGTTCTTTAAGTTTCCGAGTATTTTGGCAGACATTGAATGTGAAACTAATTTCAGCTACACAGTTGTTCAGACTGTTGGACAAATACAAGCCTGAGACCAAGCAGCAGAAGAAGGCTCGTCTCGGTGCCCGTGCTGCTGAACGTGCTTCAGGGAAGGAAGATGCACCCACAAAGCGCCCCCCTGTGGTCCGATCTGGTGTCAACACAGTTACAACTCTTATCGAGTCCAAGAAAGCCCAGCTGGTTGTCATTGCACATGATGTAGACCCAATTGAGGTGAGAACTGCAAAGATTCAGCCAGTTGAGAAAACAATGAATCATTCTCACATTTAGGGAATATAAATGGGCAAATTGGAATATTGATATATCTACAATTTTTTTATACTAATAATCTGCACTTGTCTTGCAATGATGGTTATATCATCTACAGAATGCTTATGTTGATCACAAACTCGAGCTTTTTAAATCTGAGCAAGAACCTGCAGATTTGTAAACAGTGTACACTTGCTTCTTTATGGTGCATGGATATTTGCCCAGATTAATCATTGGTTCGCTATGTTTGTCAAAGTCATCAAAGTGGCTTATGTTCAAACCAATGTAGGCTGACTACCGGTATATAGCCGACATGTCATGATGGAGAAATATTAGAAAGTGGCATTGTGTTACCCCTCTAACTTAGTATTACAAAGATTTGCACAATCTTGAAAAGTCTTTGAAGTTAGATTTTGGTTATTTTTGAAGCAGTTCTTACCAATTGCCATGGGAATTTATTATCCCCTGCGAAGATGTAGGGGGTGGGTAGGAATGGGTGATGCCTGTTCACCTGTCATGTCCCGTTTTTTGAACATAACTTGGAAACTATTTCATATGAAACTGTTCTCTCAGCAAACCTTTGTTTGGTAAGATGGAAATCGGCCTGGTTGCCCAAACACCTATAAACTTTTAATAATCAATCAGTGTGAAACTGGCTATTAAACACAGGAAGAACTGGTGCCTTTCATTGTTTTGGTATTTCTGAAAAACATTCCTTGTTTAAGAAGAACTCTTGAATGGTTGCAGTGATGAAGCTTTTTATCCATTATTCGCAGTTTCCACAGAGGGGGTGAAACCTCAAAGATGGTCAATTCCTTCCTTGGATGTCTGAGCAACCACTATTATAAAAACTACTTGGACACGATAGTTTTGTTAAACATGTTTAATAAGGATTCCATTGCTTGACATTACTTCTATAATATTCATGGAAATTGTGAACGATTTCTAACATTGTCAACAGGATGTCACTGTTTATGAATTCCCTATACATATGAAAGTCGGTGATTGTCTGCTACTTGTACTTGTGATTCCCAAGCTAACAAAACCCAGCCAATGTATATATTATACAGGTTTTACTCCAACTCTTTATGTTCATAAAGTATTCACAAGTGCAAGTTTTTGAGGCAGAACATAGTCTGTGTCCAAAGAAGAAACTGAGCATGTTATGTAATCTTTATTGATCAATATTTACGAGTGATCTGAGAAGTGGATCTCTACAAGACCCATTGCTCGTAAGAGGCCAATAATCAGGGATGAGAATTTTCCACGGAATTCCGGGAATTTCATAAGGCCAGGGTCATTTTTGTGAATTGTCTAAGTCCATTGACAATTGAATGAATTTGCTTCAGCAGATTTAAAGTATTTTAAGGGTTGCTGTGTTCATGATATTGTCATTTCTGAGCCAGTTTTAAAGGTCTAAAATGCCTAAATATCAGGAGCTTTGGCTAGTTTTCAGAGTTTTTCTCAAAACTTCATTCTCATCCCTGAATAATGGGGTCAGGTGCTGGGACTTGGTTGATGTATGTCATCATACTCTAATGGCATCAAAGCTTGTCAATCACTGGATGGTCAGGTCCAGCCTCGGGTATTTGCAGACTGTGTAGATTGAGAGGATATTGCTTCTCAGGTCTTAATAAGGCAAGACCCTTATGTCAGGAAACAAGGTTAATGGATGTTTTAGTTCCATGAAGTTGATGGAGCTTGTTTTCTTGCCATGATGTTACTAGAATTTCTTCACCAGAATCTTCTGTTGAAACCATGACCTACTGAGCAAGATGACATGCCCTTATTTTTGTCTGAATATTGTAACTATTTGTACTGTTTTGTTGAACTGGTTGATCTTGTTTTGCAGTTGGTGTTGTTCATGCCAGCACTATGCAGGAAGATGGGTGTCCCCTACTGTATCGTGAAGGGCAAGGCTCGTCTTGGTCGTGTCGTACACAGGAAGACAGCTACATGTCTAGCTATCACCACTGTCAACTCGTAAGTCATTCACTGAAGTAATGGTCAAAAGTGGCTTCTTGCACTAGGGAATGAATATCTGGAACATCTGGTCGATGTTTGACTGGGCATCAGCAGCAAATGGCCATAAAACTGCTAGTTGCAATTAATAATTTCAAATTCATTCGATATGACTTTGTGGAATTGACTTGTATTCCACTGAAAATACAACCAGTACAGAAGGTGCTGTAAGACTTATCTTTATTATTGCATCAAATGCAATTTTGAAATATTTTTAAATACAGGAACTACACACTTAAACAAATCCTAATTTGAACCAAGTACTGGTACGTTTTGTTCCCCCCAAATTTTAAATGTTAAGGCAGCCAGGAGGATGAATAGAAAGTTGAATTGTATGTCCAAGCTGTGATGATAACATTTGCTGTCTGTAAAGATGGTGAAGACATTTTATCTACCACCTAGATCTCTGAGCTTGGAATTCTTCTTGTGTTTTCCATTATAGATTGCTTGTAGGTGAACTTCATTTATTCCACAATGTGTTTTGTTTACAGAGAGGACAAGAGTCAACTTGGCAAACTTGTAGAATCAGTGAAGACGAACTTCAATGAAAGGAGCGAGGAGGTAAGGCCATTAATGCTGTTAACCCAACATGTATCAGCTTATAGTGTCCATCTCAAAATGCCTTGAATAGTGGTATATATTGGTTTAAGTTGCTTGATTTGGACAGTGTTGAAAATAATTATTGAAGTCAAATAGTTTGTCATACACCTGATGTACATTTGGTCTCGCCTCCCAGGCAGCTTGGGTTAACCGATGAGAAAATGTCCATTATGTTGCATTATCCAGTGATGATTTATTGGGGGCTGGAATAATTGGTCATGGGATCAATTGGGTGCTTGACAATGATGATATACAGTTTGAATGAGTACACCGTTGATTATAATCAAATTTTCCGTTCCAATTGGCTGTCTGAGTCGGTGCCCTTTAAATGTATCTGATGTATTTTAGTTCCTATGGTAACCCATGACCAAAGCCCAGTAGATATCTGTACTGGAGACAGTTCTGGTTCACGAGAGCTGACTGAATACATATATATAGAATGTAAGCCAAGTGCATTTGCACAACTCATCAGGGTGTAATCCCTACAGATGTGCAATGTGGGAAGCCATTCTGCTTAGAGACAGTTCTCACTTGTGATACCAGTAACTGCTAAATCTAGTATCCTGCTCCTGTCACTGACCTGATGAGATGCAATATTCAAATTTAGGTATGAAAGTCGGGATGCATGTTGTTGCCCTGTTAAGTTGCTGGTCTAGTGGTCAGTTGATTCATTTTCTGCAGGAGCAAACCTCAATTTGTCTTAATTTGTATGCAGAGATAAAACTGAATGCTAAATCTTGGAGCTCAACAGGCATGTCAGATAATACTCCTTAGGGATCGGAGAATGCAAGGTTTGGGTTAGAATTGGTATTCAGCAACCCATGCTTGTCTTAAGAGGCGACTAACGGGATCGAGTGGTCAGGCTTGCTGACTCAAGTCATCATATGCCAATTGTGTAGGTTGATGATCATGCGTTTGATCCCTAGATTGTCTGATCTGATTATTTACAAACCGCTGGCACATAGCTGGAATATTGCAGAGTACGGCATCAAACAACACAATCAACCTTTGTTGAAGTATGGGAGTTAGGATCAACTTAATGCTAAGACCTTAGTTGAACTGGGTCAAGGGTAATATGTGTAGTAAGTTGTGTTGAATAGATGTTCTAATGTGCTCTATCACTATTTGTACTGAGAAATGCACTGTTGGTTGTCAGGAACTTTCAAGAACATTCTGCAATGATGATATATTCTGCCTGACAGTTCATGAAGAACATATATTTGAGCTTTTTAACCCTGAGCAGATGTTCTAAGTGATCTCCAACATTTACACAGCTCTGCTGTCAATTTAGCACTTGGACTCCTGCTGCCTCTGCTATGTGTAGTGATTTTGCTTATGCAGTTACTTCCCTTGCAGTGTTCACCATTCTCTAGTTAGTAGTATAGCTCAGCACAAAGTTATGACTGCCCACCCTCCCAATATTTGCTATCATGAGTGAGATATGCATGTGAGTCACAATTCTACCAGTTTCATAGAAAGGGTACCCAAGGGAATCCAACTATCAGTATCAAGGATAAAATTAATGAATTCTATTGGTTTTTAGAGACATAACATTAATTTCAACCTTAACAAAATATTTATTTTAGTAAATAGTGGTTCATGGTGTAAGTTTGAAGTGGAACAAATGAAATTGTTTTAGTGCTCAAAATTCTATTTAAAAATGGTTTTATATCAACCAATATTTGTTGTGAAGCTAGTCAGCATGTGGTGGCAGTGGGGAAGACTTGTAGTGTTAAGACTTTCCAATATGCCCAAAGGCTCCAGTTTTAGTTAGTGAAAAAAAGAAGTCTGATATGAAAACCGAAGTATCTGATATGTTTATGATGTACACGAAGCTGTGATGTCACCTTTCATCATATATGATCAACATGATTCACTCCTTGGCTGTGTCTGAGCTTTTGTACATGCAAAAACTAGTTACAAGGGGGCCAGTTTTGTTAGATAAGTTCATCTGATTACTGATAATCATTAAGCCTGTTCTGTCTGAAGAATTATGGGCTTGTTCTATCAGAATTGATGTCCCTTTACAACCAAACAGAGTTTTTGTGCATAACTTATGTCATCACGTTTTGTCAGCCTGTTAACAGCAGGATTAAATAACATGTGGACATTCCAGCATAAGTTCAGCTTCTCTATAGTCTGTTTGCAGTGAAAGCGCACCGATGAATTTCACTTTAAGCAAGAAAGTAAATCAAATAAAGTAAAAAATTAAGATTGCGAATCCTCATAATTTTACCTTGCCAACTGAACATTTAAATATCAGAATTTTATTAAACTTAGGATAAAAGTTGTTTAACAAACGATCTTAGTTTCAAATCGGTATTATTGGTTTGTATTACAAGGGTGTATGCACATTAAATGAAACACCGAGAACAAGTAGGGTTGGTCTAAGTTAATGCTCATCACGTACCACACGTGCATTTGTTTCACTGTTCCAACTACTGCACTTACCCCATTGTAATACAAACCAATAATAGCGATTTGAATCTATGATCGTTTGTTAAACAACTTTTATCCTAAGTTGAATAAAATTCTGATATGAGGATTTGCAATCTTAATTTCACTCTATTTGATTTACTTTCTTGTTTAAAGTGAAATTCATCGGTACGTTTTCACTGCAAACAGACTATAGAGATAGAAGGCAAAATGTGGGCTGTTTTCTCAAGGGAGAAGATACAAAACAAATTGTTGGGGTTGAAAGTGCTGGCTATGATGATTACAATGAGGATGACTATTACTGATTTTAATCAAATTTTCCGTTCCAATTGGCTGTCTGAGTCTGCACTTACTGATCAATTTCTTTGCAGTGGGAAACTAGTTTTAGTAAATTGACAATCCAAAAACCCATTTTGCTGGGTGTAAACACATGGCTGACCGTACCCTATTACCCTGTGTTTTGAAATCAATGGTTCTGATTAAAGTAACCACAGAATGTTAGCCAGGAGATGCATCCATAAACAGTGTTGTATTATGTACTTGTTTTCTTACCTCTTGTAACAGTTCCTCGGAGTATGTCTTTTAAGACATTGGAAGAATTTATTTTTTTTGATAGACTTCCCAGTTGTTGGTGTTTGTAGTTTCCGAGTTTCTGGGCAGTCAGAACTTTCAACAATACAGTGTATGCAGACAGATATGGACCTGCCTTAGTCCACACACGGCAGTGATGTCACTCTTCATTGTATATGATCGTAATGATTCACTCCTTGGCTGTGTCTGAGCTTGTGTGGACTAACACAAAAAAATATATTAAAAAAATGAAAATTTAAGAAGTACAGACTTTACTATTGTGTTAGCCAGAGGTAAACCATGATATCTTAGTCCAAACCCCTATGGGGTTTTCCCTGTCTAGAATAAGTCCCCACTGTTTGCTAGCTATGAATACAGATTTGGTATGGCCAGGTGACTGTTTAATCATTTAAATGCATCTGTGACATATTACAGTATTGGTTTATGCTTATAAGAGGTGACCAATGGAATGGGTGTTAAGATTTACTGACTGGTGTTATACATGTCATATGCCAATTGCATAGATTGTTAATGTTGATGCATCCTCGATAATCTCCAGGGTATACATCTACATCTCCACTATACCCTTGATGCATCTAGGCCTGATGATTTTATTACCTACCTTGGTTGGCTTTTTATCCAATCAGGTGTCTACACTGGGAAGTTGAGCGTACAAATCATAACTCACTTTCGCTTCTTAAATTATCTAACCGATTACACTTGGTAATACAATTGTTGCAGAAGTACTCTTGAGAGAGGTAGGAATTCTTGCATATATATTTTAACGTTTCGGACCTGTCAATTTGTCTGTATGTTTCCCCCCAGACCTGAGTCGCACTGCGAACATACTTTCGCAGCTGCGACCGCCATCTTTGTTGACAATGACAAGGTGGGTTGAAACGGCGGCTTGTCTGATTGGCTACTGTGTGAATGCAGAGCCAGCAAAGGGAGGTAATAAAATTATCAGGCCGAGCTGTAGATGCATCCAGGGTATAGTGGAGATTTATAGGGACATATACCCTGGAGATTATAGATCGATGTACAGACCTCTGTTGTACAGCTGTAATTTTGCTTTGAGAGTTCTGTTTTCTGTTAAGTATGCATGAAATCTTCAAACTATGTCTTATTTCTTCCAGATCCGCCGACACTGGGGTGGTGGTATCATGGGAGCCAAGTCACAAGCAAAGAGGGCCAAGTTTGAGAAGGCACGCGCAAAGGAACTGGCACAGAAAATGATGTAATGCGCAAAAAATGTACATCAGAAAATAAATTAAGGGAAAAAACATGTTTTCAATTAGTTCAGAACAGTTGCGATGTTGGTGTAGAGTGTATGTATGCCCATATTGCATTCGATAAGAAGATACTACTTGAGGATTGCTGTTTAGCAGGATGAAGATTCTCAATTATTCATTTCATAGATGAAGACCCGTGAAGGTCTGGATTACAATATTGATCTTCAATAACCCACGGATGGTCAGGCTCGCTGACTTTGTTGACATGTCATCGGTTCCGAATTGCGCAGATTGATGCTCATGCTGTTGATCACTGGATTGTCTGGTCCAGACGCGATAATTTACAGACTGTCGCCATATAGCTGGAATATTGCTAAACTCACTCTCATAGAAGATGAACAAAATGTCAGTCACAGTGAAATGTATTTAGGAATATTTCCCATTTGAAGTCTTCAGGGGCTTCAAGGACTGACATGATATAATTGTTTAAAAACTATTCAGAAGTGATCTACCATGAATTTGGGCAATTCTTGCTGGTTAAACATGCAGTAAGTCCAACCCACCTCAACTGTTAAGGGCTGCATCATACATTGTTGATTTCTGTTCAACTTCTATTGCTCCCCTCTAATGGTAAATTTACTTTTTGCGTGGTAAGTCAAGTTTCACATGATTTTACACCATCAGCGACACCCACCAAAGAAAACCTGCAGGCAGCAAACAAGCTATTGGAAGGCCACACACACGTTACAGATAATAACAAAATATATTGAACATTAGAAACGCACCTAACTAAAATGCACCGACGATGCTCAGATGTCATGGGTACATTTCAGTCTGACTGGGATATTTCGTATTATATGGGTGGTGCGTTTCTAATGTTGTTCAGTATACATGTACCAACACAGACAACATAACTTTTGAATCGTAATTATAACTGGACACATTTTCAGTTGAAGCAAACAGAAAATAAGGCAAACAATTGGGATGCTTCCGTGGTTTATTATTAACAGGTTGACATCTTTTTTATGCTGGGGCAGTGGCGTAGCCTGGTGGTTAAAGCCTTCATTGTTCACACGGAAGACTGGTTCAATTCCCCACGGGTACACAGGCCCTCGTGTCTTTGCGAGGATTAAAGATGTTAAGAAAACAAAAAACATTCCCGACTCGAAATGCTTCACAGTACAATAGATTGTGCCAAGGCCGGACACTTCGGTGTACCTCCCCCTCCTGCTTTGCCGATCGCTACACTACCATCGCATCTTCGCAAAGACACAGGGCATGTGCATGGGTAAACTGTGAAGCCCATTTCTGGTGTACCCCACCATGATATTGCAGGGATATTGCTAAAAGCGGCGTAAAACTCCCTCTATCCCAAATCCATATCCATTTTTTAGTACAAAATGCTTGAATGTTTGCGACTTCCAAGTCACACTCAAAGCACCTTAAAAACTATTTACCTTGTTTCTTCTTTGAGATGCATTTTGGAAGTAGTATAGATGAAGGAAAACCAAGTTCTATGGATAGTCAACTTCTTTACTGCAATGAGTGCAACGTTTCAGTGTAGGTACTAACACCGTTACAAGCAAGTGATATTTACGTTGTTATTGGAGATTTTTCCTTTAGTACCAAGTGATGATGAGATTGGAGATTTGACCTGCGCTTTCCGACATAATGCCTATTTCACACACAGAGTACTAAGTGTACTTTCTTTTGTACATCAGTTTATCTGACGTAGGTGATAAATTACATCATTATACCCCGCCGCGCGTAGCGGGGGATATAGTATTAGGCTCCGTCCGTCCGTACGTACGAATTAGAATATCTTAAGAACCGTTGACTGGATTCTTGTCATATTTGGTACCTAGGTTCATCACAGTAAAAGAAAGGTCCCAGTCAGGTTTGGTGACCTTGACCTTCATTTTAAGGTCACAAGGAGACTTTAATGTTTTACCCTTGTCAGCGAGATATCTCAAGAACCGTTCACTGGATTTTCTTCATATTCCAAAACAAGCTTTATCTAGGGACGGCGCAGGACCCAGTCGATTTTGGTGACCTTCACTTAATTTTCAAGGTGATGGCGACACTTTAAAGATTTCAGTAGGTTAACCTGCATGTTAAGCTTGTCAGCGAGATATCTCAAGAACCATTCACTGGACTTTCTTCATATTTGACACCAAGCTTCATCGAGGGAATGTGCAAGGTCCAGTCGATTTTGGTGACCTTCACATAATTTTCTAGGTCACAGCGACACTTTGAAGATTTCAGCATGTTAAACTGCATGTTAAGATTGTCAGCGAAATATCTCATGAACAGTTCACTGGATTTTCTTCATAGTCTTTCAAGACTTCCCTTGAATGTTTTTCTATAAGCAATTTTTTTATTACTATTTTTGCATATTTCATACACTAAGACATTCATGTCAAGGTCAAAGTGAGTCTTGAAAATATTTGTGCGTTTGAACAACTAAGATCAAGATATCAAGAGAGGTTGACTGGTAATGTTTTTGTTGACATTTGAAGTCATCTTAAATTACGATCTTCACTTTCATTACTTTTTAAGTTTAACTTGATAATTTGCAGCGGGGGATTATGTCACCTTAGTGACAATGCTTGTTTTATTTGCCTATCTGTAGAAAACGGATAGGCATTTTACTCGCATTTTACAAAACTGACCAAATAATGTATAGCATTCACTTTTCAATAATCCTCCAATAGGAACACGAGTTTAGTGAAATCGTGCCATTGTTTAAATAAGTGATCGAGTAACTCTGGCTATCAGTGAACGAGTGTTGGACCTTTAGGACGTATTAATTTCAGCAATACAAGCCCCTGTGGATCAAACAATGCAGGAATATTGCTAAAAGCTGTGTAAAATCACTCACTCTTTGACCATACTCCCATCCAGTTGAGATCTGGTTAAATAGTGCCTATCACAGTCGAAACCCGTGAAGTTCCGATTTAGAATTGATCTTCAGTAACCCATGCTTGTCGTAAGAGGCGACTAACAGGATCGGGTGGTCAGGCTCGCTGACTTGGTTGACACATGTCATCGTATCCCAGTTGCGTAGATCGAAGCTCACGCTGGTGATCCCTGGATTGTCTGGTCCAGATTCGATTATTTACAGACGGCCGCCATATAGCTGGAATATTGCTGAGTGCGGCGTAAACCTAAACTCACTCACTCACTATCAGTCAAAAGATATCTGGACATACATTTAGTATCACAGCATCAAACCGGCTTCCTTGTGGAAAAGTGATATCCTCTAGGAGGTAGTTACAATGAGAGTAAATGACAATGCTTTGTAGACAAGTGTGACGTCAACGGACTTTATAAATCGTCGATCGTGTTGATATAGGTCATATCAATAAAAGGCTTGGATTAGATTTATTTCACATTGACGTGTTTTCAATTAAGAAGAGCGACCATATGTATAACCTGGGTCATTGAATATGAACAGTGCTTTCTTCATTATAAACTTTGGTATTGGAGATTTCACTATATGCTTATATGCCTCCATATTTGAAAGTGCAACGACAGTTGTGTCAGTGGCGAGCGTCAGCAAGCCCGTCACGTACACGTCATCAATCCAGTACATGCGTACTGAGGACGACGCCTCATAAAGGCGCTTTATAACCGACACCGGTGCCAAGTACGCAAATCCAGAACAATACGGCGGATAGTGATCAAAAGGAAATTGTTTTTTCCTTGGAAGCCACTTTCCAAATGTTTTAATCTTACTTTTTAAATGGGCACTGCACACTATTTGTCCCTTCTTGATTTTCTTGGTCGAAATATACTTCACTACGTTTTCAACATTAACTATTACGTCATCATCAATTTTGATGACGTAGTTCACATGGCTACAATAATGTACAACCCAGTGGTATCCCATCATATGTTTGTATGTCATATTCTGATAAGAATCTGTAAAATTTCCCTGAACGATGTCTGAATATGTTTTCGATTCCGCTGTCAATTTTCGATGAAGACTTGTGTTTAAAGTTTGACCCAGTAAAAACACGAAATCGAACAGAATACCACTGCGAGTCCTTTTGACGCCAAGATAACGTCTGATAGTCTGCCGCTTGTGAAAATGGCTGACGGCTGAATGCACAAGAATTATTATTTTAAAGTCTGCTTTGCTTGAACACTTGTTTGGTTTCAAAGGGAAATGGTATCGATGAAGATTTATAAAAGAGTTCGTCATGTTTTTACGGACAATGAAATATTTCCTGATATTTTCGAAGTCAGAACTGCGTTGGTTCACACCTGACGAAGCAAGGGTTGCACCCTTTGAAATTCCAATTTGTGAGGTGTTTCGCTTAGAAGGTTTGAATAAACGTGAATGTTTATGGTATTTTTCTTCTACGACATCATCTGAGGTCCTCATATCGTCTTCCAAACGTGTTTCAGGCCCAACTACATTTCTTAAAATCACACGATCTGAGTTCGGACCATTTGTTCTGTGATACCCTGATCTCTTCAGTAACAACGCACTTCCAAGCAAGCCAGCATTTCTTCCTCCAGGATCATCAAGTCCTGACTGGTCGGCGAAGTAGCCACGACTTAAATCACGTGACATAACTTCTGTGTCACCTCCTGTTCCGTAACTAGACCAAGCCACCGATGAGAATGTCCACAGAGACATGTAGACGAGGAAGGCGAGCAACAGCAACTTTGACGTGGAACAACGTCGGTGTGACAGCCAGTGAAACGTCCCGACACCCATTGCTGCAGTTCTGAAAGTAGGATGTAAACATGTCAGCGTCCTAATGTTATCATCCATATATGTCACAATTCAGTGCAAACAAATTAAAACTAATTCCCCGAAGAAACGACTGCTTGTCTTGTAGAAACTATATCCGAAACGCAGCATCGTGCTTTTGACAATAGTCATCGAAGTACCACATAATTCGACAACATGTGCTTGACAATATTTACACCAACTGACTGACTGACTGAGTTTGGTTTTACGCCGCTTTTAGCAATATTCCAGCAACATCACGGCGGGGGACACAAGAAATGGGCTTCACACATTGTGCCCATGTGGGGATTCGAACCCGTGCCTTCGGCGTGACGATCCAACGCTTTAACCATTAGGCTACCCCGCCGCCCCTTTACACCAACAATATTGATACCTGACAATGGTATAAAACATACTGTGTCTTGCAACAGATGCTTGGCGATAGTACTGAAACTATATCGCACTTTGCAACAGATAGTGTAACATGTTATATTTGGGATTACACTTTCTCAGTACAGTACAACCCAACAAAAGTACTAGAATCTGTACTGTAAAAGTACTGTACTCAGAAAGTGTAATCCCAAATATAACGTGTTACATCCAAACAAAGCAATGATGATACAGTGCATCTATTGCTATAGAGAAGTTTACTATCCATTAAAAGGGTTCCTCTTCATCATACCAGCTTCAAACTGCCACATACAGAAGTTAATGGACACTATACTGAACCATGTAACCGGTGCAAGACAATGGCAAAGGACATTATACTGAACCATGTAACAGGTGCAAGACAATGGCAAAGGACATTATACTGAACCATGTAACCGGTGCAAGACAATGGCAAAGGACATTATACTGAACCATGTAACAGGTGCAAGACAATGGCAAAGGACATTATACTGAACCATGTAACAGGTGCAAGACAATGGCAAAGGACATTATACTGAACCATGTAACAGGTGCTAGACAATGGCAAAGGACATTATACTGAACCATGTAACAGGTGCAAGACAATGGCAAAGGACATTATACCGAAACATGCAACAAGTGCTATAGACAATGTCAAAGGACATTATACTGAACCATGTAACAGGTGCAAGAAAATGGCAAAGGACATTATACCGAAACATGCAAGAAGTGCTATAGACAATGTCAAAGGACATTATACCGAACCACGCAATAGGTGCTAGACAATGACAAAGGACATTATACCGAAACATGCAACAAGTGCTATAGACAATGTCAAAGGACATTATACTGAACCATGTAACAGGTGCAAGACAATGGCAAAGGACATTATACTGAACCATGTAACAGGTGCAAGACAATGGCAAAGGACATTATACTGAACCATGCAACAGGTGCTAAGACAATGGCAAAGGACATTATACTGAACCATGCAACAGGTGCTAGACAATGGCAAAGGACATTATACCGAAACATGCAACAAGTGCTATAGACAATGTCAAAGGACATTATACTGAACCACGCAACAGGTGCTAGACAATGGCAAAGGACATTATACTGAACCATGTAACAGGTGCTAGACAATGGCAAAGGACATTATACTGAACCATGTAACAGGTGCAAGAAAATGGCAAAGGACATTATACCGAAACATGCAACAAGTGCTATAGACAATGTCAAAGGACATTATACTGAACCACGCAACAGGTGCTAGACAATGGCAAAGGACATTATACCGAAACATGCAACAGGTGCTAGACAATGGCAAAGGACATTATACCGAACCATGCAACAGGTGCTAGACAATGGCAAAGGACATTATACTGAACCATGCAACAGGTGCTAGACAATGTCAAAGGACATTATACTGAACCATCCAACAAGTGCTATAGACAATGGCAGAGGACACTATACTGAACCATGCAACAATGCTATATCCTTATTGCATTGGTCGTCGTAAAACGTTTACAACCATAGTAAGACACTCTGTATAAATATATCAGAGAGAGTGAGAGTGAAGTCATTTCATACTGACCGCGTTTTTTCCTCCCGGAAACATTTCCCCATGCCGACCACTTACGCCACCAGTCCCTGGAATATCCCCAAAACAGACACCTCACACAGCCTACCAAGGAGAAGTAATTGAGCAGCCTTGTGTCTCCCTTCGTCGTGGCGCTGCTGTTGTGGATAAGCAGCGACCCATTGTGCAGGTTTGTGAGGACATACTCATCTTTTGTAATACGAGCATACGGGTGGGAACTTCTTCCGTATTGTATAACAGCGTTTCTGGGCTGCTTCAAGCCCCTTCTTCAGGTGTTGAAAACGTCGTGTTATACAATACAAAGAGTTTAGTTTTACGCCGCACTCAACAATATTCCGGCGGCGGTCTGAAATTATCGAGTCTGTACCAGACAATCCAGTGATCAACAGCATGGGCATCGATCTGCGCAATTGGGAACCGATGACATGTGTCAACCAAGTCAGCGAGCCCGATCCGATCCACCCGATCCCGTTAGTCGCCTCTTACGACAAGCATGGGTTCCTGAAGATCACTTGTAACCCGAACCTTCACGGGTATTATACAATTCAGGAGAAGTTGCCGTTCATATACTCGTCTTATAAACTTCCCATCAAAAGTTTAGACTCACTAGTGTAAATATAGCCACTTACTTCGGGCTACTGTTCTAAACTAGATTTTGCAAAATATTCCATACTGTTTAAACGTACTGTTTACACATGAACTGATGTATTGTGAAACAAATTCGTAAAGTTGAAAAGATTATTGTCAGGAGTTCAATAAATTGGCGAATTCTTAACAAAACTTTATACCAAAACGCAGCTGTTCACATGCACGATATTTGCACATGCTTTTCAACAGATTTGATGAATGATCCTCGTGCAATTCATCTGCATAAGGTTTGCAATTGGTTCCCCCAAGTTAGTGGAGAAATCAATCTTCGATGTAACCATATATATATATATATATATATATATAACAGGGGAATGTGTGAAACAAGGGATTTCACGTAATCCCTAAAGAAGTCAGTGATTTCATGAAATCCCTGTGACCCCCAGGGACTTCATGTATTCCCTAAAATTGCCAGGGATTTCATGAAATTACTGAAATATTAGCCCAGGGATTTCATGAAATCCCTTTAAGCCTTTATTGAAATAGAGAACACCAAATTTATAATGCGACTACAGAGTATATGCTGATAAAATTCATTTGTTGGGACAAGATAGACTGTTATCATACAAGCTACTACACTTCAGTAGCACTTTAAAACATTTACAACGTATTAATTTACACTGGTTTAGACAACAGTTACATTTCTGGAAACCCTGACCACCACAATTCGACTCGAAAATCACAGCTGTGTGGAGAAACAGTTCTTTGTCCATTGTCACATCATTCGTGAAGACGCTGAGGACAAACATGAAATATATGGTTTGAAAAATACCTTTTCCTTCCCAAACCCATATCCCAAAGCTCTTCTTCAACAGCGGGATGATGTATGTTCCAAGTTATTTCTATGAATGGTCTAGTCTGTTTCAACTTAAACGTATATTTTCAATAAAGAAAACACAATGTTTGAAAAACCTCGCTAATTTTTTAAATGCTATATCACAGTAAAATGTTGAGCCATTCCGTACGGAATTATGAGAGACACTTGTGCCACAATATACAGAGTATAATATATGAATATTAAAAATGCAATAATAAGGGTACAAGTTACATTAAGAAGATATTAAAAAAATTGCAGTACGCTTTTTAAGAATATTAAGGCAGGTTTTGGCAGATAAAAACGATACACCTGGACAAGCTAGAAGAAAACTAACTTTTTCAACATACCCAGATTTTCAAAAAAAACATATAAAAGACTTGTACATTTAGATAAAAGTTGCAATCGCTCATCAGCATACAAAGGACAATGCAATAAAACATGACACTCATCTTCAATAAAATCTTTACAGTTTCGATTGTAAGCGGCGCTACCGCACATCTAAACAAAGCTATTGCTTTTCTCATAGAGCCAGACATTGCAATTAACATAAAAATCACTGCAAAAATCCACCTTTAAAGTACAGTACGTGTGTAACTTATTACCTCCCCTACCAGTTAAGCTACCAACTTGTAAAAGGTCCTGTTTCCATTTATAAACGAAATCGCTAAAAACAACGTCTGTAACTTTGGAAACTACAAAAGGAATATTGATTAAATTATTAATCATAACAATAAGATGCACTAGTGTGATGCTGCGATAAGACATTGGGTCTCTCAGGTTGTCAGCTCCAGACTTAGAGGTAGGGGTAATGATCCCCTAGGCCCAGTTGGAGGGTACATGACCAATCTCATAACATGTAGAAAACAGTTTATGAAGATACTCTATACAGATGTCATTTGTCAAAACATCAACTGGAATATTATCGAAACCTGGTAATTTCCCTCTCTTAGCTTGACTAAGTGTCATCAGTAAATAGTCAAAGTTTTCAACTCCTAAGACCTAAGGGATGAAATGAGACTAAACAGTAAAGCCGTGAGAAAATTAACTTGGTATCCCGACTCAAGGTAGTAATTAGCCAAAAGTGTCATCGGTAAATTGTCAAAGTTTTCAACTCCAAAGAACTAAGGGATGAAATGAGACTCAACAGTAAAGTTTTAAGCTACAAACATTAATTTCACACATTCACTGATATCCTAACAGGGAATGTGTATAACGGAACACCAATAAATCAGTAATTTCATGAAATCCCTGGAAATTTTAGGGAATACATGAAATCCCTGGTTTCACACATTCCCTGTAACATATTCACCAACTCTTAAGAATCTACTCATCTTATGTTCACACTATCCCGATTCGCGCCACGGTTAAAATCGTGGTCTTAATCGTGGACTAATCGTGGTGATCCTATCAGATCATATCAGATCTTGAAGTCAGTCGTGGCAATCGTGTTGATCGTAGAAACATTTTGGTTCAAAGATTTTCTACGATCACCACGATTAATTGTCAATCATGAACATAGCATCAGATCGTATTGCATCGTAACGAAGGGCAACATATCGCATCTAATCGTACTTCCAAATCGTGATGATCGGAATCAATCGTTGCGATGTGTTGCGATCTCCTACGATCTGTGACACTTTGTCGGGTTCTATTATTCACGACTAATCACGAATGACTCACGAACAGATACGAGTTGATACGAGTAAATGCTAGTGACGCTTTTTCACGGACGCTCACGATCTGTTACGAGTTCTTACACCCATATATATTTAATGCGCCTAATTCACAGATCTACCCTTGAAGAGAGCACATCTATCAACCTGCTTTTGTTAGTAATTTTTGAAAGATGATACTTTCCAGGGTAAGAAGGAAATGGGCAAGGCTGCCCCACCCGAACCAGTTGAGCCAGAGCCTATACGAGAGCACCCCACCCGAGAAAACCAAGAGAAAGTAAACAGTAACTACCTTTACTGAAAAGCAAAAGGAGGAAATCATTGGATTCCCCATTAGAAATGAGGTCCTGTACAGCAAGCGCCTTGCAGAGTTCAAGGGTGTCACCCAGAAGGAGGATCTCTGGGCAGCACAGGCTGCCATAATGAATACTACTGCGGAGCAACTTAAAATATGGTGCACAAGCAAGAGGACCATGATGGGCCGGCTGAAGAAATGCGCCAAGAAGAGTGGGTCAAGTGGAGATGCCATTACTGACATAAACACCACAGAGAATTAAGTGGGTGTGGGATAAGCTCCCTTTTTTGATCCCTCACATTGAGACGGCGGATGCCAAAAATGTAGCCTCCTTTGCAGCAGTAGGTTATCAGGGCTTGGAGTCAGAGGGCAGTGTGTGGGAGTCCTAGAGCTTCCTCTTGCAGGCCGTTGAACAGCATGATGGCAATGTGTGTGCCATCCAAAACCCCAATGGCGTGGGAGATATTCCATCTCTGCTCAAACTGGTTAACTATGACTGTCCAGGTTTCAGGGGTCACAGGTAGGCTAAACACCTCATATTTGTACGCTTGCAAAATTGCCTGGCACACTTCTGGAACCGTCTCTGAGATGGTGGACACTCCACACCTGAAGGCATACGCTTGTCTCCAGTGGCAAGGTGCCTCTGTGTCACTGCCAGTTTCAGTCCAGGTGAGAGGAGTTGCCTGAAGCTGGTGACTTCCCTGTCGATTGCTGGGGCCACCCTCTGCAAGATTTCATCGAAGAGCTGTGGTGTTAACCTTGTGTAGTTTTGGAACGCTACTAGATCCTCCAGCCTCAAATGGGTGTCTGGAAGGCTGGGGAACTGACCATACTGTCGTCTCCTCTCCTCTGTGCGCCATGGACGCACCAGAAGTACCAGACTGCAACTCTCCTTGCTCTCCTGTGGTTGGAGTTGTAGCTGTTCTGGCTGCTGCTCGTCTTCTTCCCCTCCGACGATAATGTATAGTAATACTGCCAAATGTCCTGCCATCATCAACGGTTGTGAGTTGTAGTGTTCACTCTGTAGAAGTTCAAGAAACAATGAAGTCCATAGTCAATGGGGCTGTTTCTGTCAATGATGTCTCTGTTGATGGTATCTGAGATGTGGATGGTGTCTCTGTTGATGGTATCTGAGATGTGGATGGTGTCTCTGCTGCTCTTTCTGTCAATGATGCCTCTGTTGATGGTATCTGAGATGTGGATGATGTCTCTGCTGCTGTTTCTGTCAATGATGTCTCTGTTGATGGTATCTGAGATGTGGATGATGTCTCTGCTGCTGTTTCTGTCAATGATGCCTCTGTTGATGGTATCTGAGATGTGGATGATGCCTCTGTTGATGGTATCTGAGATGTGGATGATGTCTCTGTTGATGGTATCTGAGATGTGGATGATGCCTCTGTTGATGGTATCTGAGATGTGGATGATGTCTCTGTTGATGGTATCTGAGATGTGGATGATGTCTCTGCTGCTGTTTCTGTCAATGATGCCTCTGTTGATGGTATCTGAGATGTGGATGATGTCTCTGCTGCTGTTTCTGTCAATGATGCCTCTGTTGATGGTATCTGAGATGTGGATGATGTCTCTGCTGCTGTTTCTGTCAATGATGTCTCTGTTGATGGTATCTGAGATGTGGATGATGTCTCTGCTGCTGTTTCTGTCAATGATGCCTCTGTTGATGGTATCTGAGATGTGAATGATGTCTCTGCTGCTGTTTCTGTCAATGATGCCTCTGTTGATGGTATCTGAGATGTGGATGATGTCTCTGCTGCTGTTTCTGTCAATGATGTCTCTGTTGATGGTATCTGAGATGTGGATGATGTCTCTGCTGCTGTTTCTGTCAATGATGTCTCTGTTGATGGTATCTGAGATGTGGATGATGTCTGCTGCTGTTTCTGTCAATGATGTCTGTCAGATGATGCCTCTGTTGATGGTATCTGAGATCTGAGATGTGGATGATGTCTCTGCTGCTGTTTCTGAGGTATGTGGATGATGTCTCTGTTGATGGTATCTGAGATGTGGATGATGTCTCTGTTGATGGTATCTGAGATGTGGATGATGTTGATGGTATCTCTGTTGATGGTATCTGAGATGTGGATGGTGTCTCTGTTGATGGTATCTGAGATGTGGATGATGTCTCTGCTGCTGTTTCTGTCAATGATGTCTCTGTTGATGGTATCTGAGATGTGGATGATGTCTCTGCTGCTGTTTCTGTCAATGATGTCTCTGTTGATGGTATCTGAGATGATGTGGTGTCTCTGTTGATGTGGATGATGTCTGCTGATGGTTCTGTCAATGATGCCTCTGTTGATGGTATCTGAGATGTGGATGATGTCTCTGCTGCTGTTTCTGTCAATGATGCCTCTGTTGATGGTATCTGAGATGTGGATGATGTCTCTGCTGCTGTTTCTGTCAATGATGTCCCTGTTGATGGTATCTGAGATGTGGATGGTGTCTCTGCTGCTGTTTCTGCCTCAGCTGTGGATGGTATCTCTGATGTGTCTTCAAGCAAATTAAAGTACTCTTCTTTAGTCAACAAGATTGACTTTGAATCGGACTGTGGTCTACTCAGGAGATGTTCACGAAATGCAGACTCCAGGTTGATAACAAGAATGAATGTCAAGTCTCGTAAGAAAATACTTGCATTTTATAGCATTTCTTAGGAAGCCTGTGCTCTAAGGAAGAATCATTTCTAGGGAAGCCTTTGCTTTAAGGACAATTGGATTAATCTAAACTATAAACATTACTTTATTAAAAGAAGCCTCAGTGATCACAGAACGAAACCCATGCTAATCTTGTCTTCTCAATAATCCCTGTTCAACAATCAGTCAATCTGTACAATAATTGGGTTAATTAATCAGGCAATGTACACAATGCCTGGAATTTTGAGACAATGTACACACTGACTGGTTATTTCAGTCATTGTACACATTGCCTGATTGTAGACATTGACTGCAACATATACTAAGCAGCAAAAGAAACATCAGTTTGGAATTTTCCTTTGCAGAAACGGATAACTGTAAACTCATTTAATGTTTTGATTGTATATTGTTGACAACATCTCCAACTTTACCTGAGCAAAGACATTCCTTCCAAAACTCAGAATGGAACCCAGGAAATGGTCTCAAAAACGCAACCTGATCTCGGAGATGGTACGGTGTTCTCCATGTTTTTCATGCAACATGCTTCACGTGCTGTTCAAAAGGACCAGCCCCATAAAATGCACCCCCAAACCTGGTTGAAACATTCACATTACAACGTCAGCAGGATGCCGCGACTCACGAAAGCTGAGGGGAACCAGGCGCTAGGAAGATTTTAAGCTGGCCACACTGCACAAGCCGTTGCCAATCACTTCCAGGTCAACGTTCGGACCATCTACAGGCTGCAGCAACGTTTCCGGGCCACCAACACCACAAATGATCGCCCCCGTACTGGCAGACCAAGGGTGACCACAAGACGACAAGACCGCCATGTTGTGCGACAACATGTACAGAATCCCTTCATGCAGGCATCCGAAAGCACGCCGGACAGTGGGAAGACACGGAAGACCAATCAGTGCTGATACAGTACGCCGACGTCTTAACAGCGGGAACGTCCATTGGTGTAGACCTTACCGTGGAACGAACCTCACCCCTTGTCATCGGCGTGAACGTCTACAGTTTGCCCTTCAACATCAAAACTGGCGATACAGGCAATGGAGAACTGTTATGTTCACAGAGGAGAGTCGGTACTGCGTATCAACTGCGCAGATGGCAGAACAAGAATATGGCGACGACGTGGCCAGCGTTACTCAGACCAATGTGTTTTGGAAAGAGACTCATGGGGAGGTGCAAGCATCATGGTATGGGGTGGAATAGGCCTGAACCAGAGAGTGGGTCCTGTGGTGTTCTAGAATCTTGGTCCAGGGAGAGAAGCCAGCATCACAGCGGTGCGCTACATCGACCAAGCTCTTAGACCCCACGTCATACCACATTTCGCACGTCACCGGAACAACATTTTCCAGCATGATAACGCCCGGGCCCATACTGCCAGAGCTTCACGGGACTTCCTACAGCAGAACGGTGTCAACATTATGCAGTGGCCAGCCCTTAGTCCTGATTTAATCCCAATTGAGCATCTTTGGGATGAAATTCAGAGGAGACTGAATAATGTCATACTCAGGCAGAACACAGCCGATTTATTGCGCCAGGCCTTTCTCAGAGTGTGGTTCCAGGTGACAATGGCCTTCATCAATCGATTGGTGCACTCCATGCATAGACGCTGTGCTGCAGTTATTGCCGCTCGTGGTGGTCACACTAGATACTGAAGTCAAGAGTCTGAATGGACTGCAAACGTTCACGTAATGTCTTGAAATTGTGCTGAGTTATTCATTGATGTGTCAAGATATTATACACAAAAATGTTTTTGATCCGCTTATTATGTCTATTTCTGTAATGATTTGATCACAGTGCCTATCTAATTTTGAATTCCTACTGACGTTTTTTTTTGCTGCTGAGTATATATACCCGTCGGGGTCCAATCGTAGCTCAAATCGTGATCACCCTCGATGGTGATCGTGAAGGACATAGCGACCACAATCGCAACAGAGCGCATCGGTTCGTATCTGAACGTACCTGCACGTACCAGATCGTCCCAAATCGAGGACCCCGATTTCAAAAGATTTTAAGCAATGATTAATTATTCTAGGCCTTTCCAAGAAGTTTTTAGCACACGTGGGGTATTTCCAAACTAGACACATCAATGTCAAAATTATGCCCACATCCCTATTTCAGCCTGCACATTATGTTTCATGTTTGTGCATTTAGGTGAACATTTGACTTAGCTTTGCATGAATTTGACATGGGTGAACCCGTAGGTTTAGGTCATAACATGCTTGCCATCTCAAGTTTGACTTACCGTTGTTGGGTCTGTGGTCTCACTGAATAACTTGTGACGTGTTTAACGTACGGGCACGTGATCCAGTAGTGTTAACTCTTTAAATTTCTCGAGTGATATTTTTAATTCCTACAATGATTCAATTGTATCTGACTGGCACTTGTAACATAAAGAGTTAATGACGATTTGTCAGTTGCAAGTAGTTGAGATTTCCTATGATAATTGAAAAGGTTTCGTTGAATAACACAAGTCAACATCTTTTTCGTTGATACTAAACCTTCTGAAACATATTATATAATATGATTGACAGGAACATATTTCAATTACTTATTGTCAACGTGAGAAATCTCACACCACAGGCGTTCATACCTGGTATATATTAATACATTCAACTTTGTTTACAAATACTTAAGTTGAGGCATGAATGTTACAACACGCATCTAAAGCTATGTAGGCCACAAGACTCATTCATGACCATAGACATTGCTGCGCATTGAATAACGACGGTGTATAATCACAATTACAAAGGATACACGCATGGGTAAAACCCAGTGATGTGCTCGGTCTTGAGTGTTGCGAATGCCACACTGCACTACATTCAAGACCACGACGTCGTGATGTTGGGCAGATACTACTGACAAACATTGAAGGATTACTCCCGTCCTCCTGTAGTCTACTGGGATTCTGTTTCAAATTACTACATGAAATGCTTCGGCCATTAAATAAACATGAAATTTTCACCTGATGAAGGAGTAAAGCTATATTCCGTAACGTTGTGTTCCTCAGCAACAATCCATTTCAATGTCACATATGTTCTCGTCACAATATGGCTGAAATATTGCCGATGTGACGTTAAATAATAACTCACTCACTCACTCACTCCTCAACAACAAAGACGTTGACATACCATCTTTTGAAATTTCTCGCGATGGAAACCATTATGGGTCGATCGTAGAGAGAAGGTAGCTGATTGTCAGTGTAAATCTGATCACAAACAATGTATCTGTTCTGTAGCCTAATGGTTAAAGCGTCCGCTCCTCACGCTGTAGTGAGTGAGTGAGTGAGTTTAGTTGTACGCCGCACTCAGCAATATTCCAGCTATATGGCGGGGGTCTGTAAATAATCGAGACTGGACCAGACAGCCCAGTGATAAACAACATGAGCATCAATCTGCACAATTAGGAACCTATGACATTTGTCAACCAGGTCAGTGAGCCTGACCACCCGATCCCGTTAGTCGCCTCTTACGACAAGCATGGGTTACTGAAGATCAATATTCTAACCCGGACCTTCACGAGTACGTCACGCTGTAGACCCGGGTTCGACCCCCCACATGGGTACAATGTGTGAAGTCTATTTCTGGTGTCCCCAGCCTTGATGTTACTGGAATATTGCTAATTGCGACGTAAAATCATACTCACTCATTGTCACACAAACGTCTTACCAACATGTCTAATATTACGTGCAAGCTAATACAACTAGTTGATTGTTTTCACTTCATCAGCTATTTGTTTTATGTGTACGAAGCGTTTCGCTTTCAGCAATATTCCAGCAATAACACCAGAAATGGGCTTCACACATTGTATCCATCTGGGGAATCGAACCCGGGTCTTCGGCGTGACGAGCCATATATTTAACCACTAGGCTACCCCATCGCCATACATCGAAGATGAATTTCTCCACTAACTTATGCAGATGAATTGCACGAGGATCATGCACGAAATTGCTGTAATCATGTGCAAATATCGTGCATGTAAGAAAACGTTATGAAGTTGTTTTACAATACATGTACATCAGCTGATGTGTAAACAGTACCTTTAAACAGTATGGAATATTTTGCAAAATGTAGTTTAGAAGAGTTACCTGAAGTTGAGTCTCAACCTTTGATGGGTAGTATAGTTTGTTAGATTAGGACAGTACACGCCAGCCATCTCAAGTTTGACTTACCGTTGTGTCTGTGGTCTCGCTGAATAACGTGTGACGTGTTTAGCGTGCGGGCACGTGATCCAGTAGTGTTAACTCTTTAAACTGATTTATTTATGATGATAAAGCAAGTATTGGTAAATATGGTTCTTTATAACTTTAACAAGGTGAGTGAGTTCAGAAAACAGTATTGTAATTAGGTCTCCAATTTCTCGAGTGATAGGTCTAACTCCTACAACGATTCAAATGTATCTGGCTGGCACTTGTCACACAAAGAGTAAATGACGATTAGTCAGTTTGGAGGTAGAGCTTTCTTATGACTATTGAAAAGGTTTTGTTGAATTCCACAAGTCAATCTCTTTTTCATTGATACTAAACCTTCTGAAACATATTATAGAAAATGTGACTGACAGGAACATATTTTAATTACTTATTGTCAAAGTGGGAAAACTGACATCAGAGACGTCCATACTTTGTATATATAAATAGTAATACAAACAACAGTGTTTGTTTACAAATACTTATGTTTGTTGAGGCATGAATGTTATATCATGTACTTTATATAGGGCACAGCAGGCATTCATGGTCCTAGCTTTTGTTGCGTACTAAACATTAATAGCCTACTTAAAATATCATATTTACAATGGATACATGCATGTGTTCGGACTAGGATGTTGAGAAATGTCACACTGCACTACACTCAAGACCATGACGTCGTGAAAGTGACGATCCAGGCACGATTGTAATTTGAGCCGATACCGCTGTAAAACATTGAAGGATTATATATAGCTGAAATAACTCTGGATGCCTATCCACAAGGCGTTCGTAGTGCTACGATATCATTCGTACGCCTATTAAAAACCTGTGGCCGTATGCATATGTCGGGCGTAAATTCTAGTAAAATGTACGCCCGGACGTAACGTAAACCGGTATGCACATATTAGAAGTTAAAGTTACGCCAGTCGTAGCGCTCTATATTTACGCCACCTACCCAGCAGGCGTAAGCCAGGCGTAGCCCTGTCATGGCGGCACTGGATGCCGAGGTTTTTTTCATGCGCAGATTTTCATACGGTTTGAAAAGTGAACGTTGTGCGTGAATTCATTTCGCGTGGTCCTGGATCTACGTACGGCTATAAAATTACACAGAAATGTAGAATATTAAATTTCCAATCCGTTGGTATAAATATAAGTGCAACTACCTCGGCGGTTTGAGAAATAGACCTTGCTAAATGTTGTCCACATTTTTGTTATGCAGTAAATTACTCCGCTTTTTATCGCGTACAGATGAAAGCACTATGCTACGAAGTTTTTAATGTGGCATCTTGACAGAAAGTGTGAGCGAAGGAAATACAGCCTGATATCTGAACGACATAAGTGTATATGAATTGGGTTAATGTGCTTATGCATAACGTTATACGCACAACATTAAAAATGACTCGCAATAAATGTCAAAATTTGATTTTCTCCTATGACGTCAAACGAAGACAGAGAGGTCATACGCTTATAATGATAAGGGGGCATAACTCCGTTATGCTTAAAAACTGTAGAGCTACGACAGGCCGTAACGTTACGAACGCTTTGTGATTCTTGACCCTGTACATATGGGGTACGGTCCAGAATCTCTAGCGTGTGTTACCCTTTGAGACTATATCAAATCATGTTATGATCTTATGTAAACCAGAAAAACTTTGTGAGCAAGCACACGTCCAAATAAGATGATAATATGGTGAACATGGGATTCTGTTTCAAATTACTACATGAAATGCTTCCGCCATTAAGTAAACTTGAAAGTTTCACCAGATGAGGGAGTGAAACAATATTCAGTAACGTCGTGTTCCTCAACAACAAAGACGTTGACGTCCATAAATTCTCGCGCCTTTTGAAATTTCTCGCTATTGAAACAATTATCCGACGATTGTAGGGAGAAGGTAGTTCACAAACCTGATCACAAACAATGTATCTGTTCTGTTCCGTCAGTTGTCCTCTGCTATGCAAAAATAATAACATCGTATTTCTATATTTTATGGCGAGGTGTAGACAGCATGACCTTAACTAAGACGTCACAGACTACCCCTGTTTGATGAGGTCTTAAAATGATTCTGGCTCACTGGTTACACCTGTTATGTGTCCTTTGCGCTTATTTAATGTAGTTTTATAACGCACAATGTGATTGATTCAATATCAAGGCCGTACTAGACCGCCAAACTTTTCTAGCGGCAGAGCCTCGTTTTGAGATTTCCTCGATTTCCGTCTGTCAGAGCACGCTGTACGACAGAGCACGCTGCACGACGTGTTTGTAAGGATTAGAAGGAGCGTGGTGTTGCAATATACAAGTGCTTAGATGTATCAAATAACACTGATTAATATTTATGTATCCAGTTGAATGAAAATTCAGGGACTGATTATTGTACTAAGTTGCGCAATAGGACGAAACCCAGTCAGCAGGAAACGAGACTGTTGTGTAATCAATGTTTTGACTTGTCCCACACAGAGTTAATGGCGGTTCTTCAGTTTGTTCATCGTTGCATGGTCACCAGTTGAATACTGACAAATTTATGGATAACAGCTTATATTTGGTGAGTGCGACCTTTCCTGTACCGTTGTCGAGTGAGTGAGTGAGTGAGTGAGTGAGTGAAGTTTTACGCCGCATTTAGTAATATTTCAGCAATATCACGGTGGGGGACACGGGTATATATCATACAGAGGAGGGGTGTATGTAACAACACAAACAACATGACTGGCTAGGCAGTAGGGTTTGGGGCTACACCATCATGTTCTTGACACGGACGAATGAATTACAGCGCAGGAGACAAAAAAACACACACACACACACACACACACACACACACACACACACACACACAGACAGACAGACAGACAGACACAGACACACACACACACACACACACACACACACACACACACACACAAAAAAAAACAACAAAACAAAACAAAACACACACCCAAAACTAACCTAAAAGTAATAAACGAAATAATAAATAGTACTCAGATCTACATACCTTAGGGGAAAAGGTACAGTTCATATGGATCCCTGTCCAAGTCGGATGGTTAGCTTAATCAAAAGCTTAAAAGGAAATAAAAAGCCTATCAAAACAAAAAAAATCCAAAAGTGGCAAAATAAATACCAAAATTCTAAACAAACAAAACTGACAGAAAACATATTAACAGTGTCCAAATTGATACTTTATGGGGACAGACTGTCATTTATTACCATGCTATCATTATATGTGTTTATGACCCAAAGGAGATCCGGGAGAGAACAGACTCTTCAGCAACCAATGCTTGTTGTAAGCGGTGACGAAGGGCCGGAACACTGTAGCAGCGAAGGGCAGCCCAGCCTGCCAGCAAAAGAAAAATAACGCTCCTAGAGATGGTGTTACAGGCATCCATCAGGACACCAACAGTTGAGAGTTCGTGTTACAGTCATCCATTAGGACACCGACGGTTGAGACATGGTGTTACAGGCATCCATCATGACACCGACAGTTGAGAGATGGTGTTACACTCATCCATTACGACACCAACAGTTAAGAGATGGTGTTACAGGCATCAATCAGGACACCAACAGTTAAGAGATGGTGTTACAGGCATCAATCAGGACACCAACAGTTAAGAGATGGTGTTACAGGCATCCATCATGACACCGACAGTTGAGAGATGGTGTTACAGGCATCCATCATGACACCGACAGTTGAGAGATGGTGTTACAGGCATCCATCATGACACCGACAGTTGAGAGATGGTGTTACAGTCGTCCATCAGGAGACTGACAGTTGAGAGATGGTGTTGGAGACATTCATTATGACAGCGATGTTGAGAGTTGGTGTTACAGTCATCCATCAGGACACCAACAGTTGAGAGGTGGTGTTACAGACATCCATCAGGACACCGACAGTTGAGAGATGGTGTTACAGTCATCCATCAGGACACCAACAGTTGAGAGATGGTGTTACAGTCATCCATCAGGACACCGACGGTTGAGAGATGGTGTTACAGTCATCCAGCAGGACACCAACAGTTGAGAGATGGTGTTACAGTCATCCAGCAGGACACCAATAGTTGAGAGTTGGTGTAATAGGCATCCAGCAGGACACCAACAGTTGAGAGATGGTGTTACAGTCATCCATCAGGACACCAACAGTTGAGAGATGGTGTTACAGTCGTCCATCAGGAGACTGACAGTTGAGAGATGGTGTTGGAGACATTCATTATGACAGCGATGTTGAGAGTTGGTGTTACAGTCATCCATCAGGACACCAACAGTTGAGAGGTTGTGTTACAGTCATCCATCAGGACACCAACAGTTGAGAGATGGTGTTACAGTCATCCATCAGGACACCAACAGTTGAGAGATGGTGTTGGAGACATTCATTATGACAGCGATGTTGAGAGTTGGTGTTACTGTTATCTATACATCTACCCCAAACTTTGAGCAGAGGCCCAGTTCTCTCTCCAAATATGTGAATCCCATTCATGGTGTCCCACGGTGCACCAGTTGGAATACTACATAAGACCATACTCACTCACTCCAGGCCTTGCTGCTGCTTTTATTGATTAACACCCAATATATTACATACCAGCAATAGGACAGCGGAATATATATAATCAAATCTTGATCAGAGTGAGTGAGTGAGTGAGTTTAGTTGTACTCCGCTTTTAGCAATATTCCAGCTATATCACGGCGGGGGACACCAGAAATGGGCTTCACATATTGTACCAATGTGGGGAATCGAACCCGGGTCTTCGGCGTGACGAACAGACGCTTTAACCACTACGCCACCCCACCGCCCCAATCTGGATCAGACGATCCATCGATTGATATAGCAAAGAATCCACACTGTCTGGGTACGATATCCTATTATGCCCCAAATCTGACCACATGATCCACTTGGTCACCTGGAAGATCAGCTTAGGCAACCACGGACGTCTACTAGCCAAGGATCCCACAAGTTTTGATTAGCAAATAATACACCATATAAAAAAGAAACAATAAAAGAATAAAATAAATAAATAATAATAATAATAAAAAAAGGCGTTCATCATGAACCCGGTTTTGATTCCCCAGTTCCCCATTTCTGGTGTCCTCCGATGTGATATTGCTGGAATATTGCTAAAAGCGGTGTAAAACTAAACTCACTTATCTGAATTGTCAACACCAATTACCTTTTGCGAATCAGTATATATGTGTTAACGATTTGAATTCGGGAATGTATGCTCCTTGTACTATCGGCTTTGAAAGATGTTGCCATAGATAATTATCAAATTTACATATGATTCAAAATATAATTTTTTCAGTTGAAAATTAGGTTTCATATAAAATAATCAATTTCCTGTATAAGTTTACTTGAACTTAACATAAATACAGGAATAAAGATTAAAAAAACTTAATAATAAAAAAATAAAAATATAATTATACACTAGATTTCCAATGTGCTTTCTATAACTTGTGAGCATTTATGAAAAAAAGCTGCCTATGACTTTTTGCGGTGACTTCATTTTGTTTGTAGCGCCATGTGCAAGTACTGGAGTTTGGCGCAGTATATGTGCACATATCATTATTATTATTATTGTGTCTTTATTCACAGAATCACCAACTTATAATAATAATAATAATGTGTCCATTTATATAGCGCCAAACTCCACACTAGGGTATGCTCATAGCGCTAACAATCAAGGCACAGCACATTATTACCCCGGATAACCCAAGCTGCCTGTTAAGCGCAAGAAGGTTATAGTCATATGACTTTTTCCACCGGGTACCCATTTTCCTGCTGGGTGAACAAACTCACTTGCCTAAGGTGAGACCACATGTGTCACATGTGCTTCGTTGTGGGGCAGGACTCAAGTCCTAGAAACTCTCAGGAGTCAAGTTGCCAAACACTGTCACCCATCCAAGGACTCTCCGAGCTAGACGCTGCTTAACTTCACCGATTTGTGACCTGAGCTTTGAGCACAGGACCACTCCAATGAAAACATCACCATGAAATACTGAAAGGACATTTATTCATGTTGGCAAATGATACAACAGCACATCAACATTGCACAGTTTTGTAATAAATAAATAAACAGGAAAAATTGCATACATCTACACCATCCCAGAAGCTGGTTCACTCCAAGAATACAGACCACAGTAGAAATAGATAAGTAGCCCAAATATGCATACCTCATATGTAATACCCATATATATCCTTAACAAGTAACAGGGTTACTCTGTGGTACTCTATGAACTATTCGGTCAATATGACAAAATAACCACACTTCTCTCAACCAATCACACAGAGTCTAGTTATGTTGTAACAAATACATTTTCTATCAGTTAATCCCAGATATGTTTCATACCATATATACCTCCCACTGACATCTAAACTGACATAATTATGTCTAATTATGGGAGACTAAAATCGTTAATAATAACTATGGTTTCTTCAGTGGGAATATTGCCGAGCGTGGGGTTAAAAATATAAAAATGAAATAATGCCTAAACTTCGATAGATACGTACAAAGCTATGCTTCCTTCAGCTAGAAAATATTGCGGAGTGGGGTGATAGAAAACATTAGATTGAAATAATGCCAGAACTTTAACAAATAAGTAAATATGCCCATACTTTAACAACTAGTCCAATGAGGTATGAATAAATGGGCTACATAGAGATCCGCAGGCAGAGCCAGGCTTTGTCATGCTGTACAGGTTCTATATACGTACTACTCCTCACCACCAGCATACTGCTCCAAGCTGCTTAGCCTCACAGGACTGTTATGTCAAATATACCACAGCCGGAAAAGCGAGTACACTTTGAAAGATTCGTAAAGATGGCATACTGGATGGGAACTACAGCACATAAGTTGACAAGCAATTAGAAAATAATACAGACGGCCTCTACTGATTGTGTACATCATAGATCAAATGGTAATTGTCTGCAGGTATTGAACCCTGTAACATGATCGCAAGCAAGTGATTCCTAAAAGATGGCCAATCACACAGAAGATGTCTAAGATATTTTACACTGTTGACATTCAGGCGAAGACTTGTCAGTTCATCTCTGACACAATGTCGACGCCTGGGCAGTCTTCACTGTTGCTATCACTGCTGGAACAGAATATGTCTGGATATATCAAAACATCTAGACACTGAAAGCTTGTACTAGTCACAGAATACCATGTTTCCTCTGTTGAAAGTCAGGACACCCCATATGGGTTCAATTAGTGAAGCATATTTCTGGTGTCCCCTGCCGTGACATTGCTGGAATTTGCAAAAAAACGGCATAAAACCCAACTCGTTCACTGAAAACCAGGACCAGTGGTAAGGCTTCAAGTACCGGGCCTCGTTGCTATCTCATCACAAAGGTTTTCCTAACTCCCATACTCTAACATAGACTTATGGTTGTCATAGCGATCTGCCCATATTAACTACTGATACTGATTTTATCATTTCACAATAACTACATAAAGTTCATTAAACAAATCCATCATCCAGTGTATGAAATACTACGCTGAAAAGAAAGGATGTTTTTCTTTCAGATAATCCAATTTGTTTGTACTTCAGTAGGTTATCGGGTAAATAAAAACATCAAAACAATAAGAACTCAAATCTTCAGTGGCATTTTAATAATGAACTAATATTATCACTTCTCAGAGAGTATGCAATAACTATTCTAATTATAGATCAATCGTGCATAGTCTCAGTTATTCATTCAGTCAAGTGGAAAAGAAAATCTGGGCTGGCAACATTTAAACAAGACCAGCAAATAATTAGACTTGGTATAAATGTAAACTGAAATGAATAAGTGTCCTGGCTTTTAATAGAGGAAATATGGTACCTTTCCAAAGGGGAACCATTGCAGTTGTTCTACCATGGTGTTCAATCACCATCCCTTTGTCTGCCATTTTAGCATGTAAACGTGAATACTTGAAAATACACTGCGTACAGCACAATCTTCAGATTGACATGAATGTATACCACTCAACAAGTTAAGGACACCATCAGTTTGAAGGCTGTGTTGCAATACCCAGAATAACTCTACCTTCATTTGAGTGGTATATTTGAGTGAGTGAGTGAGTTTAGTTTTACGCCGCACTCAGCAATATTCCAGCTATATGACGCCGGTCTGTAAATAATCGAGTCTGGACCAGACAATCCAGTGATCAACAGTATGAGCATCGATCTGCGCAATTGGGAACCGATGACATGTGTCAACCAAGTCAGCAAGCTTGACCACCCGATCCCGTTAGTCGCCTCTTACGACAAGCATGGGTTAATGAAGATCAATATTCTAACCCGGACCTTCACGGGTCCTAATATATATGACAGATAATAATCTTTGTCTTAAAGCACTGTCGCATCTCTCACAGTTGAAATACATATGTTATAAATGTTTATAAAGACTTTCCTGTACATTAACTGGTATTAACTATGAATAAGAAGTAAATAAGTTATGGAATTAAGACAATTATCAATAGAGCAATACATCAAATTTTTTCCAAAAAGCACTGTCAAATGTCTTTGGGGTCTGTACAACAGCAATTTGTACACACCTAATATTCAATATGAACTTTCACACTGTACAAATATTTATAACATATCACATGTGTGAGGGTCACACATCCAATATAATGCAGTCGTAGCATATACACAAGTCTCTTCAATATACACCAGGTCCACACAGCATTTGCCTGTATTTTCTTGTGGTCTGCCAGCAGACTCAAGTTCTCTCCCTTTAATCCTCAGCAAGTGGACCAGCCACACAGGTCAAAGGTCAGTAAGTCACATGATCTTGCCACTTTGAAGGTCACTTCCATCTGTTTAAGTCATGATTGTACAACTCCAATAAACATACATCCTTTCATTGCATATGTGTGAAGTCTAAGCCTTCTATAAGCAACTGCCTCATGTGCAATATTAGATGGACTGGCAATCATCTTGCATGAACCAAGACTGAGCTATTGTCATGATCTCACATCACTGTCTTTTGATATCACCTAACATGTGAATATATAACTAACCCTTGTGGCATGATCTCACATCATTGTCTTTTGAAATCACCTAACATGTGAATAAATAACTAACCCTTGTTGACCATCTTACATTTTCTTGACAAATCTCGGACTTAAAACACAAGACATCTATACTACTCAAATAAGACAACCCAATTCTTTCATATTTCCGGAGATATTCTGCGACAGAATGACATAAAACTACAGTCATATGAAGACTGGTCCCCTTTTTGAGAAGAATATGGTGCATATGAAAATAAATGCTGACCATGTGTGAATCAATAAACTCAAAATACAAAGCCATATTACTCTGTGGACGTCAGGGATCATTACTTGACCAGACAGACTCAGCTGGGACGTCCTACATGTAGATTCCATGACATGTCTCAGTCTCGAAAACACAAGTGGTATACATGTATAATTCTTGGTTCAAAATACAGTCACATAAATCCACTGGGATTTCAGTTCTGGTTGACAGTTCACAGAATGAAGCCAAGAACTTGAACAGGTACTGAAGCTCACTGTCACAAGTTTGTCTAAAATTTCAATAGGCCAGTGATCTTAAGCCTTCTACATCCAGTTAACTGCGTATTGTTTAAATGCTTTTAATGATGGGATAGACCTTCTGACTAATTATGCCCATAAAACAATGATTGTGCAAGAGCAAATGTCATTAATATATTTTCAAAATTTCAGCAAATTTTCATAGGACACACCTATGGTATTACCTAACTGGGCTGATCTCTACAGGATATTTTGTAAAACAATCAGTCTCCATGAAAATGACAAAAAAGCTGTACAAACCGATGTTTTCATGTCATGTCATGGCCATTATCATGCTCATTATGGCTCATTATGCTTCATTAAGTCATAATTAGTCTTTATTCTTTTTCCCTTGGTTTATGGATAGATGGCTGTAGATGACTTTGTCAATAAAAGCAAAAAGGATTTTTCTATTGATGTAACGAAACTTTCCAGTGATTAATTCTTGTCATCACCCACCTGTCAAGTCAATCGATCATGACACAATATCCAGCCACATCTAATTACACATGAGGATCTTGAACAGAATCAGGTTAATTGGCAGTCATAGTTAGTTTGATCATCAATACAATGTGATTTGATTATCTCAACTTCAGTTGTGAACATCAAGCTGTAGCCTAACAAACACAAGACTGACTCAGGTTCACACAGGCACTACCTACAACTTCTACATATCTGGCATTACAATTTGGAACATCGTTCCATTTTAAAACAACATTTGTTACAAATGTGCTTTGAATGTTCTCCCAGAGGTACATACCAAAAGCAAAACTAGCAAATTTGAACTAAAAATCCACTCAATATGAAATGATTCATTAAAGCTATTTATATATCTCTTGGTTTCGGTAGATGGAATAAACATAAAGATGAAAAAACAAAAAAACAAAAATAAATAAAAATATTTTTTCTCTCCAAAACTTAAATTCCAAAGTGGTTCAGCTGATCTCACAAGTCCTGCAGAATTGTTAGTGTATGTACAATAGACCTGCAAGACGCCTACACACTGGTTGATCATGAAAACCTTGATACAGACTAACGCCAAATGACCAAATTTTATTAAACAGTATCGCCTTTCTAATGGCGTTAGAAAGTCGCTTTCTCATATCCAACTTGACAACGGGAATAAGTTATACATTAATCATAAACAGTCTTGTATCCCATCCTATCCACTCCTGATACCCTGTGGTGAACCACTAGTTGCATTAACGAATCAACAAATATAATTATCTTCAATTCATTATGCATATATATCTAGAGTTTGTTGTCATAATCCCTGCAGAAACAGCCAAAGTTACAACAACAGATATGGCAGCTTTTACACATGTAATCACACACACTCGTCATTGGCAAAATTGCATAAACTAATTTAATATCTTTGACACAACAGTTATTAAATCTCGATACTGTAACATCCAGGTATTGTTGTGAAGCGCCATCTGGGGCTTGGTGCGATGCAGGCAATAGGCCGGATATAGATATGGCAGCCAATGTTAAACTTATTAAACTCTATATTCCTTTCAGAGGAGCTGAAAGTCTATACACTGCCCCCTGGTGATAACCTCTTCAAACAGGGGCAGATAACTCTGACCTGCTGAAGGTCAATATTCTACGGCCTTGTGGTCCTCTCCCAGAAGAATGGCTAAAGGTCAATCTGCTCCCGCCTTGTGACGACCTTTCTACACAAGGGCAGATAACCCAAGCGGCTATCTAAAGGTCAGTACACTGCAACCCTGGCGGCAATCTATCCAATCGGGGGCAGATTAAAGTCTCCAGGCGGCAAGTGTCTGCAATGCACTCTATCTAAAGTCAAACTCATTTCAACATGAACAGATACACATTTTGGTATTCAGTGGTAGAAACAAATTTAACAATCCAACAATGATATGAATGCTGTAAATGACAGAGGCCACAAATATCCAATTGATATATCAAGATTTCTATACAAGATGTTCAAATTCTGAATCAAAATCACAGCAAAACATTCACTACTTCCTTGCAATTCACTGCAGATATCCAGAAAACTGTGTTTGTCTCTGGCTTGAACTACCTGCCATAATATCCGAATTCGACACTTTGATTTCTCCTTGCAATGTCAATCAGTTGAGACTTGTAAGACGAGATGTAGTAGAGTGATGGTAGCTTGTCCATGTATCAAACTTAAGATGTACCTCCACACATCAAAACAATTCACACACCAAGTAGCTGATTGGTTAGGGTCAATGTCCTGGGATATACCAGGCATTGTTAATTTGTTTGCAGGTTTAAGTTGGAGAAAAAAACAAAGTTGATACAGGTCGTGGCTATTTACCACTTTCGTGAAAACCCCATCAACACATATGGTCGCAAAAGACCACATATGGTCACAAGACCAAGGATTATAAATGGATGAATTCAGGATTCAATCCAGAGCCAGTGGATTCTGGCTTCAAGGGGACACAACTCTGCCTCAGACCATGTATACCCCTCCAAACACACTTTGTCAAAATTCAACAAGGTATAATGCATTGAGAGGCGTAAGTCTTCACGTCAATGCTCAACACGACAGTAGACCTACAGGTGCTCCACCTGTTTGTAGACTCCTATACTGAAACATAGGCCCAGTCCAGCTCTGCATTTACCAATCACCCAATGCTGGGTCACATTGTCCAGTGAAAGTGGCATTGCTACAAGGCAATGGAGATGGTGGAGTCGTATAGTATCACACATGTGCCGTCTGCTTCACTGCATTGTGAAAAATCCACCTGTCGTGGAAAGCCTCCTATGAAAATCGCATCACTGTCGCTCCATACCTGGACTGACCATGTTGAGAGTCCTGCTACTTCCTCTTTGAGCAACACCACACAGAAGACTGACTGGACATGCAAAGTCTTCAATAACAGCGGATCCTTACAGCTTCACACAGTCAACTGCCATAGGTTGTTCACAGTCCACAATTATGCCGATAGTCCTGTCAAGTCTTATTAAAGTGGTACTGTCGTGAGTCCAGAGGAAAGACAGACATTTTCTACTTGAAAACTTAAGTCTTGACAGGGCACAAGGACATCAATATGAAGAATCTCATTGAGTTTCGATCAGTGTTCTTGTCTCTCTCTTGGGTTTTCACTGTCCTAGGATTTGGTCATGTGTTAGTCGGTTTCCACCTTCTTTCTCCCTCCCCTTGGTTTTATTTTCTCTGATATTTGCCACAAAAGCTCTTCAGATAAATAATCATCAAACTTCGTTGATGATTGACAATATTTTTTCACTCTTCTTGAATTCATAGTTGCTGTAAAAAGAATGAAAATATCTCTGTTACTTGACAAAGAATAACACAATCAATTATTGAAAAGTTTCATTGTTTTCACACTGATATTTTGATAACAAAAGTATTAATAATACGTCAACTCTGCTTCCATGAAAGTGGTGGAAATTATTTATAGTTTCAGGGTCATAAAATGAACACAAGAGGTTAATTGTCATGTTTGTTGACACATGCTGACCTCACTTCAAAAGTTAAGTGAAATTCAATACTGTGTGAGGTATAAAAACTGTTGTCCGAACTAAACAATGAGATGCAAATTAAGTGACAATGTGACACTTCATGCCATGTTCATCAATGTCAAAATAAGAAATCAACCTCTAAAATTAATCAGACTCGATTATTTTCAGACCGCGGCCATATAGCTGGAATATTGCTGATTGCGCCTCTAATAACAAACAAAACTAAATAAATCAGACCTGTAAAGATTAACACAGACTCAGCCCAAACATATTGACCCTAAATCTACACAAATTCGGCTGAAGATCACATACCACTTCTTGAATCGGCGCATGCTGTCGAGGATGTTGAACTGCTGCCAACGCTTGGAGAAGTTGATGCTGTGGTCAGGCAGCAGGTCCTGGTTGCCGATGTTGATGAAGGTCAGGTCTTGTAGAATTAGCCCTCTGTAGGAAAACAGACATGTACGTATACTTTAATGAGTGAGTGAGTGAGTGAGTATATCAGGTTTTATGCCGCTTTTAGCAACATTCCAGTAATATCACGGTGGGGTACACCAGAAATGGGCTTCACACATTGTACCCATGTAGGGAATCGAACCCGGGTCTTCAGTGTGCCGAGTGAACACTTTAACCGTTAGGCTACCCCACCACCCTGACTAGTTTAATGATATTTTCAACATTACTGAAGTGATATCATGGCTGTGGATAGCCAAACATAACATGTGTTACATTTGACGTCTTTCTAAATGGCATTGTATATTTGTTGCTTTGTTGCCATGGGAGCCATGCCAGTTTACATTTGTCAGAGGGGTACACCAAGTATGTTATCTGGGGTACCAGTTGTCCGACTTTCACTCTCTTGGAACACACGTGGTTGAGATGGGTTAGATTGCTGACTTTGTGTGTTGGTGATTAAGTGCCTGCTTCTGATCGTGGGTTCAAATCCCAGATGGGAATCAACCCTAAAAGAACATGTACTAGACTTTGTACTTTACAAGAAAGTGTAATCCCAAATATAACGTGTTTCATATCATGGCTGATGTACTTACAGATAGGGTATACATGGTGGCTCTGTCTCGGAGAGTGCCTGTCTGTACGCACGGAATGATGAAGAGCTGTCTATCAACTGACAGAACTCTTTCAGAGCCTGAAATACATCAACGTGGGTCACAATACTGAAAGAATCCACAATACATTAAGTGGTGAAAATATGTAAATAATCAAATTTTCTAAAAATGATATATATTTCTAAACAAACAGTTGAACATGTCTATACACATGCTGAATTTGGGGAAAAGCTACATTGTATCTACATTGGGGATGTGAGTTAAGCTGCATGACAGTGAACTATCTTCAGTTTGCAGATGACCTCCAAACTAAATCTTATTGTTACACAAGCATAATCTAAAGTGATGAAAAGCACTTTCAGAAAAGCTACCAAAGGGAGGTAACTCTATGCAACTGGGAAACATACCTCTAAGTTTTGTTTCTGCCACTCCAGTCTCCTGACTGGTGCAGAGTCAAGCGCGGACAGAATAGCAAGGTATGAGTTGAAGTTGCTCATCTTCCGAAGGTGCTGCAATAAACATACAAGGCACGTTAGAATCTGTCAGTCATTCTGCATTACACTTACATTACAATACTTTCAATTCAATATGACAGAGAATGAGCTTCATGTTGGTGAAAGGTAAAATCACTGGCCAGTAGAGGGGTTTGTGAGTGAGTTTGGTTTTACACCGCTTTTAGCAATTTTCCAGCAATATCATGGCAGGTGACACCAGAAATGGACAGGCCAGTAGAAAGTACTAACTTCAGATTTTAATGAGTGTATGGTTATTTGACTTTAAAAAGGATGTGAGCAGATCTTTGTGTAGTGAGTTACTGAGTGAGTGAGTTTGGTTTAACGCCGCTTTTAGCAATATTCCAACAATATCACAACGGGGGGGAGACCAGAAATGGGCTTCACACACTGTACCCATGTGGGGAATTGAACCTGGGTCTTCCGCGTGACGAGCGAACGCTTTAACCACTAGGCCACCCCACCGCCCTAGATCTTTGTGTAGTGTCAGCCGGACTAAAATGGACATCTGGTGATACAAGTAGGTGTAACACTAACCTTCATTATTTTGATGAATTTGATGAGGTACTTCTCCCTCTCCTTGGGATCCTCTTGTGTCAGGATGCGGGTGCGACACCTTAACATAGATTTTTCAAGGTCAGCCATTACCCTTTACATATATCTCTTGCAAGCAGAGTAAGAAAACACATTATGTTGCCTTGGAGCTGATTTCTCCTCTTCATGAAGGATCTAACAGGACTCAAATAGACTATATAAATGATACTTGTGAAACGATACCTACCAATATGACATCTTGTTGAAGTGTTCTGTGAAGTGGGTCAAATTGGGGCTCAGTTCCTCAGACTGCTCCTTGGCCCACAACAGAACCTCAGGAATCTGTAGACAGGCAAAGATTAATATTGACTTCCTCTACACTAAAACTGTGTTTAAACTAAGTGAAGGCTAACAGTATGTAAGAAGGCAGTTTTATCCAACTCCACAGGAGTGTTAATCAAAATTACTGCGATTTGTTTTTATGTTATCATTAGAAAATTTGTGAGGTTTTTCAAACAACTATACAGTGACGTCTAGGTCAGGGGAAGGTAACTCTGTCAGTTGGGAGGGCATACCACTAGGGATAGCTATGACTTAGTGTTAAAATTTTCACTTCATTCTGTATGTGTCTGTGGAAACCCCAGAATTAAGGCAACCATAATCCAGAGGGAATGTTAACGCCTTAATTATAATAAATTACTAACTCATACAATATATTGGCACTATAACAAAACTGTCCCAACCTCTATTTTCTGGAAGAGCTCAGCATCCATAAGAGTCATCTGCTCCGCTATCTCCTGAGACTTGAAGTGGAGAAGGTCTGGCAGGCTAGAATATAAGGAGGGGGTTACTATGTGACAGGCTGTATATATATACATGTGAAAACAACAACAGTTATGAGATAACAAGGGAAACCAGGCCCTGATTTCTCAAAACAAACTGGGGCGGTGGGGTAGTCTAGTGGTTAAAGCGTTGCCTCATCACGCCGAAGACCCGGGTTCGAATCCCCACATGGGTACAATGAGTAAAGCCCATTTCTGGTGTCCCCCGCCGTGATATTGCTGGAATATTGCTAAAAGCGGCGTAAAACCAAACTCAGTCAGTCAGTCAGTCAAAACAAACTTAAGTTTTTACTCAAATTTCAAACTGAGTTTGACAATTTGAAACAGCTGAATTTTGAACTCAGCTGCCTTTTTTAAATAAAAAGCCCAAATAACTTAAGTATTCTCTTCACCAAACTCAAATTGTCTACTATGTTTGAGTTTAATATCGATTTCTATTCATTCTGGGAAGTGCGTTTTCTCAAATTTGAGTAAAAATTCGAACTTAAGTCAAAACTCAGACTTCAAGTTTGTTTCGAGAAATCGGGGCCAGAAGTTAACTGGCACTAAATGGTAGATGGACAAGTGGAAGCCAGGGATTGTTAATCCAGGCATGATTGATGAGGTAACAATGGTGGCAATTTAACAAGGGATAAGAAAAACAAATAGAAGCCAGGGGGGAATAATTATGTACATATTAGCTGTCTGTTCCTAACTGGTTCATTCACCTGTTGAAGGAGTAAGAATATACTTCAAAACGTCGTGACCCTTCACAATAAAGAAGTTGACATCCATAAAATTCTTGCCTTCTTTTTATTCATTATCAAGACGTTTCAGAGCTAATTCTTGCTCCTTCATCATGTATTCATGTTGGCTAGGGGTCCAAATTAAGGGAGTCTGAGATCCTTGAGGTCTATTGACCGCGTCTTTGGTGTAGTGGTTAGACGTCCGCCCGGAGAGTCATACCAAAAGACGTTAAAATATGGTACTTGTTGGTCACTGCCTGGCGCTCGGCATTAATGGGTACAACAAGGACTGGTGGGCTCAGAGTCAGTATAATGTGTCTGAGTGGGGTATTCATGCTTCACTGCGGCATGGTATCTCAGTGGGCTAGCACTATAAAACCAGCTTAAGTCTGGGCTAGTACAAGCAGCCGCACATACACATACACACGCATGCACGTCGTCATATGAGGAAATATTCTCAATAAGACGTTAAACCCAATTTCACCTCACCTCACCTTGAGGTCTATTGTAGCATTTAATAACTGTTAACTTTATGGTGAGTCCTTGACCTTCACGCATGGTTCTGACAACTGTATTATCTCCCTTACTTCTGAGACAGCTGGATTGACTGCACAGGTGTCATTGTGTTGGCATTGTCGGCAAGGATTTTCTGGCGCTGTTCACACTTCTCGATGATTTTCTTCCGAAGGATCCTTGCTAGCATCAGCTCTCCCTGGCAGACCAGTTCATATACCAGGTCCATCATCCGTCTCACCACTTCCTCTTCTAACTCCATGTATCTGTAATGAGTTGTGTGGAAACCAGCACTGATTAATACTTCACAACTACTATTCTATTCACAGTCATAGTAATTCAACTAAATTTCCCTTAACAGGCTGTATTGAAAACAAACATGGATTAATGTTATTACTTCAAAACTCAGGGGTGGAAATAACCCATTGCCTCGACGTCCGAGTCCAGTGGTTTTTTCTGTCGGGCAAGCAAATTTGTATATCACACTGTACCGGTGTCCAGTTGACTTTTCAATATTAATTATGTTATTTATTTAAAAAATCAACAAGAAAACGGACGCTATAGTGGAAAAATTATCAGGGCAAGTGAATTTACATGTGCCAGTGTACCGGAGTACACTAGCAATTTTAAAGTTATTTCCACCCCTGAAATTATTATCCTTAATAAGAAATACTCATAAAAGATGTCTGGACGCTAGCATTTGTGAAACAAACACCTCTATATATACCTATCTTCATTCAAACAATTTTCTGGAATAAGCTGTGAGTATAATTTTGAAAACCAAAAACAATCTTGTTAACTTTCCCTATTTCCCTCACCAGCACTGATTCATAAATTCAAATTATTATTGTATTAAATTTTAACACTAAAAATATTTCAGTTAAATTCAAAATCACAATTCATCTTGAAACACACATGTATATAATGAATGTTATATCTATTCTATCTATTCGTAATGTTTCTTTTTTGTTGTACATAACTCTATAAGCACCAACATGTACATCTACTGCAGCAAATCCTACTTTCTCTATGGGACACAACTCTACACAGCAGTTAAGGGCGGTGGGGTAGCCTTGTGGTTAAAGCTCTTGCAGGTCACTGCGAAGATACAGGTTCAATTCCCTACATTTGTACAATGTGTGAAGCCCATTCCTGGTGTCCCCCGCCATGATATTGCTGGAATTTTCCTAAAAGTGGCAGTAAAACCAAGCTCACTCACTCACTCACTCTACACTGCCTTTGGACTGACTGACTGAGTTTGGTTTTACGCCGCTTTTAGCAATATTCCAGCAACATCACAGCGGGGGACACCAGAAATGGGCTTCACACATTCTGCCCATGTGGGGATTCGAACCCGGGTCTTCGGCGTGACGAGCCAACGCTTTAACCATTAGGCTACCCCACCGCCCCCACATTGCCTTTGGAAATTCATTAGACTTATAAACATTCAAGCAGAACCATCATACCCCGATTCAACTACCCTGTGCCATTTAGAAAAATCCTGCCATCACAGCTTCTTCCTTCATCTGTTTACCTACCCTAGTTCATCCACCACCCTAATGAGGAGAGAGAAGGCGTTCCGGGACAGTCTTTTTTTGTCCTTGACATGCTGGAACTTGTAGAATCGGTACAGCAATTTATCTATCAGCTCCTTGCAGACAATGAACGTCCGATAGGTTGTCAGGAATGCCTCCTGGTAGATGAACTCTGAAAACAGACATAATAATTCCAATTGAATTTAATGAGAAAACCAATTCCTGGCACGGTCCAGAACAGACCACCTGATTCCTGATTCAACAATTGGTATCTTCTTCAGTTAGTAAGTCACCAGCATCACTCGTTTCCAAGAAAATGCAAAGAGAAAAGAAATTTGTCACTTCTATACTTCAAATTCACTTTTGTAAATTTCTTCTGCACACATAAAGGTTCCTTTTAGTTCTGTCCCATTGCATAACTATATCAAATGCTACTGTTTCTTATATCTTATTTTATCTAATGCATCATTCCTAACAACTTGTCTTGTACTCTCATTCACTCTTGCTTGACAACGGTATAAGAATCCATACCGAAACGTGGCATCATATATAATAAAAGAAGTTGTTATCCATAAACAATTTTATTTTCTTAACTTGTCTTGTACTCTCATTCTCTAAGATTTCATCTCATGCAATACTTTCTCAGCAACTTGTCATGTACTCTCACACTCTATACAATTATATTTAATGCATTATTCCTAACAATTTGTGTTGTACTCTCAGCACTCTATACAATTATATTTAATGCATTATTCCTAACAACTTGTCTTGTACTCTCACACTCTATACAATTATATTTAATGCATTATTCCTAACAATTTGTGTTGTACTCTTATTCTCTATACAATTATATTTAATGCATTATTCCAAACAACTTGTGTTGTACTCTCAACACTCTACACAATTATATTTAATGCATTATTCATAACAACTTGTCTTGTACTCTCACACTCTATACAATTATATTTAATGCATTATTCCAAACAACTTGTCTTGTACTCTCACATTCTATATGAATTTTATTTAATGCATTATTCCAGAACAACTTGTCTTGTACTCTCAATCTCTATACAATTATATTTAATGCATTATTCCTAAAAACTATTCTTGTACTCTCAGGCATCTCTACAGTTTATATTTAATGCATTATTCCTAAAAACTTGTCTTGTATTCCTAGTCTCAGATCTATACAGTTATATTTAATGCATTATTCCTAACAATTTGTCTTCCTAGTCTCTCATCACTTCTATGATTTTTAATGCAATGTATTATTCCAGGCAACTTCCTATTCATAGTCTCATCACTCTCACAATTTAACCCAATGCAATATTCCAAACTTTCCTATTCCTAGTCTCAGATCACCTCTACAGTTTAATGCAATGTAATATTCCAAACTTTCCTATTCCTAGTCTCAGATCACCTCTACAGTTTAATGCAATGTAATATTCCAAACTTTCCTATTCCTAGTCTCAGATCACCTCTACAGTTTAATGCAATGTAATATTCCAAACTTTCCTATTCCTAGTCTCAGATCACCTCTACAGTTTAATGCAATGTAATATTCCAAATGAACAAGCCATAAACTCTCCGACCTTCTACCAGAATTTTGTCCAAAGCAATATTCCTAACATCTTGTCACTCTAAAATTATATCTTATGAAACTTAATTCTGTGCCACTTGTCATTCACTGTGAGGCCATCTCTGTAACTATATGTTATGCAATACTCCTACCAGCTACAATCATTCACTACAATCCACATTTCAACATATTGTTTAGTCCATAATTATAATTTCCAAGTTAAAATGTTTATTCTGATTTCCAAAAATGCTAAGCAGGTAGGGTGTTATAGTGTGTGTGTGTGATGCAGCGAAACAAGTATAGAGTTACCTCCCTTCAATTATAGACATGGATATGTTGTCATTCATTTAATCTGTTGTGTTTTGAAGTTTTTCTTGGTACATTTTCCACAAGTTTTTTTTTTATAGTATGAAAATAATTGATTTACATTCATTGCTTTTAACATTTACTTACTTCTAGTTAGTGGAATAAAAGAAACACTACATTTACGTTTTTGGAGCTGGCAGATAAATAACCTGATTTAAAAAGGTCTAGCCTGAAGGATAACATGTTTCATGTTCTTTATTGCATGACAACATTGTATAGGTGTTAACACACGTATGAGCTTTACCATGCTTGATAACTCTCTGTATCACGTGGATCACATTGAACAACAACGTCACACACAACACCAGTATCACACAGTCTACAGGCAGAAGATAGAAAAGAAAGAAGAAATATACAACATAGATCTGTCTGATTCCTGGAAATTGTCATAATTCACCCATCAGGATAATTAACGACAAATACCACAGTAAACACCCATCATTACTGATAAACAGCATGTCGGAATGCTGAAACTGACATTTGAATGTTTTTTCTCTTTGCATCCAGCATCAGCACAATATAATGTATCATGTAAGTATGGTTAAATTACCGATGATAGTGCCAACTGAAACCAAACCACTTCATTCTTTCTCAAAATGGTTACCGCTACAGCCATTTTGAAATCTAAATAGACAACTTAATTCTAGATATGTATCTAGGTTTTGAAAACATAGATATCTGAAGATAATACTCAGACATTAAATATTCTCTCCACTTCAATAACTGTGGTAACATTAGAGCAACTGCATCACATCAGTGGCTCCTGAGATGTTTGAGATTCCTAACATTCTGATCGATGTTCGTACTCTGTAGACCATCAGGCCTCAGATTCTTGTTCTCAGTGGCCTCCGGATGTGAGATTCCTGAACCAATCAGACTTCCTGTTCCCAGTAGCCCCCTGAGATTCCTGAACCCAGAAACCAACCAGACTTCTAGTTTTCAGTAGCCTCCTGAGATTCCTGAACCCAGAAACCAACCAGACTTCTAGTTTTCAGTAGCCCCTGAGATTCCTGAACCCAGAAACCAACCAGAATTCTTGTTTTCAGTAGCCCCCGAGAAACCGAGATTCCTGAACCCAGAAACCCAGAAACCAGACTTCTTGTTTTCAGTAGCCCCCTGAGATTCCTTTCTGAACCCAAGAATTCTTGTTTTCAACCAAACCAGACTTCTTGTTTTCAGTAGCCCCCTGAGATTCCTGAACCCAGAAACCAACCAGACTTCTTGTTTTCAGTAGCCCCTGAGATTCCTGAACCCAGAAACCAACCAGAATTCTTGTTTTCAGTAGCCTCCTGAGATTCCTGAACCCAGAAACCAACCAGACTTCTTGTTCTCAATAGCCCCTGAGATTCCTGAACCCAGAAACCAACCAGACTTCTTGTTCTCAATAGCCCCTGAGATTCCTGAACCCAGAAACCAACCAGACTTCTTGTTTTCAGTAGCCCCTGAGATTCCTGAACCCAGAAACCAACCAGACTTCTTGTTTTCAATAGCCCCTGAGATTCCTGAACCCAGAAACCAACCAGACTTCTTGTTCTCAATAGCCCCTGAGATTCCTGAACATAGAAACCAACCAGGATTCTTGTTTTCAGTAGCCCCTGAGATTCCTGAACCCAGAAACCAACCAGACTTCTTGTTTTCAGTAGCCCCTGAGATTCCTGAACCAAGAAACCAACCAGACTTCTTGTTTCAGTAGCTCCCTGAGATTCCTGAACCCAGAAACCAACCAGACTTCTTGTTTTCAATAGCCCCTGAGATTCCTGAACCCAGAAACCAACCAGACTTCTTGTTTTCAATAGCCCCTGAGATTCCTGAACCCAGAAACCAACCAGACTTCTTGTTTTCAGTAGCCCCTGAGATTCCTGAACCCAGAAACCAACCAGACTTCTTGTTTTCAGTAGCCTCCTGAGATTCCTGAACCCAGAAACCAACCAGACTTCTTGTTTTCAATAGCCCCTGAGATTCCTGAACCCAGAAACCAACCAGACTTCTTGTTCTCAATAGCCCCTGAGATTCCTGAACCAAGAAACCAACCAGACTTGTTTCAATAGCTCTCAATAGCCCCATGAGCCCCTGAGATTCCCTGAACCCAGAAAACCAACCAGACTTCTTGTTTTCAACCCTGAGATTCCTGAACCCCAGACTTCTTGTTTTCAGTAGCCCCTGAACATTCCTGAACCCCTGAGAACCAACCAGACTTCTTGTTCTCAATAGCCCCTGAGATTCCTGAACCCTGAAACCAACCAGACTTCTTGTTTTCAATAGCCCCTAGCCTGAACCCAGAAACCAACCAGACTTCCTGAACCCAGAAACCCACCAGACTTCTTGTTTTCAGTAGCCCCTGAGATTCCTGAACCAAGAAACCGACCAGACTTCTTGTTCCAGTAGCCCCTGAGAGATTCCTGAACCCAGAAACCAACCAGACTTCTTGTTTCCAGTAGCTCCTGAGATTCCTGAACCCAGACCTTCTGAGATTCCTGAACCTGAACGAAACCAACCAGACTTATTGTTTTCAATAGCCCCTGACCTGAGATTCCTGAACCCAGAAACCAACCAGACTTCTTGTTTTCAATAGCCCCTGAGATTCCTGAACCCAGAAACCAACCAGACTTCTTGTTCTCCAGTAGCCCCTGAGATTCCTGAACCCAGAAACCAACCAGACTTCTTGTTTCCAGTAGCCCCCTGAGATTCCTGAACCCAGAAACCAACCAGACTTCTTGTTTTCAGTAGCCCTCCTGAGATTCCTGAACCAAGAAACCGACCAGACCTCGTCAGTAGCCCCATGACGTAAGATTCCTGAACCCAGAAACCATGGAGACCTCTTGTTCTCAGTAGCCCCATGACGTAAGATTCCTGAACCCAGAAACCAACCAGACTTCTTGTTCCCAGTAGCCCCTGTGTGTATCCAGTAGCCCCTGACCCTGAGATTCCTGAACCCAGAAACCCCACCAGATGTGTGTTGTTCCAGTAGCCCCTGACCTGAGATTCCTGAACCCAGAAACCGACCAGATGTGTGTATCCAGTAGCCCCCTGACCTGAGATTCCTGAACCCAGAAACCGACCAGATGTGTGTATCCAGTAGCCCCCCGACCTGAGATTCCTGAACCCAGAAACCGACCAGATGTGTGTATCCAGTAGCCCCCTGACCTGAGATTCCTGAACCCAGAAACCGACCAGATGTGTGTATCCAGTAGCCAGCCAGAAGTAGCAACCCCATTCACCAACCAGATTTGTGCATCCAGTAGCCATCCAGATGTGAGATTCCATTCAACAGTAGCCCACCAAATATGTGAGAATGCAAGCATTAATTACCATTCTCATTCACAATGCACCCACCACCAGCTTGGCCAGTTCTCTATAATGCATGCTCTACATGTACATCAAGATCAGTTAACCTGAAGGCATCGATAGCGTGATGCCGTTCTCGCAGATAGTGGAGCCACACAACACATTTGGTGAGTGAGTTATAATTTGTCATCACATCAGCAGTATTCAAGCCAATTAGTGACAAAAGAGTGTGTTAAAGAAAACACTATTTCCCTTTAAGATCCATTTATGGGTATCAGGTCGTGATAGGTAGCAAAGAGTTTGCCGTGAAATATAAGCAATGTCTTCCTTAGCAGATGGATGAAAGAAAGGAAAATCAAAATCAGTGCTTTAGCAGTTTGTTAGTAAGCAACTGGAATAAAATACTGATAGAATTATTTTTGTCTCAAAAACACGTCTGACGTTATTTTACTCAACTGTTTGATATATTTTTAATGTTTGTACTTTTGTTTTAATGAGAGAGACAGGCAGAAAACACAGAAGATCTTGCAATACTTACATTCAGTTAAATAACAATACCTATTTCATGTGCACATAAGGTTTGGCAGGGTCAAGGTTAGGTTCAAGGTCATTGGGAAATGGTATGGGAATAATACCCATAATGCAATATATGTGTTACCAAACATTAGTAAGAGATTCCTTCATTACTTTACAGACACAATATCAAGAGAAAAACGAAAATGACACTAAAAGAAAATACACCAAAGTGAAAAACATACACTGAATGCGAAGCACCACGCAGGGGAAACGATGTTCATGTATATGATATCAGGTGGAACTGAACCACATCAGACATTCCAAAATGTCATGCTGTTATGTGAGAAATGAAATAGATCTCCACTACAACCACCAATACAATATGGCTAGATATACTGGAGAACGGTCCCACCCAAAGTCACAATCTCAACGATGGGTCCACGGGTCATATGAGAGATGACAACAATTTTCTGTATGTTGTCAAACCTCTGGTGTGCTCCGCTACTTTTCTCAACATTTACTCGATATCACTGTCACTAATTCCAAACAAAAACTTGTAAAAAAGAAAGGTTTTGGCATAAAAGAAGCAATAACTTTAAAAAATTGACAACATTCATATCTTCACGAAATCATGTTTTTAAGAAAAGAAAATAAGGATAAACAAGTGAGCAATTTCAGCAATGCAAACAAAATTGCAGCGTAAAAAAACTGTGAAATAACAGAGCACTCATCCCCATCAGCTTTGCTAGTTCGACTGAGGAGAGGGTTAAGGAAGGGACATAACTCTCTGTAGCTTACCTTCCTGGTTTACTAGATCTCCTTGTGAGCCTTGTGTGAAGAATGCAGAGAAATGATTGGTTCATGCAGCATGATCATGAGAGGGGACGGGATCAAACAATTGCATCATGGGTACACAAAAAGACACAAATATTTGTTAACTTTACAGTTTGTTTATAATTTAATTGTTTGATAAGATCCATCAAGGAAACAGATATCCAAACAGATGAAGTTTCACTTCCTCAATATCATGTTCAAATTCAAATAAGCCATTATCAAAAAGCACATAGAATTTTTAAAATAGTATGAATGTAACCTGAACAGAAATAATTTTCAAGTTATTAAATGTTAATGTGAAATATTTAAATATTCCAGTAAACAAGAATCAGTACCCATGATGCCAAGTTGCCAATACCCACAATCAGCCAGAAAAGTTAAATACATTTCCTTGGCATGTCAAAAAACAATTCTTTCATGTGTAAAAAGTTCACACCAAATCTTTAACAGTCAAAACATTCCCTGTAGGGCAGATCTATAGCCAAAGACATTACAAGGTTTTGGAGGGTGCCAATTACCAAGAGAGACTGGTTCTACTGTCAGAGATACATGTCTTCCTCAGAGATTTAGGGAGCAGTTCAGCTTAATTCCTTGTATAGGGTTTGGGGGGCAACTTCTTATCTAAGTAGATTTAGAGGTAATGTCAAGATAGCGGTGGGGGATAAAACCAGTATATTGCAATTAGAACTTCACAATACGAGATATTGTGGTACACTTTTCGTGAACCGGTTCACCCGATACGATTGGTAATTTTCGTGATGTAGTAAAAACTACTAATAACATTTGTATTTCCTTTATATTATTACACATCAATAGTTTTCAGAATGTTTATTGTTCATATAATTCCATTTGCCTGACTTTTAAACCATACAAATACAAAAATAGATTGGTACCGACACCGTTGTAAGGATAAACAAACCAAAATGGTGGACGCAGATGTTTTTCTCGAGTTCCAAACTTTAGAGTTTTCAGTTTGGAAACATTTTCAATTGATCTTTTGTACAATTACATCTGAGTCCCAACAGTGGCCAGTTGCATTGTTTCAAAAAAAAAGGAAACAGTAATTTCATTACCTTAACCCATGTGTTACACTTTCACAATATATTGCAATACATATTGCAGTACGCCAACACATATCACGATATATCGCAATACGAAAATTTGGGCAATCCCCAACCCTATGTCAAGTGACCACACCTGTAATTGTCCTATACTCCCAAATTGAATATTTACATTATAGGTATAAAATGGATTTGTACTGAAAGAGCAGTCAACTTGACATACACTAAACACAGTCTATTAGTTGTTAGTATCATTCAACTCGTCTTGAGTGAGTGAGTTAGCTAATATTTAACGTCACATCGGCAATATCGAAGCCATATCGTGACGACTCGTCTTGTGTAGTATATAATGAATGCACTAGAAATATAATAAACATCTTAGTAAAACTTAAGAAATACTTTATTTGTTTCATATGACCATAGTAGATAATGTGGCTGGTGTAGAATAAGGAACACAGCCTTCAAGTTGTGGGTGTTCTTTATTTGTTTTGAGCAGTATATTAATACACTAGAAATACTAGTCTCAGTAAAAGTTAATGACCTGATTTTTTTAACATGACCATAGTTGATAATCTGACATGGCTGGTGAATACTCTGAAACAGCCTTCACATTGTGGGTGTTCTCTACTTGTTTTGAGTGGTATATTTAACATCTTGACACATTAGAGGATGAGAACAATTTAAGAAGAAAGTTACTTTATTTTCGGGCTGGGTGGGTAGGATGGAATGTGCTTACACATGTCTCAAAACGTTTTATTTTCCTTCACTGAACTACTCCCTTACCATTTCTATAAAGATGACGCCAAGCAAGACATGTTTCAAACCAGTCTCTGTTGCGAGTCATAAACAGACAAAACATTTGTGGAGAGCAAATAAAAGGGGATCTACATATCATTCTCTACATTCAATATGGCTGATCAGAAACAGACTTCAGGTATAAGTAACATTTCTTAGTGAATTGTCAGTTGTGCAGTGTTGGCCTGTAGGCCCAGAGTAACAAATTCAACTCCTTTGAAATACAGTGAAATCATGTTAATCCTGGCTGTAAGATAACTAGTCTTAGGAGCATATTACTTTGGTATCTTGAATAAATTTTTTTTAAAATCTAAATAATTTCCGTGTGATGTGTGCCAACCTGACAAGATTTCACTGTACAAACAGGCCACCTACCAATGTGATGTATAAAAACATATTACATAATTCAATAAAGACAACTGTAAAACATATTCTGAGTATTTCCACAAGATCACAATGTTACCAATTCCAAAAGAATCATCAATATGAAATGATTTTCAACAGCCAAATACACATATAAACCAAACCAATACTTGTATCCAGAACCATATTTTGATGTCTGTTTTAACAAGATTATTTACTGGATGTGGCAATATCAGTTGCTTGTTTAACAGTCACCCAGTGTTATATACAGATACAAAACTAGTCATGAGGAAACATGTACCTGATTTTCCAGCAGCTGTTGCATGTACAACCAGGGCGTCTATAGATCCTCCCCGGATGTCGGGGCCATCTTCGCCCTGTCACACGGAATAACACAACTCTATAACTGTCGACTACTGTATATTGTCGTCTATCACACAACCCTGACTTTAAAACTACCCTAGATAACCTAAACAATTTTCTATACTTAGTATGTAGAAAATAGCATCTGCTTGTACAATCAGTGTCACTCTCTGTCAAACACCATTGCTCCTAAAATATTGCAATATGTATCGCAGTACAAGTACCTGAATAGTGAGTGAGTGAGTTTAGTTTTATGCTGCACTCATCAATATTCCAGCTATATGGCGGCGGTCTGTAAATAATCGAGTCTGGACCAGACAATCCAGTGAGCAACAGCATGAGCATTGATCTATGCAGTTGAAATATGATGCCATGTGTCAACCTGACCACCCGATCCTGTTAGTCGTCTCTTACGACAAACATGGGTTGCAGAAGACCAATTCTTACCCGGATCTTCACAGTTTGCCAATACACAAACTATGTGGGTGCTGAACACTGATCTACAACTCACCTGCTGTTTTCTGATGAGCTGATCCGACACATCCACATCATCAAGTGGGTTCAGTTCAGCAAAGTCAGAATCAGCATCTTTCTGAATCTCCGGCTTCTGGGGACAGGGGAGGGGTGGGGTAACTGGTTTGGGGCAGGTTTTGGGAGGGACGGGATAATGGTTTCACACACAGTGGCTGGGGCAGACTGGCTCTTGGGGTCCCTGTGGAAGAGAGACATTTGATTGGATTGGATAAGAGTGGTCAAATATCACACACCAATGTATATTACAGCCTCAGTGATTCTACACTACAACAGTTAGACAACCTGAAAACAAGGGGACCCTCGAGTTCTTGTTTCATTTCAAATGTATCAGGATGTACAGACTCTGCTAAGTTATTCAGCTTGCAAATATTCTGTTCACCAAGCTGTGACGCATGTTACTCATAGTGTGCAACTGGTCAGGTTCGAAAATCATTTCCTCATCATACTGGATATAGAATTGACCTGACCCCTGACTCCCAAGGTCTCCTGTCAAACCATCTCTAGACCAGATAATCCAGTGATTGATATTCTCATAAATGACTGACTGACAAGGTTTTACATGAGCAATATTCCTGTAAATCACGGCAACATCAGAAATGGGCTAGTACCATGAATCGAACCCGGTCTTCAGTGATTTAACCACTAGATATTCTCATCAATGATCCATACCTTCAGGGTATAATGACATGCTTATAAACCATAAACCAAGTCACTGAGGATGCCTGCCTGAAACATTCGGTCGACTCTTACGACCAGTGTAAGCTGCTTGGCTCCTTACCTACCCAGCTTAACCCTCGGTGCCTCACTAATGAACACAAAATGATTACAGCGCTGGAAGACATGAGTACTCACAGTTCTATTGCCGGCCGAGGTCCAGTGACCGCTGGTTCCAGCAGGCTGACGGTCTTCTCCCGAATGTCACCTGCACTGTTCGACATATCCGACTGACTTGATCCTGACCCCGTCGATGCCATACTCTGACGATTCATATTTTGCTGCACATATGTAAAGAGAAACCAGATCAATTTTTGTTGCCTCACATTCAAATACTGTATTTCTTGTACTAAGCACCTTGCTCCCAATAGAGACGAGATAAAGGCATTTTTCTGAAAATTTCAAACATAAAATTTCAATCTGACCATGACCTTAAACATGAGTGAGTTTAGTTTTACGCCACACTCAGCAATATTCCAGCCATATGGAGGCGGTCTGTAAATTATTGGGTCTGGACCAGACAATCCAGTGATCAACAGCATGAGCATCCATCTATGCAATTGGGAAACGATAACATGTGTCAACAAAGTCAGTGAGCCTGACCACCCGATCCTGTTAGTCGCCTCTTACGACAAGCATGGGTTGCTGAAGATCAATTCTAACCCGGATCTTCCGGTTCAAACACTGTGCTTTCAAAAGCAATGTGGTGGCAGTCAAACTGAATATTATATAGAGCTGCTTAATTAACTTTGATCAATGGGGACGAGTGGAAACTCTTCACAAAGAATGTAGAAACAGGTCTCCTTCCGTACCACTTCAACTTACCCGCTTCATTTTGATTGGAAGTGCTGGCAAGCCAGTGAATCTGTCTGGAGATCCGGAGCTGAAAGAAGTGTCCGAGCTGAAGTTGGAGATGTCTGAGATGACGCTGATGGTGTTGGAGCGTGGGTAAAGTGGCTGGAACAGCTCCATCTGGTGCTGGTGCCACTGAGCCTCGTAGAAGTTGATAGAGTGCCGTGAGATACACTCAAGGGAAGACGGTTGGGTATAAGACCCAAACGTCTGCATGTAGGCGTGTACTGAAACGGCAAAATCTGAATCTGTTAGGCAAATACCATCATGTATATTCTGTCCTGACAGTGATACATTTACTTGTTTGATAGATGAGAAAAATAAGACTCCTAACTTCCTGCATTGTAAATACTGACAGTATAATTTTCTTCTTCCTTTTCAACTAAGCCAAGATTATCCATACGTTTAGTTCAAACTATGATAAGATGATTGGGATGTTTTCTATTCAAATTTGTGAATTTTACAGTCACTTACTGTAAATTTGGAACCGAATATCAGCTTCACAGGAGGCCTAGTTGTTTGGCAAGTAATATTAAATTACCAACATTTAAATATTATTTTCTGGATGTATAGGTCCGTCTCCTATTCTCGCGGGTTTCCTATTCTCGCGGTAAATACGTTTTCTGCCGAAATCGCCGATGCGTGACACTTAGCGGTTGTTTACATCACCGACTGGTAACTAGGAAGTGGACCAAGTCGGTGAATAATCAAAATCTTGCAGTGTCACGAATATTGGGGAGTTTATACCAACTTGGACATATCATTACTTTTTCCCGCCCTTTCCGGCAGGATGACTCTTACATACACTCAATAACGCTAATTCCTCGTAATACCGCGAGAATAGGAGAAGCCTCATTTCGTCAATGGCGGATGGCATTGTTTATCACCGGGCTCACGAGTGGTGATTCACCTGATGGATATGGCAGCTGATAGATGTAGATGATAGAGGAGAAGGCCCTTCATTTAAAAACAACAAGCATTCATACGATAAGAATTGATTATGTTATTTTTTCAGCCGATATCCGTAAGTACCGCGAGAATAGGAAACGCCTTCCTAAGTTTTGTCATCATTGATCGAATCTGTTAACAGAAAATATAAAACAGTGGCCTTGTTATACAGTGAAAGGTGTAAGTGACAATGCTGGACTATTTTTGCCACTTACTATGCCTCTTCTTGGGTGGGAGAGGTGGAGGTTTCGGCAGACTCTCCGTACTTGAGTGACTTGTGGCAGACGAGAACGTCTCCGAACTTGAGTAAGTTTCTTGGGAACTCGTTCTGTCCGCACAGAACAGCAGAGCACTACTGGAGGCCGACTTCTGCGTCAGCACACTCATGAAAGACTGCGTGGACTGGGAGCTCTGTGATGACTGGGAGCTGCAAGTAGAGGAGGACGAGATCCGGGACTCCATAGTCCTGTTGAACACAGACCTGGAAGCGGAGGACATAGAGGACGCATTGCACACCTGTAGTGCGTCCGGGACGTGATCGTACGCACGTTGACATCAGTCTGTGGATACGCTGCTTGCTTGGAATAGGTGGAGGTTTGTCATCAATGCTGGAGGTTAACTGGTTAATTTTATAAGTCAGGGAATTTATTTCGTCAAACGTTGTATGTTGAGTTGTTGATGAACGCATTACACTCGAAGACGATGAATTGATTACTTGTCCTTCGGTTAATTTTGTTATACTATTGGTCCGACTTGACCTCTGGGCCGAGGCTATAAGGTCTTCTGTGGATTTGTTAAGTCCCGAGCCGACACTGCTTGATGGTGAGTGACTCATGGGAGACACGCTGTGTGGTGATTGGCTGAAAGGAGTTAGGATCTCGCCTGTGGGGCTGATAAGGATGCTGTTCTGTGGTGACTGTGTCGGGGTGAGGGATGTAGTGGAGGTGGTGCTGGACATGAGATCATACATGTTTCCTGACCGCCGTTTCTCCTTGTCAGGAAGTGGTGGCGGGAAATCGCCATCAGGTACATCTGCACCTAATATCCTGCAACAAAATGAAATACTGCTGATTAGATTTATGTTGACAGATGTTTTCAAAGTTTGATAATCAAACTTGATCATGGTCTCAGCTGGGTAACCTGAAAAGTTCAACACTGGTCAACAGAAATACTATCAGGTCCTGAATGAGGCAGTTAGCCAGGTTGTATGACACTTCAAACAGTATTTCAGTTTTATTATCGCATGACAGCTCAGGAATCATAATCTGAGCATATTCCAACCCATGATGAGTAGATCCTGTCAAGATAAGGGACACAACTCTGCAAGGCAACCTCCAGTTGCAACTAAACGTGGAGTAGAAGGGCTGCATTGGATCCAAGTCCTGAAAACTTTTGAGCAGAAAATGAAGACATTTTTATGTTACTTGACAACTGAATATTAACAAGGAAGGAAACTTCTGCTCGGCTAATTCTGCTAAAGCTTCTGAAGCTCACCTCAAATGATGACTTAATACGATAATAACTTGTTGCACTGACAATGTCATCATGTGCAATGAGAAAACTGAAATGGATCCATTTCATTCATGAAGGAATTTTCATTTCTAAGATAGTGTTGTTGTTGTTACCGTGGTAATATTGAGTTTGCGCCATCTGGAAGAGGGGGTTTAGGGGCCGGGGAATCTTCAACGTCGAAGGAGAATATAGTGGGGTTGCTGAGACCTTCGCTGGAGCGGGATACCGTAGCATTGTCATAGATACCCATGCCACTCGTCTGTTCCAGGATCTGGCGTTCCCCCGGGGTCAGCGGGATGTCAGGAAGTGAGGAACGTTTGCTGCAAGGGAAGGCAGGCGTGGTGTACAACAAGGGATGTCACGAGGCGAGGAACGAGTAGGCGTGGTGTACAACAAGTTACATCACAAAGCGAGGAACAATTGCTGTAGGGGAAGGTAGGAGTGGTGTACAACAAGGGATGTCACAAGGCGAGGAACAAGTAGGCGAGGTGTACAACAAGTTACATCACAAAGCGAGGAACAATTGCTGTAGGGGAAGGTAGGAGTGGTGTACAACAAGGGATGTCACAAGGCAAGGAACAAGTAGGCGAGGTGTACAACAAGTTACATCACAAAGCGAGGAACAATTGCTGTAGGGGAAGGTAGGCATGGTATACAACAAAGGATGCCAGAAGGCGAGGAACAAGTAGGCATGGTGTACAATAAATTAGATAACAAACAAAGCGAGGAACACTTGCAGTAGGGGAATGTAGGTGTATTGTACAACAGGGGATGGCACGAGGAACAAATAGGCATGGTGTACAACAAGTTACATCACAAAGTGAGGGGATGTTAAATAAACGAGAAACGTTTGATGCAGGGGAAGTAGTCAAGGCATACAACAAGGGATGTTACAAAACGAGAAACGTTTGATGCAGGGGAAGTAGTCAAGGCATACAACAAGGGATGTTACAAAACGAGAAACGTTTGATGCAGGGGAAGTAGTCAAGGCATACAACAAGGGATGTTACAAAAACAGAAACGCTTACAACAAAGATGCAGGGAAGTAGTCAAGGCATACAACAAGGGATGTTACAAAACGAAACGCTTTGATGCAGGGGAAGTAGTCAAGGCATACAACAAGGGATGTTACAAAACGAGAAACGTTTGATGCAGGGGAAGTAGTCAAGGCATACAACAAGGGATGTTACAAAACGAGAAACGTTTGATGCAGGGGAAGTAGTCAAGGCATACAACAAGGGATGTTACAAAACGAGAAACGTTTGATGCAGGGGAAGTAGTGTGTGTAGCTAGTAAAGCAGGGCATGCTGGGAAAGATGTAATGTATAACTAGGGGTGCCAGGAAGTCTGGCGAGAGAGTAGCTATAAAACAAGGGATGTTCCTCAGAGAAGTGTTTACTGCAAGGGAAGATGTACAACAGAGATTTCTGGTGTACAACTATGAATATTAGGGAGTCAGACACGCTTGCTGCAGCGAGAGAGTAGGTATAGTTTGGTACTAGGGTGCTGCAGTTAGTAAGTGAAAATACCAAAACCCTTACGATGAAAATACATAATTAAATGAACACTGAAAAGATCTCCAAAACTTTGCAAAATTTGTTATTGCCTGGGCCAAAAGATATTACATGAAGAAAATAGAATATCATATCTTCATTACTGACACTAAATCTAATTTTAAAAATTACATAGTGGCGAAAAATCTGTGCGACAGTTCTGAATTGATCAGCGTGATTTTCAAAAGATTTTAGAGTCAAACCTTAGTCCACTTCTGACTGCTGGCTAAAGACATGATGACTTTATTCTTGTTGATTCATTTCACTCTGTTTGAAAATAGCTATCAGAAATCTAGAACCGTCTACCAGTCAGTCGAAGTGCATACAGGAAGTAAAGATGGAGGCTGTCCTACCTTCCCTCCAGCGTCCCCTGTAATCCCGAGGTGGAGGTGGGAGACTTGGGCAGGCTACTCTTTCTGGACGCCATCTTCTCTATACACAGCTGGGTGAGATCCTAGTGGAGAAATGTCAAGATTTCATGAAAACAATTCATTTACCTCCGCAATTTGGAACTTAAAAAATTATGAATGCCACATAAAATTAAAGTGATTTCAAGGCATGCGATTGGCTAACCAACAACTATTAAACATGTAATTTTTAGAGTAAAATTGATATTTTATACTTATCCTGACTCATGCTCTTTTGCTTGTCTTCTTCTTCTTGCGAACATAGTGGAACACTTGTATCTCCTTATTTGAAGCTCCCTTCAAAATAAAATCACTAATTGGTACTCACCACGAAGTTGCTCCCTTTGTCTCCCCTGGCGGGAAAGGTGTCGCCACCCTCTGGCCATGTGCTCCACTCTCTCCTGATTTAGCTGAAGCCCAACACTTGAATTCTACAGGAAATCCAAAGTGTTATGTGGGAGGATGGAGGGTTATTCCTCATGAGTCAGGATAAGTATAAAATATCAATTTTACTCTAAAAATTACATATTTTTCCCTTATCCTGACTCATGCTCTTTGTTTGTAGCATCCTACTGAACGGAGGTGGGTAACAGAATACTTTGGATTTATAATTAGTGATTTTGTATAGATATACTGTAATATCTCCCCTACGGAACTTCATGAAGCCTTAGATTTAGGATGTTTCCTGTATAAAGAAAACCATAGGTTATATAAAGCCATTAAAGGGGAATTACATTATGAATATATTGAACAATACATATAAATTATATATATATATATATAGGTGACTCTGATAGAGGCACTGAAATTGACTATATCCAAGTATATGCTTAAGGTAGAATACTTAAGCTGAACATATATACATAGCCCTAAAAACTCCTTAGAGTTATAAGCTAGATGAGCATGTATAAAATACATATTAATCTTGTGAGGCTAATATTTTAACGCCTACGCAGGGACTGTCAGTTGCTGAGCGAGGACCAGTGGTCCCAATGAATGCCAGAGACATCTTCTGTAGTGATGTCTCTTAGGTAGTGATTAGCAAATACCATGTTAGATTTCCAATAGCATCCTTCCATAATCGTGTTCAAGGAACAGTTACTGTGTAGGGCGAGGGTAGAGGCCAGTGCCCTGATCTCATGTGGATTTGATGCTGTTGGTGGGTCCAAGCCTGCTGCCTTGTAGGCACGGAGAATGACAGTCCTTATCCAAATAGATATTGTGGTCCGCGACACTTCTGTTTGATTCAGAGGGGCTTATAATGGGATGAATAAACGCTTGAGAAATCTTCTCCTTGTTTTGGATCGTCAGAATAAACTTTGAGCCTTACCGGACACAGTGATAGGTCTTGTGTATCTTGTGATCCGAGAATAGAGGATAGCCGGATGTGGAATAATCTGTCTGGTTGACCTGGCAGTTGATTCTTTGCAATGAAATCCCATCTTAATCCGAGGTGCGCTGTGTTATGATTGTCATCAAACTGTATCCTCTCAGAATCCAGAGCTGAATTTCAGATATTCTTGCTGCTGTGGCTAGCGATAGCAGAAACAATGTTTTCTGTGAGAGAAATTCAAAGTTTGTCGATTCCGTTGGTTCATAGACCTCACCGCGAGGTGTTGTAACACTACATTCAGATCCTGCTGGGCTGCGGAACTTCCGCTTTGGTCCTCCAATCGGAAAGCTCGTAGTAAGGCCAGTAACCTGGAGATCTTAATCAATTTGACACCCTGCTCTCATGGTGATTACAGAGCTAAGCCGCAAGATATGTTGATATCAAGAACCTTTTAAATGTTTGTTTTGGCGAGGTAACACAAATAGTCTGCCACTTGAGGTCAGAAGCCTCTCTTGCTGTAAACCCTTTCTTTGTTGCATAATTTTCGGCAAACTGTGCCACTTGTCGCCGACATTGCTACGAAGTTGAGTAACGTATAGGCGCGTGACTGCTTTAAATAGCTCTGGCAGAATATCCTCTCTTGTTTAAACACATTTGTATACAGTCCATAATGCAGTAGTTGAACATTGCTGGATGGTACTGGTAGGTCCGACTTGCGTAAGTTTACTAACCAACCTAGTTGTGTTAGTAGCTTTATGATGTAATTTTAACTGTAGTTTGAGACGCAGTGGATCTTGATCTACTTGTATCCCGTCGTCGAGGTAAAACGCACTCGTGGCCCTTGGACGATGTAGAAATTTGATAATCGGTTTCCGTTATCCTCGTGAATAGCCAGGGGCTGATGATATTCAATGGGAGTACTTTCCACTGGTAATGTAGCCCTTCTAGAGTAAATCGTAGGTATTTCCTGGAATCGGATGAATGGGGATGTGCAAGTAGGGCATCCTGTAGATCTATGCTGCCCATGTAGTCCATAGGACTAATCATCTGGCGTAACTGAGGTAAATGTATCATGCGAAACTCTTCGTGGTTTATGCGTGAGATAGTTCTTGCTGAAAAAGCTCATGTTGTAGATGAGTCTGTATTTCTCTCGTGGAGTTTTTCTTGGGAACTAGGAAACTGGGGAGTAGAAACCTGGTTCTCGACGCTTGTTTGGTCTATTACTTCTATGGCCTGTTTGGATAGGAGTGATGAGACAGCCTCTTTATCTTTATGGTAGTTGTTGCTTGTAAATCGAACTTGGGGTTTGATTGTCAGCGAGGCTTGTCCTGTAGAGGGATCACGAACTGTTGAATAATGTTGGAGACGTAAGGATCTTGCAGTATTCCCAGTTTTCCCAGTGTAGTTGGAGGCGTCCACCCACTTGAGCTGGTTGTACTGGAACGCGGCTGGGGGTGGAAGACTCCAGTCGCTTCGAACCTGTGTTTCAGCTGCCTATAATTGGGAACCTCTGGGTATCCTGCCTCTTCCTGATCCTCCTCTATAGTTGCCATATGGGCTTTACTTAAAAGAATCTTTACCTCTCTAGAGCTGGCTATCTTCCTGTCTCTTGCTCTCTTTGTAGGCCCGTGAACTTAGATCTGCCTGAGTATCTTTGTGAAGTCTGACCGAATGACGCTTGGCTAGTGTGTCCAACAATTATTTGGGGGCTTATACATAAAAACTGAAAAAGATTATCACTGATTTTGTCTGGCCTTTTTAGTCTACATAGTGATATTTTTATGTGCACTCCATTCATTTAACACTGATATGTCATAAATGCAAAAATATTGAAATCAAGTCTTAGATTGATAGTGTCATCAACTTGGTAAACCAACCCAATAAATATGCAAATGAGAAACTACTTTTCAGAAGCTTCATACAACAATTTGATGAAATTCCCTCAGAAAGATAAATTCATTATTACAAAGCTGTGTTGTATTCCATTTTAAAACACCATAAAAACTAAGGTATAGTGACAAATTAGTACATAGGATGCAATACGTACCTTTATACCATCAGAAAGAGCAGCAATTATTTCATTGGCAGTCTCCTTGTTGAAGTCGTCCTCGCTCTTCATCAACACACTGTCGGACCATCGTATGAACTTGGCCAGACACTGGCACACTTTGTTGTGATGTGACGCCAACTTAGAGCTGTAACAAGGTAATAGTTGTGTGAAACAGGAAAATATTTGCAAACTGTCTTGCGTTTTGCTTCTAATTCACGCGACTTTTTCTCTTTATTGTGTTTTGTGCTTTGTGTCAATTTCAGGCAAAAAATGAATCAAAGTCCATCATGAACCAACACGCTTATATAAAGTTTCAGTTTCATATTCTATTCTTTTTTAGATTTAATTGAAAATATTATTGTTAAATGACTGGTGTGAACAATAAACAATGTCTCAGAGTCATATGCTTAGTGGTTTCTGAGAAACAATAGTAAATAATGTTTTATAGAATATTTTTTCTTCAAAGTTTAACATTTTTGTTTAATGCCATGACCAAAACCAATCATTCTCATAAAGTTTAAGGCTTATCCCTGGAGACGGTCTGGGGAAGAACTGAAAAATTAATGGACAACTGAAAAATTAATGGACAGACAGACAGACAGACAGACAGACAGACAGACAGACAGACAACCAACCAACCAATGTGCCATGCCATAAGCATACTAAGTCCAGATGAGTTGGGCCAGCGGGTTAGCCTAATGGTTAACACATGCTGAAGATCTGGGTTCAATTCCCCACAAGTTCAGAATTTCCATTTTGGTGTTCCCTGCAGTGATAGCACTAAAAGTTGCTTAAACCATACAGGGAGCTAAATAACATAGATGGAATGACGGTGACCTTATGACATGTCATCACGACCCTGTGGTGTTGAGAGCTGCTCATGTTATCAACCACTGGCTGGTATGAGGCCACTTCATCCCTTGTTTTATACAAGTAATGGAATATCCAGATGCTAATGTCAATATTCAAGGGAGAATCTAACAAAATATCCCAGAATGTCAACCCAACGCAAAACAGCACTCTAATTATTGCCTTGCCATTTTGGAAATGTCTAGCCCAGCAAATACATTCATCCATAATGTCAATATTAGCCTATGAAGGACAACATTCTATTTCAAACAAATAAAACTGATTCCTAAGGGAAATAAAATTCATTGTATTTCCCAGGCAACACAAATTGCATCCCACTTAATGTCAAAATGACAGAAAAAATAATCAAGTGAAAATGAATATTGCTTTGCACAAACGACTATTAAATTATTTTCCCCCCAAAAAATAAAATTTGACTTCATTCGAGTAGCCAGTGTGTCATTCATGTGAGTGAGTGAGTGAGTGAACACCAGTACATTGACTGACTGACTGAGTTTGGTTTTACGCCCCTTTTAGCAATATTCCAGCAACATCACGGCGGGGGACACCAGAAATGGGCTTCACACATTGTACACCAGTACATTGCATCTGAAGGCTGAAGACAGTCATAAGTGACACAGATCTCAAACGTTTACCACTTTTGGTGACATCCACAAGCATGGCTACAGTGCAGACAAACACAATCAGGAGCAACCAGGATTCTGTTCTGTGATTACAGGTTTCCAAGGGAAGCAACTCTGCACACCTACCAAATACACACCACAGAAAAAACCTACCTGTCCTGGTTCAGCAGGTGGTTGCTAAGCAGCGTGAAGACGTTCATGACCGTCTCAAGGACCAGTGTAGCTGACGGCGGCAACACCTCATGCTTCCCCTGCGTCACCACGGCGCGGACAATGAAGTTGAGGGTGCGGTTCACCTCCTCCACCTCCATCTGCAGCTTGTCCGCCTCCTGCAACACAAAACAATGATGTTAAACATGCATCATCACATTTGACACCCATCATCGCAAAACTTCAAAGAAATCATCCCAATGTCTAAGACAAATGTTTGAGTGACTTGCTATTTTGTTATTTTGTTCAGTGGTACAGAAAAACCATACCTTCTGTAAACAACAGCAGCATATCACCTGCAATTACCATTATAGTATCTGCTTCACCAACAGTACTATCTACTAGTAACAGGACATTCTTGAAATAATCTCTTACAGCATGGAATTGTAACATTTGTTGCCACTTATATACAGTGGAGTGTGTGAGTGACTTTTTTACGCCGTTTTTAGCAATATTCCAGCAAAATCACGGCGGGGGACTCCAGAAAGGGGCTTCACACATTGTACCCATGTGGGTAGACTAAAAGCTAGTCTCTGAAATGAACATAGTTTACAGAAAATGAAAGTTTTTAAATTAAAATTGTAAATACAATAAAAAGGAGCCCAGGGACTTTCTTCATTTTCTAGACTTGCCACATTTTCTAGACTTGCGTGGGCTTTCTTGGATATATTTGCTTCAGGGTCTGTATGATAGACTACCATGTGGGGAATCAAACCCGGATCTTCGGCGAGACGTGGATGAATATTACACAAAAATGTACTATATCATATCAAATTTACATCGATTAAACTTCCCACGAATCATATGAGCTTCTCAAACAGGTTCAGGTGAATATTGTTCTTTAAATGCCTATATACTATCTCCCCTGCGGCAGATTATCTTCAACCGAAATCATTTCCACGCCTCGAGTTTCAGTACACTGACTTCTGGTTAGATTAATGGTAAAGGAAGTGAACCTGAAAGTCCTGTGAGATAACAGACAAATTCAACACCAGGAAACGGTTATATCTAGGATATGGTATCTGTTACATTTGTGGGAATATCACAAAATAATCAACTAGATTAGAACTGACTGCATGCAAACCAAGGATTCCCAAAGAATTTTGAAGTTTGGCTTGTATAGTGAAACCTATGTAAGTCCACACTGAACTGAATAACCCAGAAACCTTGCCATCCTTGCTGCTACACTTAACATACATTAGCTCAAGCATTATCTAGAAGTTGTTTATCTACGTGATATCTTACAGTGTGAAGTGCACTGGTGTTAAATGAGAATCAAGGCAGAGCACATTGACTATTTCATTTATTCAAAATTCTTTTTTACTACTTAAGTGAATTTTATGTGCTTCCTGGTGAGATGTCTGGCTGTTTCACTTTACCCTTGAGTGAGTGAGTAGGGTTTTACACTGCTTTAAGAATAATTTTAGTCGGGAATAGAACCCCGGGTAAGGTGAGTGAGTGAGTTTAGTTTTATGCTGCTTTTAGCAATATACCAGCAAGAAATTGGATTCACACATTGTACCCATGTGGGGAATCGAATCGGGGTCTGGTGACGAGAGAACACTTATAATATAACCTAAGGCAGAACGCATAAATCAACACTGCTATAACACTGATAGTACTACAATGAATTTATCTGAACAACCGTTTTGTATCTTCCATTTTAACAGAATTTCAAAAAAACTTAAATTCACAGAAAACAGCTGTTTGATTGAGCTGAGGTTAATTAGTGATGTGTCATGTTGTTTTCATTGATTCACAGAAACATGCATCTTCTTGTTTCGTGGCTGGGTACCGTATATGACCGTCTATAAGACGACCCCATGGATAAGACGACCCCCCAACTTGACCCTTAAAATCAGTGTCAAAATGGTATGTTTCGTGCATAAGACGACCCCCCGCGATGGGGTCCTAATCGCGGCAAACCAATAATTATAGCTTTGGCCCACATTATTCAAAGAATTCACTGTCATATATATTGTGTCTACTCACGGATCGAAACGAAGTGTAGTTGACATAAAATGCATAATATAGATTCTCTAAATATCATATTTATTGTAGCAACAAACTGGCTTGCTTATTTTACCCCATTCAACAATCACCAACTGATTACCGCCTCGTTTTCCATTGACTGCTAGTTTACAATAACATTGGTAAAAATGTGTGAATTTAAATTGCTTCCGTATTTTACCCCATTCCATTAATTGCAAATTTGACGTCTCTACTGACAAAGTCGTCTTCTGTTGTTTGTTCACGCGAAGTGATACGATGTTGTTTTCTTACCCCTGGAAAAAAGTTTGACGAAAGCGTAACCCATGGATAAGACGACCCCCTTCTACAGACTGCTTTTTTTGGTCCTCAAAATTCGGCTTATAGACGGTCATATACGGTATAAGGGATTTCTTCTCCGGTTCAGAAATTTATTTTCTTTCAGGTGGGATACTGGTACTTCATCAAGATCACATGAACCACTGAAACCTCAACATTCTGACACGGCAGTAAGATGATGTTTTTATGTCATAAACATCACAAAATCATGCAGTTATATTATTTTAAACATGATAAGTTGAACTCTCTTCTGAATCTGTGCATCTGTGTTGCATACAACTATCAGTTTATCAGGTCGAGCTATTCATACTCCAGAAAGGGCATTATGCAATAAACTTCCAGCATCCTGGCCTGGAAAGTACTATCAGATGGAGATAGCAAGCATTAGTCATCGTGTAGGAGCGTTACAACACGTCACAGTATCGACAGAGTCCAATAACATAAACAATCAGTTGTACTAAACCTCTACCGCCACGCCAGGTGGGACCAACATTGCCGGTTTATATTACCAATGGCAAACGTTGGCTATAAATACATTGTTCCATGGAGGTGCAGTCTGCAGTGCATACCATACACTGATACGGATGTTATACCACTCAACAGTGATTGTGTAACATTGTTCAGACAGCATCCACCAACCAGCCTGTGACTCAGATATAGGCCCTGGGTTAAAGTTATCTTATGCATAAATATATATATCTACCAAAAAATTAAAAACTAAAGCAAATGAAAGTGGAGCCCAGACTGATGAATTTGTTATCGCTTAGGCAGTAGATCTGTCAAGATGTTGTGGACATTAGTTGATTCAAGTCTAATATATGTATATACTCCAGACAATGAGTGCTTTTTTTATTGATTGTTTAATGCTGCACTCATCAATATTCCAGCTATATGGCGGTGGTATGTAAATAATCAAGTCTGGTACAGACAATCCAGTGATCAACATCATGAGCATCAATCTATACAATTGGGTTATGATGAGGTGTTAGGTCCTGATCCTGTTAGGTCGCCTCTTAAGATAAGCATGGATTACTGAAGATCAATTCTAACCTAGATCTTCACGGGTGAGTGAGTGAGTGAGTGTGAGAGTGAGCAAGTGAGCTGGGTTTTAAACCGTTTTGAACAGTATTTAAGTTACATCACTTCATGTCAGTTTAATGTGGAAGTTAAGGCCCAGTAGTATATATCTCCGATGTTTACCACTATGGAGAAAAAACCAATGAGCATGGGCAAGGCACTGACAAACCTACAAACATAATTGGGGTCAGTTGAGATTTGAACCCAGTCGTAGTCCGGGACAGAGTTTCTAACCAACTCCCAAGTGTACTCTTTCTAACTTGGAGCACTCAAATAGATGTATTGGCTGAATTTTCTGAGTACAGGTCGAACGAAAAAACACACAGCATAACGTTATCAGGGTTGACTGAGGTTAATTTGGGTAGCAACATACTGTTTCCTGTACAACTGTTTCAGGACAGTTAACAGTGAAGAGACCTTCACTTGAAAAATCTGAAGACTTCATGGCGTCATAATAGACAAAATGCAAATTTAGGACAGTGATCGAATAGAATATTCACAAGAATCATTAAACTATCAATGGAATTTTAATAGAAAAGTTTAAAACCACATTTAAAATGAAACACAAACATGAACGCACTAGTTTGATGAAAAACTCACAAGGAGAAACAGGAAGTACATGTACTTGAGTTCAAAAGTGAATTTACTGTTGGCACTTTTTTACTAATTGTTAAAGGAAAATGTTCTTAATGAGGCTTCCTCTATGTTGAAGGCATCGAGTTCAAATACCCCCCCCAAGTTAACTTACAACTGCAAATGACTAAACTATGGACAAGCTGAGATCAAACCACAAGGCCATGATGATTTACATAATGTCAAACATAATTCTGATGACACACAAATTTAAAGTACAAGTTATATTGTGGTGAATGTTCATTGTAATAGTTGTATGACTCATAGTATGAGCAACTAAACCAGCATTATATTAGAGAAGAAGAGACGTAATGTATTGCCTATATTTAGTCAGAATGGGGTATTGGAAATTACAAAAAAAATCCCAATATGATTAAACATTTCCCGATTCCTCAGAAATAACAAACACCAGAACATTAACGTATTTCAGATATGACCAATATTACCGATTATCTTTACTTGCCAAAGACTTTTAGTATGTAATCCTAGATAAATCCCGGAATTGTACTTCAACTTTTCATTGATAAGGGTTAAGGAATCTGTAAACTACTTCTAAAAGATCTTTAACTATAACATGTAGAACATCAAAATAATTCGACTTGATTATCTGCAGAAACAGGTTCAAATGAGTGTATCTGCTAAAAGATTATAAAAATAGAATGAATAAATCTTCTTCAAAAGAAGTTAAAAAACACCCAATTATTTCATAATGTAAAATTATACATAAACTGTTGTAATATGAAATAATCGAGTGTTCTTAACTCCTTTGGTCAAGAATATTTGATATAATACCTCACACTAAGATATTAACATTATGGCATGAAGTACTGGTAATCAAATGAACCAAAACTTTATGGAATAGTGCCAGTCCTGCAAAATACTGCATCTTGGGAACTTTCCTTGTTTCAGCAATAAACTTTGGTCCACAGCATGTTTCAGAAACAACAAACATTATTCAAATCAGATGTTCATTATCTCTGATGCTAAAGATATATAAGCATCTATGACGTACACATCATATTCTTATTGCAGTCCGTGGAATGAGAGGAATATTTACCTTGCGTTTGGGTTGTGCTGCCACCGACTCCTTCTTGTTCTTGCCCATGGCGTTTTTAAGTTTGGACAGCCTAACCATTCAAAGATGTTGTCTTATTAACTCACACAACAAAATTGAAGCATCATAATTCCTAGGAATGTGTCAGAGACTAACATTATCTCACAGAAAAACGTCAATCCCTGGTGTCACAATATCATCCATGAATTCACGCCGATAGGATCCTGATATTATTATTTGCTTGATCTTGAAGAGGAGAAAGTCAATCAGACTTTTGAGTAGACACAATTGTAGTTATCTGACCATAATGTCAGCATTTGGGGTTACAACGGTACATTAAGATACCACTTTGAACAGTTTACAAAAACAATGGATCCTTCAGAACACAGGTGAGCATAACCAACAACCACAGATAGCTATCCTGAATGAGATGGTGTCGGTTGTGTGTATCCTCTACTCCACACACTGTACTGTGGAATCAGCTAGGCCACAGTTAGGCTGCACACACTGCTGAACTGTAGATCCATCAGTTAGGCAGGAGAGTGGTACATAATACTGAACACAAAACAACACCACTTTCATCTGATTCCCAATCTTGAAGTGAACACAGTGGAAAGTAAAGTATCTGTCGAGTCGCTGACACAATACAATAAGAATTTCTGATAAAAAATACCAAGAATGTTAAGTAATAAAGACAATCAGCAACTACTGCAAAACGTAATATCTCTGCAGTGAAACAAATAAGACTACTTATAACTGTAAATTTAAGTCATGTGTGCTAAGTAAAAGGCTAGGATGACATTTTCAATCTGTTTCTTCATGTAGAGTTATGACTCCAAAGGCTGTAGTACACCAAAAGTCAAACAGGTGATGTGAGAATGCCGTCTGCTGCAAGTAAGATGCCGTCTGCTCCCAGGAATCTTGCGTCTGCACCGTTCAGCCTGACTCACCTGTTGATGCTGCATCTAGTGAGCACCCACAACCACAACAACACTCATACCAGCTTTGAATCGATTCCAATTGTGTGTAGGTTATATCATCCTATACTGGATAAGGTCTAACACACAAGGATGCCAAATATTTCACTGAACAAGTCAATTAGAACCAGTTTTTCTTCTTTTCCTTAATACAAGGATCATAATAAAGTATTACTTCCTACAGAAGATAACAGCTGAGTAAAACTTTCAATTAAACTGATTAAAGTGAGTGATTTATCATTTACCTATCAAGATATATAAGTTTGTAAGGCCTTCAAAATGCACACGGACAAATTCCACACACCACCACACCACCTGGTGACTGTTGTATGATATCAGATCTCTATCTGAATTAATATCTCACACAATCAGGGATAAACACTTGTCTTTTTTCTGATGACCTCAACAATGTCGAATAATTTCACACATATCCAAAGGAAAATCCTTGAAATTCCAAATCGATCTTATTCCATACTGCAAAAATGTGAACAATCTTCATATCAGAAATCCATTTAAACATCTGCTTCTTCCACAGTTCTGACACTTAACCTGAAGCTGTTCTGTCCGGGACTATTCACTACAGCAGAGTCACTGACTTATATGTTCATGTAGCGTGAGTGAGTGAAGCTATCAGTCAATGTGTTTGCCAAATGTGCGTCTGCTACTCATGAAGCAGACGCGGCCCAGTGGGATGGAGAGAAAGTAGGAGGGAGGGAGATGCTAGCAGAGCTGACACCCACAGCCTTCAACTTACAGGAAGAGCATTTCCTATCTAGACTTGCTCTGGCAGCATGCTTTCGTTGCTTGTTGTTCCTGTCAGATGACATTTCATATTAGTCGTTGATGTACATTGTTTTTTCATTACTCATAACTCATTACTCATAGTTTCTGTACGCTTGAAAGTATTTAATTTAGTTGTGCCATTCACAACATTCTTTATGTTATTTCAACAAGGACTTTAAGATATAGAGGTGAAATTGGGTTTAGTGTTGCAATCAAGATTGTGAACTCATAGTGTGAGTGAATTCATACTGACTTTTACAAGTACTGGAGGGTAAAAGATATGAAATATACGCTAAGATTAAATACAAGCTGCAATAAAATTCACTGCTTGACTGACCACAAACATACAAGGACAGGTGTTTAGCAGGTGATTCTACAGCAATTCCTTGTTTAATGGCATACTTATTATAATAGCAATATTACAGCCACATGATGGCTGCCAGTTGCAAGGACCAGACAATCCAGTGAGTTCTATTGTAAGAGCCATGCTGTCGTGGTATGATGAAATAAAATCAACCAAGTCAGTGAGTCTGACCTCAGGATCCATTTAGTCACGTTACAACCAGCATAAAACTTGCTCGGGACCAAATCTTTCACAGAATCCCTACTTTACTCCTTAGTATGTAGGTAAATGACAAATGGGATATAATTCTCATGACAGTTGGAAACCTATTGCATATTTTCCTGATTGAGCATAAATAATCTGCTTAGTACTAAATGACCATCTCAATAACAGCAGAAGTGATCCTCATGGTTTAATTACTACAAGTCTATCCTTAATTTCATAAATTACTTTATTAGCGTTTAAAATTAACATAAGCACAATGTCTGATATTCATAAATCAGAGGGCTCGAGATAATTTTTCATGATCAGGAGTACGTACTCCTTATTTTTTCAATATAGGAGTACTGGAAAACAATAAGAGTACATTTAGAGTACTGAATGGAATTTAATGGCATATCAGTAATCTTGTGTTTCGTTTCATATATGCACCACAACATTGCTACTCTTGTGTAAACAGGTCAGTAAACAATAAAACAATACTTTTTCAGATAAATACGTCTGTAAATGATTCTGAAACCGTACACCATTGCTGTGGTCCGTATCTGCTACGTTTTTAAGATTGTTTCCTACCGTATCGTGCTTAATTTATATCCGTACATACGCCGATACAGCCCTTATCTAGAGCCCTGATAAATCATAGCTACAGTTTGAATACAGTTATACAGTGTAAAGCTCACACTTGAAAGTGGTGCCTGACGCAAATCTGTCACATTTTATTCTGCATACCAAGACTTGCCAGTGGTGCCTGTGCCTAGAGCAAGTCTACCATGTTTTATTCCACAGGTACAAACCAAGACTATCCAATGGCACCTACAGCAAGCCTATCATATTCTATTCCACTGGTATAAACCAAGACCTTTCAATGGCACCTACAGCAAGTCTACCATGTTTTATTCCACAGGTACAAACCAAGCCTACCCAATGGCGCCTACAGCAAGTCTATCATATTCTATTCCACTGGTACAAACCAAGACCTTTCAATGGCGCCTACAGCAAGTCTACCATGTTTTATTCCACAGGTACAAACCAAGACCTTTCAATGGTGCCTACAGCAAGTCTACCATGTTTTATTCCACAGGTACAAACCAAGACCTTTCAATGGCGCCTACAGCAAGTCTTCCATGTTTTATTCCACAGGTACAAACCAAGACTTGCCAAGGGCGCCTACTATACAGCAAGTCTTCCATGTTTTATTCTACAGATACCAACCAAAATTATCCAATGATGCCTACAGCAAGTCTACGATGTTTTTTTATTCCATAGGTGAGTGAGTGAGTTTAGTTTTATGCCGCACTCAGCAGTATTCCGGCTATATGACTTTTTCCATAGATACAAACCAAACCTTGCCAATGGCGCCTTCAGCAAGTCTACCATGTTTTAGTCTACAGGCACCCCAGCAGCAGGTATTAATAGTTCCATCCAGCTCTAACAGTACATAACCTGCGTTACAGCACAATGGTAGCCCACTCTCTACATAGCTAGATCCATTTCCGTGATTAGAGAAGCAAGGTCTCACTCCCAACTATCCTGGCTGTTGTTACATAATTCACATAACACCACCATCAGTGAAGAACAATTAGCACATGATTATATGTGCATGTACTTATTTTTTCTCACTCATCATTTCTGACATTTCAGAAAGAGGGAAACATTTTTGGCAGTTTGTTTCCTTCTTTCCAATCTGAACATTTGAATATGACACTGAATGAATTATGCAGATAATTAAGCAATTATCTTCATCAGCTGAGAAAGATCTGCTGTGAATACTGCCACCATACTTTCTACTCTTATGTTGTATTTCCTCATATTCTTAGATAAAGGCCAGAGAGAAGAATACAGCTTGTTAAAAATATATGAAATATGTAAATGTTTAAACCGTTTACGAGTAAATGTAGTCTGAAAATGATGACATGCATACACAACATACGCATTTCCATGTGTTTGACATGTGTCTTTGTTTCGTTGGTACCAACAAAACAACTGATATAGAGTGAATGAGTGAGTTTAGTTTTACGCTGCTGTTAGCAATATTCCAGCAATGTCACGGCGGGGGACACCAGAAATGGGCGGCACATATTGTACCCATGTAGGGAATCGAACCCGGGTCTTCGGCGTGACGAGCGAACGCTTTAACCACTAGGCTACCCTACCGCCCCACAACTGATATAGACGCATTTTGCTTGCAATCACTACACATTCAATGCAATGTGTACTCAAATCATGCATTTAAAATAATCTCTTTATGAACTGACATTCAATGCATAGATAGTACTGATGCATTTCAATGAAACAATTAATTTGAACTTACCTTCTCAGATAAGAATTTTATGGTAGATCCAATCGATTCCATAATTTCCTTACAGTTTATTTACAGGAATTAATCCTGCTTCTAACCAGGAATACATGACACGCAGTCAGTAACTTGTCACTAATACAGATCTATTTTACATCTGGGTTTATATAAACAGACACACAGGTTGTCAATATCAACTAATTGTTTCCATGTTCAATAAATAGTCCACGTTCACCAAGGAAGATTATTTTACAGCTTAATAATGAGTGAATGTTGTTTAACTGCTTTGGCAATGATATTCCAGTGTACTATCACTGCAGCTTGTGAATAATCAGATCTGGACCACTGACTGACTGAGTATGGTTTTACGCCGTTTTTAGCAATATTCCAGCAATATCACGGCGGGGGACACCAGAAATGGGCTGCACAAATTTTACCCATGTGGGGAATCAAACCCGGGTCTTCGGCGTGATGAGCGAATGCTTGAACCACTAGGCTACCCAACCGCCCCCAGATCTGGACCAGACAAACCAATGATGGAGAACACGTACAACTATGAACGTCAGGGGTAATGTTATGTTGGTTTTTTTGTTGTTTAATGCCACACTCAATATTCCAGTTATATCGCACTGATCTGTAAATAATCAAATCTGGGCCAGGGCCCTTATTCTCGAAACGTTTGTAGCCCTAAGAATTCTATACTTTGATCGTAGCCAAAGTGTTAAGAATGGGCTTAAGAAGGTTGTAGGGCTATGAACGTTTCGAGAATAACTAGCCAGAAAATCTAGTGATTGACATTATGAGCATCGATCTATGCAATTGGGATGAGATGACTTGTGTAAACCAAGTCAGCGAGTCTGACCCTTACGACAAGCATATGTCGCTGAAGACCAATTCTAACCCGGATCTTCGCAGTGCCAGCAGTTATTATGAATCCAGTCACATATCATCAATGTTAACAAAGATCAAGGAAACATATACTTTGTTTTGGATGGATTGAAATATCAATCCCCATTTTAGTTGACTGTAAAAAGCAAAGGGTGAGATGAGTAAATTGGGTTTAACGCCTATTCAATATTATTGCTTTTGCATAACATATAACAAAATAACATCTTTAGAGCTCCATTTATTTGGAGACTTTTATTTCATAGTTACAAAAATGAAAAGAAATGAGTGAGTGTGGTTTTATACTGGTTTAAGCGATATTCCAGTGATATCACGGCAGGGAACTGGAACATTGTACCTACCTGAGTGTTCTGAATGACAAGCAAAAGCTTTAACCACTAGGCTACCCCACATCTCCTATATACAGGCCTAACAAAGAAAACTTTCCCACTGTGCAGAAAACACAGAAAAGTCCACATTAATCATAGACTGACTGACTGACTGACTGAGTTTGGTTTTACGCCGCTTTTAATATATTCCAGCAACATCACGGCGGGGGACACCAGAAATGGGCTTCACACATTGTACCCATGTGGGGATTCGAACCCAGGTCTTCGGCGTGACAAGCCAACGCTTTAACCACTAGGCTACCCAACCGCCCCCATTAATCATAGAAATAGCAACATAAACATAATACCTGGCTACTGAAACAGTAAAAACGGCAATCTTAAATCGCTAAAACTGGATAAAAAAACGCAGAGCCTGCAACTTCGATTTTGCGCATGCGCACGTGGAAGAGGAAGTCTCGACCGCATGTTGACATTTTCCAACACGTGAGTGCTTACATTCACTTTTTAAAGTATTTCTGTTGTGTTATTTGGCATTTATCATCATGATACTTGTGTGCACCCTTGTATAGTTTACATTCCATTCGTATGGAATGTTGGACAGCAATTATTTCGACATATTCATTACTTTTTCTACGCGAGGCGATTCACGGTTGCTCGGAAATAGTTTTCCAGGTTAGATCGTAATGCACATGTGCAGTAAAGGTCAAAGTTCACTGATATAAAAATGCTGCAGTTTCATAGTCTTTCGTTGCCGTTTTTACTGTTTCAGTAGGGAGATAATATGTTTATGTTGCTATTTCCACGATTAATGTGGACTTTTCTGCGCTTTTCTGCACAGTGGGGAAGTTTTCTGGTAGGCCTGATATAACAAATGAAATAATTCACCAGATTGAATTTGGTTTGGGATGACTAGGCTATAATTACATACAGGAAGTCATGCGGCAACACATATAGTAAAGTCATCCTTTTGTTATCATTTTACCTGACTTAGTTATTTAGACAAAACCAATTATATGACTAGTTTCATGGATTATTATGCAGAATGGAAAAGATGTATGGAAAAAAATATCAGCGACCGTTTTCTGGACCAGACAATCCAGTGATCAACAGTATATTTTTATGTTCTAATTGACATCCACCATTTTGAGCTCGTTTTAGGTTGAATACTGCAGTGAGTGAAAGAGAACAAGCTAGTAATATTGTTACACACAGGTTTTACAAACAACAGAAATGGGAATCCAAATGTACTGAAAGGATGCAGAAGAAACTGCACATCCCGTCACTCTCGATGGACCATAATTTTCAATCAACCAAATTCTTCACAAGACAGATTTATGTCTGATACTTAAAGACATTATCAAACCTTTCAGCACATGACACAACACCATTAATTTATAATGCTTTACATTATCCTTGAAATCAATTATTTATTAAAACCCTGACATTACATTGCAAGATATAAATTTCTATTATTTCCAGTTGCTTATTTTTCACTAATACTAAAAAACCAAAAAGGCTAAAAGTTATGTCAAAACAGTAATTCAAAGGTCTATTCTTAAAATATCTACAATGAAAATATTTCATCACAGATATGTCAGTACGGTAAATTTTAAAAGGCTCAGTTCAAGTCATGTTTTACTGGCCAAAAACAGACATACTGCTTCTCTCTGTCAGGGTCATGGTCATCTACAGGGGAGATAACTGTATGTTGTCATGTTAACCCTGGGAGAGTGATTGATACCCTGACACATACAAGGAAGTGGCTGTTGTCCCGTGTTGTTGTATTGCCGATAGTCAGCTACATTCATCCTGAGTGGCAACCAATATCCTTGTCTGTCACCAAACATGGGGAACGTCTCAAAACATTAATTGTAGATATAACCTGAAGCGATCATGTTATGACTGCTGATTTTGACTTGATGTGTTTGTTTTTAAACATTTGTGCTGCGCGCTTTGAGCATGCCCATTTGTTGTATGGAGTATTACGCAATATAAGTACCCTTATTATTATTATTATTATTATTATTATATCTTTCCTTTTATCAAGAAGTATGAAGTCCAGCTTCACATGGGCAGATGGTGACAAAGAAGTTATTCAATGATGTACACACTATGTTTGTCATATAGAAATAATTTCTTTTCACATAAAATTCAAAACTGAAGAGAAATATATGTGAAATACTTTGAAACATATCTAGTTATTAAACACACCATTTAAAACTAAAGCTCTGAGACAAAAATGGCTTTTCCCTGCTTGGGATGATCCCTCTCACTTCGCAAGTGGTCTGCTATGTAATTACACAGTTCCTTTCCTTGTGTTAGGTATTTTCACACAGATCTGAATTTGACAACTTAAAATAGAAATTAGGAAGGTACTTGCTTTCCTCATAAGTGGTGTAGTTCTGCAAAGTCATGGGGAACTAATACCTGTGACATCCTGTTTTAATGCAGGTTATAAAATCTACCTGATCTGGATCATGAACGTTTAATCAGAGTTCAAGCAGTAAAAGCTTGGTTTTTGAAGATTTTTAGCAATATGGAACTGACAAAAACCTGAACACTCTACTCTTGACACATAGAGTGAGTGAGTGAGTTGGGTTTTATGCCGCTCTCAGCAATATTCCAGCTTTATGGCAGCAGTCTGTAAATATTCGAGTCTGGACCAGACAATCCAGTGATCAACAGCATGAGCATCGATCTGAGCAATTGGGAACCAATGACATGTGTCAACCAAGCCAGTGAGCCTGACCACCCGATCCCGTTAGTTGCCTCTTACGACAAGCATGGGTTACTGAAGGTACATTCTAACTCGGACCTTCACGGGTCTTGACACATAGATTACAACAAACAAATAATTTTTTCAGTAACAACTAGATCCATCTTGGCAATTAGAATGATTACCCTGAATGATTACTCTGAATGATTACCAAGAATGCACTTATGGTCAATTTTAATCACACAAATTAGTGAAACCTTTTGACATCCCACTCTCCATACTGAAAAGCCAAAACACTTGTATGATTTTCAACAAGAGGTCAACAAGCCAATCAGACAAGACGGTCACGTGACACGGCAAAGAGCCAATGAGATCAGTCGATGATGTGACGAGTCCATCCACCTCCAGGTATGATTCAGTGTAATGCAGAGACAGCAAGCTCCACACACTGCCTGTTTCTCTACCCTGACATGTGCTGTTAGACTAATGCTTAGTCTCTGAATATATATAATTTTGATAGTAACAAACGAGCCCATTTAAATTGAAAAGGAGCCTCAGGGAGACCAGAGATTCAGAACCTGAGGAAATCTAGACTTGCATTATTTAGGGCTTTAGCACTGCAGAGAGGGCTTGGCAGTGGGCAAAATAATGTGGTTCAGGGACTGTGAGACAGACTAATGTGCCGTCTGCCAGTCTTGGAGATGCACCACACACCTGCGGATGTGGCAGTCGGGGTTTGTATCAGGTAACTAACTGAACAGTTGTTGCTAGGAACTGTGTTTCACTTCAGTGTTGAAAATAAAGTCACGGATCCTCGTGGTAGCTTTGATTTCAAAATCTGAAGAATTAAGGTTGCCAAAATCAAATGCAATGGAAGGAGTTGGGTTTTACGCCGCCAGCAATATCACGACGTAGACATCAGAAATAGGCTTCACACATTGTACCCATGTGGGAATCAAACCCAGGTCTTTGTCATGATGAGCGAATGTTCCAACAACTAGGCTACCCCACTGCCCCACAATAGAAGGAGACCTAAGCAACTTCAAGGACATCTTCAGTGTGTAACACTACATTTGGTTTGGTTTGTGTACAAAGGTGAAGAGATAAAGAAATGCTAGTTCACAAAAAAGTGTCTTAAGAGGAAAATTTATCGAGTGAATGAGTGAGTGAGTATGGTTTTACGCCGCTTTTAGCAATATTCCAGCAATATCACGGCGGGGGACACCAGAAATGAGCTTCACACATTGTACCCATGTGGGGAATCGAACCCGGGTCTTCAGCGTGACGAGCAGACACTTTAACCACAAGGCTACCACCCCAGCACAGGTTTGTAAGCACAAAATCAGGAAAGAAAGCGCACCTGCTTTTCGCAGACACATTTTGTGACATCATTGCAAAATGTAAATCAAGACTGAAAGATACCATAAAACTAAGGTAAATGAAAGGAAAGACAGTAAGATGGTTTAAAGTTAGTCCATGGAAGTATCCCAATATCATATATAAGTGAGTGGAGAGTTGTGTTTATCACTGTGAATAACAATAAGTTTATGTTTGAACTGTTTACTTGATCTGGGTTTCAAGTTTCTTGTCAGTTATTAAAAGAGACTGAAACCACTCCAACTGGTTTTTATTTCAGTAGTATTGCAATAGTTGGTCACAATAGACTATCGCTATCACAATATTATGTTGCAATAGACTATCACTATCGCAATAGTTGTTTCTCCCTCAATAGTCACCCCTAGACGTTAACCACTTTTGTGCAACCTATAGTCCGTTTGGCTCAAAAGCGGACCGATGAATTGCAATCTAACTCGAAAACTAATAAACATAAAATACTCAATGAAACACTGATCATAATCAAAACATCATATCCACTCTGTGAGGGTTTTTGCAGAATTTTTGTCCTAAAAATTAAAAAGTTGTTTAACAATCTATCATTAAAATATTGACACAGTTCACTATTTGTTACGAGGGAGGAGTGCAGAGAAAAGGACAGCCAGGTGTTCGAGAACGGATGGAGATGGCACAGCACAGGTTAATGAATAAATAACTTTGTCTGTGAACGTGCTTCTCGAACACCTGGCTGTCCCTTTCTCTGCACTCCTCCCTCGTAACAAACAGTGAACTGTGGCAATATTTTAATGATAGTTTGTTAAACAACTTTATTATTTTTAGGACATAAATTCTGCAAAAACCTCACAGAGTTGGTATGATGTTTTGATTATAATCAGCGTTTCATTGAGTTATGATGTTATGTTTATTAGTTTTCAAGTTAGATTGCAATTCATCGGTCCGCTTTTGAGCCAAACGGACTATATTAGCAAGTGTATTTTGCTGCAAGTCCTTGAAACATAATCAGGGAGAACCTGGGATTCAAACTCTCAATCCCAGGATCATAACATGCCTAAGGGAGACAACTCTGCACATTACATTTAGTCCCCTTGGCAATCCAGTCTCCCTGGGTTGTATCAAGCATTTGATTAAGGTCTAGCAAATGCTCTGTAATTTGATGAGGCTAACAGACTCTAGTTACAATCTAGACAGTTTCTATCTATCACTTCACAAAACGAATTGTCCTGCCAATCAATACCCGAACAAATCCATTCTTCAATGAGGACGCCATCTAAATGAGCCACCTACTGGCCTACTGACCTAGCTAGGACTTCCTGGAGGGATCTACTACTGTCTGAGTCAGATCATGTCTACTCCCTGTGTGTATACACAGTCACTGGGCCAGGAAACATCATTGCTATCATGTAATTTCCCCTGAGACCCTGCATCTATCTCCATGAGAGTAATGGCATCAATGGAGACACAGTAAAATATATTTATAACAAACTAGGGTTATAACAAACTGTTGGATGTAACTGTTATAAAGACTCCATTGGCTGTGTACTTCAATCAAAATGTATATAACAAACTATGATTTGAACTTAGTGGTCTCTTTGAGTTTGTACTATATCCACCAAAACCATTATTGAACTTTTACACACTATATTTAAAAAACCCACTTGGAGTCATTTCATGAACACACCGATCTAACAAGTCTATTCCAAATTCTTACATAAGACAAAACCAATCTAACTATTTAGTCATTTCATCTTTTTTGTATACTCTGTCTGCTAACCTTTATCTCACAACAGAAATGGCAGGGTGACACTAAGGATTGACTTTACATCCATATAGGGATTCAAACCCAGATCTTCAGCTTGGGGACAAATCACTTCAACCGCAAGACTACCCCATGGCATTGAGTTAACACACAGTTCCTATACACTGACCACTTCCCTGTCAATATGTCACATAGGTGCTTTGAATGGCTTCTGACATTACCGACCACAAAGCCCTTGACATATTGACAGCTATCTCCCAACTTCCACAAAGCACCATTATGACATTTTGACAGTGAATATCAACCACTGTTACAAGAGACAACACGCAGACAGCATAATCTCCCACAAGCAGAAAATGCGTGGAGATCTTAGAGCAACAAGCAGGAGAGTTCCACCCAGCCCACTTGTACAGTCATCCGTTCCGGCCTGATACCGAGATATTATTAGTCTACTTATTCATAGACCAGGCTCGGCCACATCCCCTCTGCTGCTGTGTTGATGTTTCCTTATTAGACGCTATCTTCATTACCCTAACGAGCTCATTATCTTCACTACCATACATGGGCTGATCTGATTTGAATCTATGGACACACTACATTTTTACCTCAAGATAAGGGATGGGACAAGGACAATGTGTCTTTCAAGTTTAATTATGAACACTATACTTTTAAGCAAGATCTGATCTAGCAGAACTTGTGAGGGCTATGTTACCAAGAAAACCTAATGATTTGGAAAACACACACACAAATAAAATGAAATTTGTAAAGTTTGTTTGCTTATTGATTTTGATTGAAACAGTCTGGTGAGGAATGTATGAAATAAATCAGGATAACAAACACAAGATGGTACTGACGAACATCAGTGTTTATGAGTGAATGAACTATAAAACCGGCTTTTGGTTTAACTTGGTGACATTTTAACTCAACAGAATGACACTTTGAATATTACAAGGTATATTCCAATATATTCTGTCAAGATTGAACTCTTCTGTGTCAGTGGCGAATATTGTGAAATTGGTTGATCCATGAAGACTGGACAATCATGGAAAATTGACTTTGTGTAAAAGGCAAGCCTTGTATCAATGTTTGTTTCATGACTAGAATTAACCAAAAGAAATAATGTTATAACCATGTTATATATGTAAAAATTCAAATATTATAAATATGAAATAAAATGGATGAAAATGTCAAAAACATTATACCGAAAGACAATCATCTACACAATGCCACCACCTTCACAGAGACCAAAATACACTTGCTCCACTCCTTTCCTGCAGACATCCAACCCAGACAGACTGTCTGTAAAAGCTGATCATATTCCGTTAATCACACCAAATATAAACCAACATTCACACAACTTAAATAGTCATTTCAACACATTCAATAAAACTGTCAGAAAGTGGTAAACCTACATACCTGCTTATGTTTGGCCATGTCTGAGAAGCACGGACATTTACAGCAACCCGATTTGGCTTGCTCCTCAGCAACTTTATAAACATAACTCCGGAGTCGAATCCGCATCCTTAGATGCTAACAATTCACTGGCAACACGCCTACAGCTATTATAATGCAGCACTCAGCTAGTTTCCTCTCATATCAATTCACCTGCATCAACTCAAATTCAACTCCGCCTGAGACCGAGATGAAGCCTAGCTGGGTTCCATGTTATCCGTTGCTGTTCCATCAGATATTGCCGAGTTGAAGAAAGTATCTTGAAATTAAATTTCAAGCAGATGGGCAGGTTGGGTGTTATTCCAGCAAGTTAATGTTACGTCTGTGTTATGGCGTGATAACACGGTGTGTCTTACAACACAAAGAACTGTCACTGTTGAGTCTGTTCCCAGAAGTTAAGTTTCCTAACTGCGGGGGTTTTTTTTGCTGTTGATAGAGACCAGGTCTACTAGAAAATATTCTTTGCTAAGGATAAGGTGCAGGCTGTCTCTGGGGCAGTCAAATTTGATGTATAAATTCCAGACCGCCGTTACAGGTATGTCAATTAGCTTGGACAAGGCTTTCACACATTGTCAGCAAATACTAGCCGCTGTGCTGTTATCTCTGTCAAGTCAGACTTCCACAGAGAGTTGCAGCTTGATTGACCATGTTGGACTTGAAAGCATAAACAGTCTATACCGAACCAACCATACTGTATCGTGCCAAGTACACAAGCAGTGAACAATGCTAGATGCTCTGTAAATCCACAAGATACGGAACCGCTTCCTGTTTCATTCCTACTCAAACAGCTAACTGTCATACAATGTCCAGGTATATTCCTCTCTGATAAATTGTTCAAAACATCCACTTGGAGGAAAAACAGAAATGAGTCTTTTTAAATCCTGAATTACATCAACTCCATTAACAGAAGGTACTCTTAGTCAATATGAGATCTTCTGACATTCTGAGAACATAGAGTCAGGTGGACTGTTACGCTCAGCCTTGTTTACCTTGCTCTTTATATGTAATGTCCTTTCGTGAAATTTGTATGGAGTCTTGAACTTTGAGACACAAGCCTTAATATCAAACTGTCAAATTCTAGAGTTAAACTTCATCCAACACAGGTAATGACCATTCATTGAATCTTGCTACTGATCCATCATAGCCGTGTATGAACACGACACTTTCACCGGAGCGCTTGCAATAACTGAAACTTTGAACATCCACAGCTACCACACAAATGATGAAATAACAATTGTAACTTGAAATTACTTTGCTTGAAAAACATACCGATAAGAGTTCCAGACGAACGAGGTGATCGCTGTGATTAATGTCGCCTCCAAGAACCAATTTTATCAACACTGTCAAGACCTGTTTTACATTCAACACAAGGAGGTTATTGTCTGAGGGATATTTTAGTGAAAGTTCTCTGGAAATAGATTAGAACAGTGCCCTGTGAATCGGCAGAGAGGCTGCGATATATGCTATCATCATATCTCCAGACGCCATTTGTAGTTGCAATGTTTGGGGTTACAGAAAAAGGTCATTTGATGGATGCAATTTTCCATATTTCTGAGCAAGGTGTAGAATCTAAGACATACTTAAAACCCGACAGACTGATTCTAATCATCTAAACAATATTTCAACAAGATTTATTTTTACAGCGTTAACAATTTACCAGGATTGGTTTGACCATAAAGCACCCTTTGTTGAACACTCGTTAAAATATCGGTGAGAATTCCATCAGCGATGAAAACATTAACAGGATACATGGTAGAAATCGTCCCAGGTTTCAAGTAACAAAATTACACTCACTGACTCTTATTGCACTGTTTTTAAGGACAGATACCAATTTGAACTCAACAGGATTCTGAACAGAGTTTTCATACACATTTAAATGTATGTTACTGTGATCCTTTTCAGTCACACCAGTGCTGCCGAAATATGTACAGAATATTTTTGCCGTGACATTACATCAATGTGATCATAATTCATAATAATAAGAGAGTTTGATTTTGCACCACTGTTAGTAACAGATACAAGATACAAGATATTTATTGCGCAAACGTTCCATGTAGAAACAGTGACAATAGTCTATAAACCACATTTTCCAGAAAACCATAGCAGGGGCACCAGAAAGCAGCTTCATACATTGTACCCATGTGGAAAATCGAACCCTGGCCTCCTGCATGAACAAACACTTTCATCACAAGGCCATCCTATAATTTAACCCAGACACCAACTGGCTCAAATCCTAGAAATAGACAGCCCCTTGTAACAATTTATTCTCATTTACAGAGCCTGTCAGACACATGGAACTCACATGAAAATATTTACTGTAAAGTTTACTGCCTCTCAAACCCCAATCAGCAACACATTCTGAAACTTGGTGAAGTCTGAACCAATCTCATCTGAGGTCTCACACACAGAGGTCAAGGTCATGGCCAAGGTCATGGTGTTATAAAGACAAGTGATAAAAACAAAGTAGTTTGGCAAAAAGATATTTCCATGAAAAGATGAAAACAAGTATCAGTAACTAAAGAACTGCTGTGTTTCATATTTACAAAAAATTGACTTCAAAACAAACATTTTACATGCGCAAAAACTTTGTGCCAACTGAGAATGGTCGCACATATCAGTACTATAGCTTGGTGCTAAGTGGTGCCACTGTTGGTGGGTATGGTCACCCCCATCGGTACCCTCATACATAGGACCGCCTCCATGTCGTAGTGGTTAGAGCGTCCGCCCGGAGAGCGGAAGGTCGCGGGTTCTTCGATCCCCGACCGCGTCAAACCAAAAGACGTTAAAATATGGTACTTGTTGGTCCCTGCCTGCCGCTCGGCATTAACGGGTACAACAAGGACTGGTCGGCTCTGAATCAGTATAATGTGTCTGAGTGGGGTATTCATGCTTCACTGCGGCATGGTATCTCAGTTGGCTAGCAATATAAAACCAGCTTAAGTCTGGGCTAGTACAAGCAGCCGCACATACACATACACACGCATGCACGTCGTCATATGAGCGAAATATTCTCAAGCACGACGTAAAACCCAATTTGTAATGCCCTTCTGATCACCCCCATTGGGACCCTCATACATAGCTTGGTGCTAAGTGGTGCCACTGTTGGTGGGTATGGTCAGCTAATCAAGTTATATGGTTGCAATGCCCTTCTGATCACCCCCATCGGGACCCTCATACATAGCTTGGTGCTAAGTGGTGCCACTGTTGGTGGGTATGGTCAGCTAATCAAGCTACATGGTTGTAATGCCCTTTTGATCACCCCATCGGGACCCTCATACATAGCTTGTGCTAAGTGGTGCCACTGTTGGTGGGTATGGTCAGCCAATCAAGCAACATGGTTGTAATGCCCTTCTGATCACCCCCATCGGGACCCTCATACATAGCTTGGTGCTAAGTGGTGCCACTGTTGGTGGGTATGGTCAGCTAATCAAGTTATGTGGTTGCAATGCCCTTCTGATCACATCCATTGGGACCCTCATACATAGCTTGGTGCTAAGTGGTGCCACTGTTGGTGGGTATGGTCAGCTAATCAAGCTATGTGGCTGTACTGCCCTTCTGATCACCCCCATCGGGACCCTCATACATAGCTTGGTGCTAAGTGGTGCCACTGTTAGTGGGTATGGTCATCTACACATACTAGTGGCTATGTGATGGTAATGCCATGCTTGGCCTATCGGCTTGCAGTCATTAATCAACTGCCTTCTGTGTGAGAGGATCTATAATGTGCATTATATCTGTCTGAGGTCAGAGGTCTGAGATCCAACGTCAAAGGAGCCCAGATTTTTTTCTCATGAACCTTTCACTTTAAGATGCAGATCCCTCACTTAAATCTCAAATTTCACCCTAGAACTAAAGCTGAATATCAGCATGACGTACAACATGTATGGCTTCGAAGTAAGCCATCTGTGAACATGCCAAGTAAGTGTGAATGGTCAGCTGGTCTTAGCAAACAAGCTTCACCCACTGTACCTATTCTGGGAATTGAACCAAGGGTTTTGATGTGACATGGGAACACTCCAACCACAATGCTAACCCACCCTCCACCTTCTTGAACAACTGAACATAACAGGAACCAACTATGAAAGCAGTGAACTTCATAATGTGTCACAGGTATACCTGAACAGCAGACATTAAAATTGAACACCAGACACAAATTCTGAACACAAGACACCACACCTGAACACCAGACACCACACCTGAACACCAGACACCACACCTGAACACCAGACACCACACCTGAACACCAGACACCTCACCTGAACACCAGACACCACACCTGAACACCAGACACCACACCTGAACACCAGACACCACACCTGAACACCAGACACCACACCTGAACACCAGACACCTCACCTGAACACAAGACACCACATATATCCATAGCTATGCTGAGAGGTTTCATGAAATCAGTATTTGGTTGGCGGCACTCTGTAAATAAGAGTCTGGACCAGACAAACCAATGATCAACACCATGAGTATCAAATCTATGTAACTGGGATACGATGTCAACCAAGTCAGCAAGCCTGACCACCCGATCCTGTCAATCATCTCTTACGACAAGCATGGAATATTGAAGATCAATTCTAACCCAGATCTTCACTGGTCATGAAAGCAGTAAACATTTAAGATCTGCATCACTTCAGGTTTTCTCCCCATTAAGCAGATACACACCCTGATATAACTAGAATATTGTCCAAAGTGGCTTTAAATCCAACTCACTCTCACACACACTCACTGGGTACTGTAAATCATGAAACTAATGCATCACGAATTTAATGCGAGTGTGAGGGTCTAAAATGCGTCACAAAATTAATGCGAGCTCAGGAATCTGTGTTGATGATAAAATGTGACATTCTAATCTTTGGTGTTATTCTGTTTCTTTACACACTTGTTATTTACCAAATAACCTGAACTGAGCTTGTTAAGCAATGAATCGAAATGAGCTGACAATGTTTTGATTACGCTGCCATGTTTGATCACGTGATTGCTTGCTACTACTTGTCTTATGACAACATTTAGAAACGTAATCTGACTTGAAAGACACAAGTCATCGACCCAGGTACAACAAACACGTGGCTGGACAATGTCCGGTCTGGCTGATGTGCTTGAGTGACTTTAAACAATGACCAGTGATTGTAACAAGTGATAATTACATGTGGTTTGAGATACCTGTAATGAGGAAGTGACCTGTATTGGTGTAATGTGTAGTGTCAACAGATTTATGTTTTCTGTCTTTTATTAAGTTCTCAAAAGCAGACATGGTCAGACTGAAATGCGTCATTATAATAATGCGAGGAGAGTACAGACGCATTTTTTCCATTAATAAAATGCTCGCATTAATTTCATGATTTACAGTATATGGTCTCTGTTATGGGACTCTGTCAGGCACGTAGCAAGCCAATTGTTTTGTGTAAGCCAAATAGGTTGCAAAGCTTTATATTAGATAGTATTGAGGGCTTGCCCAGCCTTTTTAGCAACAATCATGTGTGAGCCCGGTTTTTTTTTGACAATTGTAGCTACGCCCCTGCCTGTCAACACCATGAAAAGCAATCCATCTTTCAAAATCCTGATAAATATTTTTCATCATCAATCACTACAACCCTAAAATGGAACTACACATGAGAACAGTGAGCCGTATCAAAACAACATCAACTCTGAAACAGCCTCCACATCTCATTTCAATCAGCTCCATCAGTGGTTCCAGACTCGGACATTATTGGAGGCAGCTGAATCAACACGAGGGTAGACGTGACCCCCACACCAATGGTCAGTAGATCCTCCATGGGCAAGCTCCCCACCTTCACACCTCACCACACCTACAAGCAGACTGCTGAGACTGGCAGTTAACATGGCGAGCAGGGTCAGGGGTTGAAAACTAACTCTCTGAAGGAACCAGGCACATAAACACCTCCTCATCTCTAAGCTCATTATAATCATGTGTGGGATGTTTACATGGTGGAGCCGGGCCATGGGTCATTACATTAGCTTTCTGGGGTCTCTTCATCCCTAATTGTACCCTCCTTGTGTACACAGCAACATGGTGTAGATGTCAGGTCAGTATGTTGGCCAGTTAGCAGTGATAATACACCATACTCTTCTACAGGGTATAGCTACTCTGACTATAGCTGTCTCTGGACCCTAGATAATATACAACACTTCACCCATTCATTCAGCTTGTCATAGGAGGCCGCTAACGGTTTCAGGTTTGCTGACTTGGTTGACATGTCATTGTATCCCAATTGCTTAGATCAATGCTCTTGATGTTGATCACTGGATTGTCTGGTCCAGACTCAATTATATATAACAGTTAACCCATTTCATTTTATACTTGTCGTAGGAGGCGACTAACAGGATGGGGTGGTCAGGCTCGCTGACTTGGTTGGCACACGTCATTGTATCCCAATTGTGTAGATTGATGTTCATGATGTTGATCACTGGATTGTCTGGTCCAGACTCAATTATATATAACAGTTAACCCATTTCATTCTATACTTGTCGTAGGAGGTGACTAACAGGATGGGGTGCTCAGGCTCGCTGACTTGGTTGGTACATGTCATCGTATCCCAATTGTGTAGATCGATGTTCATGATGTTCACTGGATTGTCTGGTCCAGATTATTTACTGACCACCGCAATATAGCTGGAATATTGCTGAGTGTGGCGTTAAACACCAACCAACCAACCATTCTAAGCTTTATCAGTCAAAACTCATCCCATACTATTCTTAATAAGTCTACAATCATCAAAATGTCAAAATTTAAGCAGCCTGTATTGATCCCATTCTAGGCTCCAGCACCTTATACTCATCTATTTTTTGCTAATCTCAAGGTTTCCCTATGAAATTTTTTTAATTTGACATTTTTATTTGATTTCAAGTTGGTCTACAAATTCAACATTGATCTTCATACCAAACCTAAGACATCAGACGGGCTAGCAGGGGGTGTAGGTATAGGTTATGATAAGGAACTGAAGACTCCAGATGGCCTAGCTAGGTGAGTATGATCTGTTATCACTAGGGTATGACAAGGAACTGAAGACTCCAGATAGCCTAGCTAGGTGAGTATGATCTGTTATCACTAGGGTATGACAAGGAACTGAAGACTCCAGATGGGCTAGCTAGGTGAGTATGACCTGTTATCACTAGGGTATGACAAGGAACTGAAGACTCCAGATAGCCTAGCTAGGTGAGTATGACCTGTTATCACTAGGGTATGACAAGGATCTGAAGACTCCAGATAGCCTAGCTAGGTGAGTATGACCTGTTATCACTAGGGTATGACAAGGATCTGAAGACTCCAGATAGCCTAGCTAGGTGAGTATGACCTGTTATCACTAGGGTATGACAAGGATCTGAAGACTCCAGATGGGCTAGCTATGTGAGTATGATCTGTTATCACTAGGGTATGACAAGGATCTGAAGACTCCAGATAGCCTAGCTAGGTGAGTATGACCTGTTATCACTAGGGTATGACAAGGATCTGAAGACTCTAGATAGCATAGCCAGGTGAGTATGACCTGTTATCACTAGGGTATGACAGGGACGTGATGACACCAGATGGGCTAGCCATGAGTGTATGGGCTAGCCATGAGTGTATGACATATTAGCACTTAGCACCAGGGTATGAAAAGGACCACAAATATCCAGACTGGCTAGCTAGGTGTGTTATTACTAAGGTAGGAGATGGGGGGGAGGGTAGACTCCAGATGGGCAAGCTTGGTGTATATGACCTGTCTTCTCCTTCATCAAGGACGCTGGTCAGTGTTCAGGTACAGACAGACACTCTCTTATCTTCCCCTGTCATCTTCACGCTCACCAGCCAACTAGTCAGATTAACCAGCTCCAGATGAAACCAAGAACATGCCCATCTCAACCCTGACCCTCCATCACCACTCTTGTAACAGGAACCCTATCACCATGGCAACAGATAACATGGAAGTAGCCTTCACAGGTACTATCTGCTTTCCACTACAACATGTAGGTATCTCTGGCCATGTGAGTGGGGAACTACAAGATATCGTGTTACATGTACAATATGGGCTGTCAAAGATAAAAGCTGGCCACAACTGAGATGAGGAGTGATAGTGTCTGAAGGCATATCCGATGATCCTTCCACCACATGGCAGTGAAGCTTCCCAAACTGCTGGCATCTACTGTGCCATTACCTGTGTGGAAAGTCCATTGCAATTCACCAACAAACAGCTGACTGGCAATGGGGTAATCTAGTGGTTAAAGCATTGGCTCGCTCCAAAAGCCTGGGCTTCACTTTCCCAAATTAGTACTGCCATTATCTGCAGTCTGTGGTCTTGCGAAAATATATCATATAGCATAAAACTAATTTGTCATACAGACCCTGAAACAGATATACACAGTAGACCCCATTTAAGTCTGTAATATATAGATTTTGCAGGCATATTGCTAACAGTGGGATGTAAACAACAATGACTCACTCGCAGAGGCTGACAACCTTCTGGTCGTTCTTAGCATAAGTGATCGCTTGGCTTGTTGTGTTCACCAAGTCAGTCATAAGTCCATGTTAACTTAAGCAAGTTACCATCACCTTAGCCTTTCAATCGCTTAGTGAAATGAGTTTTATAAGCAAGGAAGCTTTTCTATGATGGTTCCTCCCTCAGGCTTTGTAGTTGTCAGGTGTTAAAATATTAAAAATAATAACGTAAATTGTGTCCTCATTTTAATGCATGTTGTATGGCACTAGCACCATAAGTTACAGTATTTTCACATCATCTTGTCTCTCCTGGGAACAGTAATATCACATGACAAACTCGACAATATTCACGCTTCCTGCAGTGAACCTGAGTGTTTGAGTGGCTTTTACAATACAATTAGATCTCATTAATCTGCTGATTATACCTCATCAATCATCTGATGTAACAAATTCCTTGATAATGAATTATTGCTGAGGCATAACTTAATGCCAATTAGCTTGGCTCAGACTGAAAAAGAAGACTGACTGACTGAGTTTAGTTTAGCTGCTTTAGTTTTCCCTTGTATAGGGTCTGAGGTGAGTGAGTGAGTTTAGTTTTCATGCCTCTTTTAGCAATATTCCAGCAACATCAGCTTGTGTGCTCTTTACACCAGAAATGGGCTTCACACATTGTACCCATGTGGGGAATCGAACCCGGGTCTTCACACATTGCGTGATGATCGAACGCTTTAACCACTAGGCTACACCATCACTCCAGAGTCAGAGGAGCATTAACAAATAATTAACAGTTCCTGCTGACAGCATTATTTTAAATATCTTATAACACCAACAGTATGATATCATCATTATGTTAACACTAATAACACAATGATATTACCATCAACACATTGATATGACTACTAATGCTATATTCCACACCAACACTATGATATCAACATCAATGACACGACATCACCACCAAGGCTATATAACACGATGACAACACTAATAACATGATGATATTACCATCAACACATTGATATGACTACTTATTGACTGTTACATCCACACCAACAGTATGATATCAGGATTTACACTATGACATCACCTTCAAGACTATGATGTCACCACCACCACTATGACATCATCACCATCACTATGATATCACTACTGATACAATGATTATCACCTTCAAGACTATGATGTCACCACCACCACTATGACATCATCACCATCACTATGATATCACTACTGATACAATGATTATCACCTTCAAGACTATGATGTCACCACCACCACCACTATGACATCATCACCATCACTATTGATACCACCATCAACACTATATCACTACTGATACAATGATTATCACCTTCAAGACCATGACATCCCCACAAACACTATGACATCATCACCACCACTATGATATCACCATCAACATTATATCACTACTGATACAATGATTATCACCTTCAAGACCATGACATCCCCACAAACACTATGCCATCATCACCACCACTATGATATCACCATCAACACTATATCACCAACACATCTACATCCTCAATAACTATTTCTCAGGAAAGATTCAACAGCAAACATTTCTGCCAAGAACAATTGTTACCATAATCACAGGAAAGTACGGCTGTGCTAAGGATATGATTCACATGGCTCTAATCCAACTAGGGGCCATCTCAAAAGCTGCTGAGTTGATATCTGAAGTAAAGTATATACTTGATATACCCCTATATCTGTCCCCAATGCCACACCTGGTGTTTATCTTCATCCACAGCAACAAGGCACATGCAGATTCAGATTGAAGATACCAGCTTTCCACACAAAGGGTGAAATCTGATATATAGTTTGACACAGTCCCTCCATCAGATCCCCACATGGTGAAGCAGGGAGCAAGTGACTCAATAAGCCACCTCACAATCACACACTTCGTATTCACAATAAATTATGTCAGGAACATTCCTGATCAATGAGCAGTCAGTTCGACACCAGGCACCTTCTGATGACAAATCCTTCTCCTTGAGACCTTCAGCATTATGGAGACAATCTTCAGGCCTACCAAAAAAATTCACACTGTGCAGAAAAACGCAGGAAAGTCCACATTAATCGTGGAAATAGCAACATAAACATATTACCTCCCTACTGAAACAGTAAAAATGGCAACGAAAGACTATGAAACTGCAACATTTTTTGTATCAGCGAACTTTGACCTCTAATGTGCATGCGCATTACGATCCGCGGTTCTTTCCAATTTCCGAGCAACCGTGAATCGTCTTGCATAGAAAAGTATTAAATATGTTGAAATAATTGCTGTCAATCATTTCATACGAATGGAAAGTAAACTAAACAAGTGTGCACACAAGTATGATGATGATAAATGCCAAATAACACACAGAAATACTTTAAAAAGGGAATGTAACTTTTGTCCTAGATGGAAAATGTCAACATGCGTGCGCAAAATCGAAGTTGCAGGCTCTTCGTTTTTTATCCAGTTTTAGCGATTTAAAGTTGCCATTTTACTGTTTCAGTAGCGAGGTATTATGTTTATGTTGCTATTTCCACGATTAATGTGGACTTTTCTGCGTTTTCTGCACATTGGGTACATTTCTTTGGTAAGCCTGATGTTTGTAGGTCTCTATCTGCCAGACTATCCTCCCCAGCTGGTATACAGAGAATACATGGTGTCCCCAACAGGACAGATCTGTGCTGTCAATGTTGGAAATTAAGCATCAAAGTCAATGAGTCCTTGTCATAACACTAATGTTCAAAATGGACGTTTTTAGACCAAAAACATGGAACATCTCAAGGACCAAGGAGTGAGTGAGGGGTGGAGGACACCAGAAATGGGGTTCACACATTGTACCCATGTGAGGAATCCAACCCGGGTCTTCGGTGTGACGAGCGAAAATAATCTTGTTAGAAGCTTAAGATTAATCCATCTTTAGATTTAGTCAACGCAGAAGACCTAAGGGGCTCCAGGTATCCCATAATATATATACTGATCTTGTTAGGGAAGAGACATTTGTAGTCTATGTTCCATATTAGCTTTAGAATTCTTTCTGTTCCAACTGTAGTCATATATCTTTTATTTTCTATTTATAAACAGAAGACTGCAGTCAGTGCCCAGAACTTTTGAGTCTGCTATCCCAAACAAATTCCTTAAGATCATTTTCAGTGTATTTAAGTGTTATTACAATGACTACTATTATTAGATATCAGGTGAGCTTACTAGACCAAAGAGAATTCGGAGTTGTTTCTGAAGTCGCAGAGAGTGTGCCAAAATGAACAGATTGAAAATGTTTCTATTTTATTTCTTGTGGATGTTTTGACTTATCATTTCACTAAACGAAATCTGAGTGAACTCGCCCACCCTGCCATCATTCACAGCATGCACCACAAGGCAATCACCGTTTACTTTTTCACAGACTTCAGTAATAGCATAAACATGATAAACACATTACAATCGGCGTCCCATCTCCCGTCTATACACAGACTTGTTTCTGACACACAGTGTTTAATATTTTCCTATCAACAGTTGGAGGAAAATAAAAATCACTGCAACAGAATACACAGCCTTCCTGTGTTGGAAAGTTGGTTAAGATTACCGAGAAATAAACCTGTGCTCTCCAGCTCCTTGCAGACCCAGACAGTGCAGTGGAGCCTGGAACATTCAGACGTGACTTTTCTTTCGCAGTGATGAAATAGGTAAGGTTATTTCTGTATTTCATTATAACCATCATCTTAACACCCATATATTTTCCAGCCAACATTTAAACAGATTAGAGGTGATCATACGACTAATATTGTCATTCAGGAAGTGATATAACAGGCAATACAAACGACAACATTTTTAATGCATGAAATGAGTGAATAGGAATCATGTGATAGGGATTTCTTAGAAGTTGACGGATGACAAAGTTGACAAAATTAATGCAACAACTTCCTTAATATAGTGAATTGCATTCCAGAAGTTGCTATTCGTAAGTTGTGTCTACCTTGTAGGAATCAGGCTAAAAGCCCCTATTAACACTATTTCAGTAACATTACAGTTCAGTTTGGGAGGAAAACCCAGCGTGACACAGATCACTACGGTGACAGTGCAACAAGTTCTGTCATCATCATATCCTTCTTTCTTCTCTTACGTCAATTGAACAAACCATGAATTTTGCAAAGGTTATGAAATTGATTAAGAATTGCTCTCTTATGATTGAAAATATGTATATTTGGTTCAATGTTCAAAAGGTTTTTATTAAAAGAACAATGGCAAATAGTTCCGCCCTTAACGCCTTGCTGGTTGAAATTTGAGTGAGTACATTTTGCACAATAAGTGAGTCAATATTACTTATCATGCAAAACTCTCTGTCACTACATACCAAGGTGGGGCGGTGGGGTAGCCTAGTGGTAAAAGCGTTCGTTCATCACGGCGAAGACCCGGGTTCGATTTCCCACTTGGGTACAGTGTGTGAAGCCTATTTCTGGTGTCCCCTGCCATGAAATTGCTGGAATAATGCTAAAAGTGGTGTAAAACTAAACTGACTATAATGACATACCAAGGTTTGCATTAAGTACAGATCCAGCATGGTGGCACTCATTCTGTCACTTCACAAAGTCTAACCAGCAAATCCACTCTGGATTATCAGCTTTTGACACAACCATGATCCTAACTTCAGGGAAAGATCACACTCATTCATTCTAGTCAAAAGTCCACCCAATCCACTCTGGATTGTCAGCTTTTGACACAACCATGGGCAAAGATCCTAACTTCAGGGAAAGATCACACTCATTCATTCTAGTCAAAAAGTCCACCCAATCCACTCTGGATTGTCAGCTTTTGACACAACCATGATCCTAACTTCAGGGAAAGATCACACTCATTTATTCTAGTCAAAAAGTCCACCCAATCCACTCTGGATTGTCAGCTTTTGACACCACCATGGGCAAAGATCCTAACTTCAGGGAAAGATCACACTCATTCATTCTAGTCAAAAAGTCCACCCAATCCACTCTGGATTGTCAGCTTTTGACACAACCATGGGCAAATCCTAACTTCAGGGAAAGATCACACTCATTCATTCTAGTCAAAAAGTCCACCCAATCCACTCTGGATTGTCAGCTTTTGACACCACCATGGGCAAAGATCCTAACTTCAGGGAAAGATCACACTCATTCATTCTAGTCAAAAAGTCCACCTAATCCACTCTGGATTGTCAGCTTTTGTCACAACCATGGGCAAAGATCCTAACTTCAGGGAAAGATCACACTCATTCATTCTAGTCAAAAGTCCACCCAATCCACTCTGGATTGTCAGCTTTTGACACCACCATGGGCAAAGATCCTAACTTCAGGGAAAGATCACACTCATTCATTCTAGTCAAAAAGTCCACCCAATCCACTCTGGATTGTCAGCTTTTGACACAACCATGATCCTAACTTCAGGGAAAGATCACACTCATTCATTCTAGTCAAAAGTCCACCCAATCCACTCTGGATTGTCAGCTTTTGACACAACCATGATCCTAACTTCAGGGAAAGATCGCACTCATTCATTCTAGTCAAAGTCCACCCAATCCACTCTTGGATTGTCAGCTTTTGACACAACCATGATCCTAACTTCAGGGAAAGATCACACTCATTCATTCTAGTCAAAAAGTCCACCCAATCCACTCTGGATTGTCAGCTTTTGTCACAACCATGGGCAAAGATCCTAACTTCAGGGAAAGATCACACTTATTCATTCTAGTCAAAAAGTCCACCCAATCCACTCTGGATTGTCAGCTTTTGACACCACCATGGGCAAAGATCCTAACTTCAGGGAAAGATCACACTCATTCATTCTAGTCAAAAATCCACCCAATCCACTCTGGATTGTCAGCTTTTGTGACAACCATGGGCAAAGATGCTAACTTCAGGGAAAGATCACACTCATTCATTCTAGTCAAAAAGTCCACCCAATCCACTCTGGATTGTCAGCTTTTGTCACAACCATGGGCAAAGATCCTAACTTCAGGGAAAGATCACATTGAATCTGTAAAGCCATAAAGTCCACCCACGATGCACAATGAGAAACTAAAATATTAATTTTTAAACATTCAAATGGATCGGTTTGGTCAAATTTTAAAACAAAGAGATAAATGATAGGTATGCATTGATAATTTTCATCTATACTCATTCAAAATAATATATTCTATTATCAGTTAATACACCAATACAATATCCATTCCAATCAAATGACAGGTATCCGATAATCAGATCTAGAATGTACACATGTTGAAGCGCTCACATCAACAGTACAACACAAGACTTAAAGAACTCAACTTGGTAGTTTTCCTACTTTGTAACCATTAGACACAATAATGGCAGAGACAACACTATCAAACCTGAACAAATAACATTACCACAGAATCTGGTAAATGTCATGTGTATCTTCAGGGAGTAATTTGACTGAGTAATTGTCATGTATGGCAACTATCATGACCGTCATGTTTGACAGATGCCGGCAATAACCACGCTACTGTTGTAATGCTTGTCATGTATGTCGGCATCCATAATCGGCATTCTGCTACGACTAAACACGAGATACCAGGACAATTTCAAACAAGCAATTAACACAATAGCCGGTAAAATTACAGATTAACAATTACAGATTAACATCCCATTAGAATTCCACATACGGTTAACTGGCTACGCTAAACTGGAAACTAAGTTAATTCACTAAGGACTGATGTAAAAAAATACATATTCATCAACTTTATATTTCCTCAAAAGTCTGTTCTCCTTATTTTGGCCAGCATGTTTAATTCATACCATGATTAAATGTTCATTCATGACAAATTTTCAAATAAACAGCTTCTTTTATTTCAATAAAATTCAGTACTGGACTTTTAAAATTGTTGTTACTCTAAGAAGTAAACATTAATTGTCTTGACAAACATTCAGTTTGGTAACATGGAAATATTAAAATTGATTAAATTATGAATAGTAACAATTGATAATAAATTATTGATTACACAGTACTAGAATGTTGTTTTCATTGTATCATACAATATTGCATTTCTGTGTTTATTGTCTGTGGTGTATGGAGTCGGAAGCCCTGGGTCATAGGAGTTATGTCCCTTGATTCCAAAACATTGCACAGCAATGGGTTTCATATCAATAGTGAGGTACACTAAAAAGTTCCCTTCTGTTTAAGATTTTATCAACTGAATAAGCAATCTCTGGACAATACCAAGAAGAGAGTTACCAAAGGCTTGTATTCCGCCAGAACAAGTTGCACAACAATTAGAAGATTTACACTAAGGCCAGACCAATTTTATTTCTTGTTTTACGGATTTTTGTCCTCAGAAAACCTAAAGACAGGAGGGAAAAAAATAAAAAATATTAATCACCAGTCAAAGTAATAACCCTTTTACATACTAAAAGTATTATATTTTTGGCAATTTATAAAGTGTATATAGGGCAAAAAACAATCAAACTTTTTTGTTAGTTTACATTTTTGGCCAATAAAAACATGAGGATTATATTTTTTGAGCGGGGAAAAATAATTAATTTTGTTTTTCTTATTCTTGAAAAAAATACGACCGCAGAACAGAAAATAACTGAAGAATAATAAACAAGTTGAGTTCACTCATGGTGTCTTTCTGAGAGAGTGATTTCCTTCGAAAGTAACAGTTTTAAAAGAACCAAAATGGGATTTCATATAAAATTTGTAATAATCTTATGTTAATCTGAGTTGTATAGTTGTACTTTCTGTCATGAAAGAAACCAACAGATCATTCTGACTCCATGTTCTTGTCATAGTGAGTCTAACATTACAACTGATAAGAAGTAGGGTATTTTTGTTGTGTTTACCACAGATGGCTTCTTAATAACTGATGTCATTGCACTGTTTTCACTAAATTAAAGGTCAAAATAACTAGAAAACAGAAACAACGATGACATGTTCAAACATCCAGTTTGTTTCCCAATCTTAAAGATTGATGTTTCTAAGTGTGACAAAACAAAGGCTGGCTAAAAGATTGATAATTAGAAGCATTATTCATGGGAAGAATTATTAACGATTGTCAAAAGGAAAATGATATCCTTGATAATATCTATACTATTGTGATAAAAGAATGTTTTATTTGAAGATAATTATTCCACTGTTATGGAAACAGTAGGTTTCATTGTTTTGTAACACCACACTCAGCAATATTACAGCTATACGGCAGCAATCTGTAAATAATAGAGTCTGGACTAGACAATCCAGTGATCAACAGCATGAGCATTGATCTATGCAAATATGAAATGATGATGTGTCAACCGTGTCAGCAAGCCTGACCACCTGATCCCGTAAGTCGTCTCTTACGACAAGCATGGGTTACTGAAGACCACTTCTAACCCGCACCTTCACTGGTTGAAACAGTTAGTTGGTTAAGATACCTGAAACAAAAGTGGCAGAAATAGTCCAGTAAATCTACTCACGTCTGTGTCTTCAGATCTGTCAGTCTTGGACCCCTCATTCATGCTATTGGTTCTGCTGACGGCCTTCGACTGTTTATTTTTCGGGGACTTATTTTCAGGTATCATCTGTTGTGCCCCTGTCGACGGTCTCCTTTTAATCTTCGTTTTGATGTCATCTCGAAATGATTTTGCCTTCTTCAACATTTTGGAGCCTGAAGATTTTTCTGTAACAAAGGAAATTAGATTGACAAACTCATCTCTTTTGTCTCCAGAATAATAGACTTTATATGAGGCAAATTGCCAGCCAGCGATGTATCTGGACCTGCTCACAGGAGACATTCAGCACTAAATCGACAGAAAATGACAGTATTAATTCCAATCTACAGAATTTGTGAAAAGAAGAACATAAAAAATTAACCAATTTTGAACAATACTTATTCTCATTTTGACTCTAAAGGGCACTTTGTCTGGAATCCTTGATCGACTAAGATTTAACATTATATATCACTGACCAATAGAGAAATCGCGACGATAAATCCTTGATTGACTAAGATTTAACATTATATATCACTGACCAATAGAGAAATCGCCACGATAAATCCTTGATTGACTAAGATTTAACATTATATATCATTGACCAATAGAGAAATCTCCACAATAAATCCTTGATAAAGATTTAACATTATGACAAATCTCCACAATAAATCCTTGATTGACAAAGTCATAACAATATATATCATTGACCAATAGAGAAATCTCAACAATAAATCCTTGATGGTGGAAATCTGAACATTACATAATAATGACCACTAGAGAAATCTCCAAGAAAAATCCTTGATCAACAAATTCTTAACTTAACACTGACTAATAGAAAAATCTCACAGCATATTGTAGACCACTGATGGCCGTAAACTGGATCACTGTCATTCTGCTAGTCTGTCTCACAGTCCCTCAACCACATCATTTTACCTACTGTCTTGCCCTCCCTGCAATGCTGAAGCCCTAAATGAAGCAAGTCTAGATTTCCCCAGGTTCAAGCTTCTCTGGTCTCGCTGGAGCTCCTTTCTAATTTAAATTGGTTTATTTGGTACAATCAAAATTATATATATTCAGTGACTAAGTGTTAGTCTATCATTCTGCATCAAACTACAATATCTATGAGTTGTCAACTTCCTTCCATCAGGGCGTGACACTGACATTATATCATACAAGTCATCTCAGTATACCAGGCTTTGTCTCTCTAGCTGCCTCAGCAAACTCAAATATGATAGACTTCTACTTCTATAGAGTTACATAATCTTATTTTATTAACAATTAAAACTGATTACACGATGAAAGGTTCATTTCAGAGTTCTGAAATGAATATATCAGGGATATAACTGGGTCAATTAACGAGTCAAGGGGATTCTGGGTAATTATTATAGGTGTCTGGATTGGGGGGTCCCAGAGTGACCACTGTATGTGTAATAACAATGCTCCCATGAATATATGGCTTAGAATTAGGAGATAAACATATTATGTTGGAAAATCAGAGGTATATAACAAGATTATAATAGCTCTAGATTTGATTTAAAACCGAACACGTAGGTTTTAAATCAAATTTAGAGCTATTATAATTTCGTTATATACCTCTGATTTTCCAACATACAGTGGACTCTGTATAATCCGACATCTGAATTATCCGACAATCTGTGAATTCCGACATATTTTTTGGGTCCCGGCAGCGTTCTTCTATATTATCATCATTTAAACATTGAATTATCCGACATCTGTACATTCCGAATTCCGACACCATTTTCTGGTCCCAATGACACTATTAATCTGTACAATCACATCCTCTCCCCATATTGGACTATGTTTATCGCCATTCTACCATAACTGCATAATTAAGATTTTTAAAAAATACATACTGTGTTTGAAAATTAGAGGTATATTATGTGATTATATACCTCTGAATGACTTTGATTAAAACTGCGTAAAACTAAACTCACTCACTCTCCCTTACAGACTGATGTCCTATTTGCTAACTGGGATCCAAAAATGACACAGAAAAATATTAAATTTGGAACTAATGTAGACAAATGTCCTCTCAAAGCTGATAAATCATGGAATGTCTGAAACAAAATCACTGGATTGTGGGGTCCTCAAAGTATTCTATGGTATTTAAGTCTAGTGACACCATTAATCGCTAGTATTAAACATTAGAGTTTTGAGACAAACCCCTTGATTTTCATGCTGGTCATAAGACAGATTTTACTTGCCACAGCTTTGTGGCCCGTGTTAATACGATCACAAACTGAGTGCATAGAGAAGCAACGTGTGGAAAAATGAAAAAGTTGACCAAATGTCACCAACAGTACCTTCTGACATATTGGAGGATCTTCTCGATTGATTCGTGACAGAAAGTCTTCATGTCTAGGATCTACAACGTGTACATGATCTCCATCACGCCTACTTCAGGTTAAGTAGGTCAAGTTCAGCCAGGAAATACATTGTAATACTGGCTAGGATGCACACTGACACTAGGAAAGGAGAACTTTCTTTTTCCTTGAACAGTTTAGAAACAGATTTACTTGGAAAATACAGTGCAGTGAGGTAAACAGTATTGACATCGACTGACCTTGTGAGTGACCAAACTGACAATGGTTGAACTTTGAGCAAGTTAATTGACAGGGGTTAATTCATGAATGGGTTGACTGGTTGATGTCCTGAGAGAGTTAATTGACAAATGTTAGTCTGAGTGAGTTAACTAACAATGGTTGATTACATGAGTGAGTTATTGGACGGGTTGATATCAAGAATGGGTTAACTAACAACGGTTGATTACATGAGTGAGTTATTGGACGGGTTGATATCAGGAATGGGTTAACTAACAACGGTTGATTACATGAGTGAGTTATTGGACGGGTTGATATCAGGAATGGGTTGATCTTGCAAATGTGTCAATTGTGTTGAACTTGAGTGAGATAATAATACTTAAAAAATATAACAAAAAATTACTTTGGAGTACAATTATTGTACTTACCATGTTGGTATATTATATGATACAAAATATATAACAATACCATGTTATAATGGTCCACACAAAGTGTTGCAAATATTGAGGTCTAATATCTCAGAGGAGCCCATAAGATCTGATGAGTTACCTCCCTTTGAACTAACCACCAAGCCTGCTGTAAACATCTTTCAGGAAATATTTCAGTTTTATCAAACTACAGGGTGTTCACATTTTCTTGATGTTTTGACATAAATATTCAAAGACAAGCAAACGTTAAGGTTAATGATCAGGAAATCAGTTTAGTATTTACCAGGTTACATATGGCAGAAGAGAATGTTGAATTCCCTGATGGTATTACCTAGGGCAGTAACCTCTGTTAAAACTAACACTGCTTTGAAATATCCACAGTCCAAAGCTATCACTTGCTTGAAGAGTCACACAGATTATCAACACATATATTTTGTATAAATTGATAAACTTCTCTTCAGCTGTAACTACTGATCTGGCAATCTGTTGTCAAATCAACAGGCATGAGCCGAAGGATGACAAAAAGATTAAAACTGACACACACACACACACACACACACACACACACACACACACACACACACACACACACACACACACACACACACAGAGTATTTTGGCTTCCCTAAATTACGCCCAGAGTCGAACCAGGTAGGGTGGACCATTGGGAAATGAAAAGATGGATTTCAACAGATGACAGAAATATCAAGTGTCTGAATCAAGATTTTGCCTTGTCATTGTGTCGAGTAGTGGAAGGAAATGTAAAGCAGGTTGGCCTGAAAAAATCTGGACATTACAGACTCTGAAACCATTACCACTGAACACAACCATACCACAGGAATATGAGGGCACACTATCAGACATGACTAACAACCATTGACTCTGTCACCTCTTAGGGGCGGTGGGGTGGCCTAGTGGTTACAGTGTCTGCTCGTCAACGTGAAGACCTGGGTTCAATTCCCCACATTTCTGGTGTCGCCTGCCATGATATTGCTGGAATATTGCTAAAAAAGGCGTAAAACTCAAGTCACTCACTCACTGTCATCTCTTACAACAAGCACACATTACTAGTGAACAATTCTACCCCCAGAAAGCCCACATGGGCAAAATGTCAAACAACATATAACCTAATCTATTGTAATGCTACTTACTTCAGTTTTTGATGTCACTCTACATCAGACAAGGTCGACACAAAATGTCAGAATATTGACTAAACTGAAGAAAGATGCACATGTCACAAAGTTTTAAGCCATTCAATAAGGAATTAATATCTGTAAATTGTAACAGGTCAAGGAAGATTTATAAAGAAAAGTGTCCCACGATTTGAGTTCCGATCATGATAACTTGTGTTATCTGGAGTGAATCATACCACACAGAAATTCTCACGCCATTTCACAAAATCAAACCATTACACAATCAGTTGAGGGCAATTCATCAGTGATACCTTCCCCATAATATACCTGAGTCAAAATACAGATAAATACCTTCAGCAATAGACACTACACTTACTTTAGTCTGAGGTAGAAACAGCCTCTCAAATCTATCAATGCTTGTTGAATAAACATTGTCAGGGCCCTTCTTTGTAAGCATATCTGCCCTTAATGAGCATGATAAATCTTAACTGGCATATTACATAGCAGGTGAGTTAGGCGATGACAGTTTGTTTACTAATATGACGTAACACACACACCTTGCTGTTTTCCTCTGACTGGATCAGGGTGGAAGGTTCATATGAATGAAGTGTCATAGGGACTATGTGTTCTATTGTACTACACTGCACCCAGTTTACTGCCTACACTTCATAATCCTCGGGGTCCTCTATACTCTATTTTTAACAAACACAATTTTTTTGTATGGTATGTTTAACATTCTGATTTCACCAGGGCGTGTGGTAGTCAGCTGATTCTTAATACGACACAATTTCAATTTATTTATAGCTAAAACTCAATAATATTAACTTTGAAATACGAAGAATGGAACAATTTTGCTGTACAGAAAAATCTCATAGGGCAGAATTGAATATAGCCTAGCTGGGAATGATATAATTGTATATTTTATATGGAGATATAACATTTTTTTATTTGGTGGTTTGTTTTTTAACACTACACTGAGCAATATTCTAGCAATATGGTGGCCGTCTGTAAATAATTGAGTCTGGACCAGATAATCCAGTGATCAACATCATGAGCATTGATATACGCAACTGGGATACGATGACGTGTCAAAGGTGAGGTGAAATTGGGTTTAACGTCGTGCTTGAGAATATTTCGCTCATATGACGACGTGCATGCATGTCTATGGGTATGTCCGGCTGCTTGTACTAGCCCAGACTTAAGCTGGTTTTATAGTGCTAGCCCACTGAGATACCATGCCGCAGTGAAGCATGAATACCCCACTCAGACACATTATACTGACTCTGAGCCGACCAGTCCTTGTTGTACCCATTAATGCCGAGCGCCAGGCAGGGACCAACAAGTACCATATTTTAACGTCTTTTGGTATGACGTGGTCAGGGATCGAACCCGCGACCTTCCACTCTCTGGACGGACGCTCTAACCACTACACCACGGACGCGGCCTCATGTGTCAAACAAGTGAATGAGCCTGACAACCTGATCCCATTATTCGCCTCTTACTTTGATCTCAACCAATTCTAACTGGGATCGTCACATATAACAAGTAATTATACAAGTTAATAAAGGTTATATTCACCATAAGCTAACTGATAATGTACACATTAACTTCAGTAGTGATGAGTCACAATAGTTTGTTTAAATATTTCAGTCATGTTTAAGCATTGTCTTAAAGAAAAGATTATTTTCACAAACATGTCACCTGTGACACCTTCTACACAGTACCCTATCACCTCAACACTACAAACATTTGATCCACAAAATATTGGACTTGGTTCTGCATACAAACATATATATTATACAGGGATTGGGAAAGGCAGGGGCCATGGGCCATTTTGCACATTAGAATAAAAAACAGCCCATTCAAATGTTGAAGTTTACTATTGATACAAGGGCAGTGGCCCATTCTAAATTCAGAAATTGGCTAATAAACCTGAAAATGGCCCATTGTCAAAGTTTTCTATCCCAATCCCTGATTATACATAAAAAGAAATTTCTGAAATAATTACACGACATGGATCTTCACGGAGAAGATCCGTGTCATGTAATTATTTCAGACATTTCTTGTTATATATGTACTACTGTACACCCGGTAATCTCACCACTTTCTTCATATATATGCTCTTTAAATAAACTCCCAAACCACTGAAGATGCAAGAAAACTCTTAAACAAGTACTTCTAAACTTTGAAGCAACATAATCTAACATTTCATCCCTCTAATTATTATTTAAAATGCTGCTTAAAAAGCCATAGGAGAGTAGTTTGAGTTGAATGAAATTTGAGGTGTTGAGATGGTCCCTCGATGACACCCAATCTGCCAGGAGATGTGCAACTGCTGCTTCATGTGCAAAACCTGCACAGTACAGTCAGTACGATCTTTGCGGTCAATGCCTTATGAGATTACGCGACAGCTACCCAATATTACTTCGCACCAGCTGGGCTGAAACTTAAACAGCGCAACATATGCTGTTTCCCATACAACTGTTTGTCGTCATAACAAAAATCAAAAACCTGGCCCTGAATATTCTTGAAAACTGGAATTTCTAAGCAGCAAACATCACTTTTTGTTGTGAACTTGAAACTCTACCCTCCCCATTAGATGCCGAAATACATCATGCATGAATTACAATGATGAGGTTTGCTTATCCATCAAAACGTGTACCTATATCTTGGAGCAAGTAATGTTGTTGATGCAAATAATTAAAAATAAAGAAACTCAACATGAAAGGGTTTCTGAATTCAATCAAATTCAATTTCAAATAAATTTAAGTCATATCATCTGAGAGTTCAAAAGAGATTCCACCAGCTCTGACAATTTTGTACAACTTGACTCAAATTATGCAGCAGAAAAACTATATGACTTATAGTTGATCTAGATAAATCCTTCCAGGCGAAGCTCATTAGCCAGCAGGAATTTGTACAGACAACACTTGACATGCTCACATCTCTCACAGAAAATTCAAAAGATGTTTTAACTCTGATATATCTTCCATGAGAGTTATACAAATCATCTTTCGAAAGAGACCATACAAGCATGTGAGATTCACAATGATGTAACTGGAATACTGTTCAAAGTGGCACGAAACGCACTCACTCATTCACACGGAGGAAACTGAGCGCTAGCTTCCTTTCAATCGAACAAAGGCGACAGACACATCCCAAAATATGGTCAGACTTGCCCCAGATGTCTACGACCTGATTTAAGTCACAGACTGCCATTCCAATGTTCATGCCTAAATACTTCCAATGTTGATGTCTGCTGGCAAAACCTGCCCTCCATGCCTGAAAATAGCTTGAATGTGGGGGATGGGTGATATTCAACTCTTGTTGATAGCAGAGGAAGGTCTAAGGTGCCTTCAAAATATCTTCAGCAGATACTTATAGTGGCAAAGTTGGACATGATCCAATTCTTAAATAGCAGTCTGACTCTGCTGATGCTGCATCTACGGCTCCTGCCGCCGATCTATGCTGGCTCCAACAAGTAAAGGATCGCGCTGCTTGGAAAATTATTTAGAATTAGTTGAATGCCTTGAATCAATAACTTCCCTCCATGATAGCTGCCAGACAAAAACGAATCACCTTCAAACATGGTTCTGTGGCAAAGGTCAGACTGAATCACTGGACTTGACTCCTGCATCGATCAAGTTTGACTAATGCATTCTTTTCCAAAAATAATTTGATAGAAACAAACAGCTCCATCTAAAATTGAAAAAGAGCCTCAGAGAGCTGGGAGATCCACTGGTTGAACCTCTAGACTTACTCTGTCTAAAGTTATAGCACTACACGAAGGGCTGTGTAGAAAGAAAAATAATATGGTTCAGGGACTGTGAGGTACACTACGATAAAATATATGGCTTTCTTGGGCAGAGGAGAATCTTGGTAGCTCTTGTTTGAAACTGTTACATATGATGACAGCCTTTAAATAATTGAGTTTGGACTTGACAAAGCAGTGGTATTACAAGGATATGGAGATTAACGAAACATGTGAACTAACCCAAATAGTGACACATTGCAGGATTACCCCCGAAAATGTCTTAAACTCTAGCAGCCCTAAGGATACCTTTAGCATTTATAAAGTTAGCCTAATCATGGAGAGTGTCAAGTTTTTATCGCTGTGTTTGTACTGGCCAGGTGAGATGACACAAAATCACACAATGAGACAATGAGTGGGTGAGTAAGGTGTTACGCCGCTTTTAGCAATATTCCAGCAACATCACGGCGGGGGACACCAGAAATGGGCTTCACACATTGAGCCCATGTGGAGAATCGAACCCGGGTCTTCGGCGTGATGAGTGAACGCTTTAACCACTAGGCTACCCCACTGCCCCATTCTACCATGAGATCCATTTTGCCTCCTTGCATGATTAGCACAGAATGCTGAAGAACGATGCTAACCTAGAAATCTTTAGATGGTGACATCCAGGTTAGAACTGGTCTTCAGCAACCCATGTTTGTCATAAAAGGCATCCACCATGATATTGTAGTCTATTCCATTGGCTTGGTTCAAGCATGTCTTCCTGTAGAACAGACAGATGCTCATGGTGTCGATCAATTGATTTTCTGGTCCTGACTCCATTGTTTAAGACTGCTGTCATACAACAAGAATATTGTGAAGTGGCATACAATTTGTCACTTCATAGTGTTATGTTACTATATAGAATCCTCCAAAAGTAGGGTTGTGGGTTAGCCCGGTGGTTGAGGCGTTACCTTGCAGCAGCAAGGACCCTGGTTCAAATCCCCACAGTTACATTGACTGAATTGGTTCCCTGCCTTGATATTGATAGAATATCACTAAAAGTGATGTTAAACCATGTTTACTTCTAAAAAAGTTGACACAAATCCATTACAATCTAAACCTCATCTGTCCTACTTTAAAATGTCATAAAATGTAATGTTCAATGTTAAACTTTATCACAGGGCATTTAATGGTTTATCTAGACCCAGTGAGTGAGATTAAAATAGATGCCTATTTTCTCCTGACAAATACAGCAGGGATAGCTGAGACATCGAGCCAATCTGCAGAGTAGTGGAAATGTTATTGCTCCTTTGAAGTGACTTGTAATTAGTTTTATGGTTAACATGGTCGCAAGGATCAACCCTTGCATCAAGCTGGAAATAGCAACACTGAAAGCTGTCATACTGTTTAGATGAAATGTCATTTAGACATATTGGGCCATTTAAGACTATTCAATCCTGTGTGCAACAAATTACTTTTAAAAATGTGAACAGGCTTCAAACTTAACATAGTTCATTAGTCTGAGACTGGTAAAATTCAGGGGAGACAAGTAGTATTTCCCTGCAGACTACAAACCCTTCATCATTAGGAAGATGGACACTCTGTGGTACATGCAAATCAAAATAGAATTTTTCAAACTTATCATCATTTAAGTATCAGGTGTCACTTGTCAGACAATTCCTATTTGTTCATAGGATTCGGATTGGGCCCTTGATCAACAGCATTCATGAGGTTGTAGTTATTCGTATTTACACACCAACTTTTAGAGTGCCCATCAAACTGTCCTTTCTTTTGACCGGCGGCATATTGCAGAGAACAAGGCCAGCTGCACTCTGCACCATACCAACCAATAGCAATAATACCAATACAAATATTAACAGAGGCCTATGTAATCAGGATTGTTATCAATGTTAATAATGAGTAAATAATTAAGTAGCAAAGTTAATTGTGTCCAGTCTGTGATGTGAACTGGCTGAGGATCGTCAGTGCCATATTGGAGGCAATCCATCCCTGGGATACTCTCATAACAATGGAAGGTCAATTACTGTGTGTGATGATGATGACCTACATTCTTCACGCCTCAATTAGCAATTGAAGGCCATTGATTCGTAACTGGATGGCTAAAGTGAGTGAGTGAGAATGGGTTTTTTTGCCATGGGGAATCGAACCTAGGTCTTGACCCATGTAACAGCTGGGGATTTGAACCCTAGCTAACGCTTTAACCACTAGGCTTCCCAGCCCCCCCATATCAGCAGCATGGCGAATGAGTGAGTGAGTATGGTTTTGTGCCGCTTTTAGCAATATTCAAGTAAAATCACAGCTGAGAACACCAGAAACACTGTCAGAACACTTCTCGATTTGGTGAACCCCACAAGCTCTTTTGAACAAAATATCAAGGCTATTCAGAATAGGGTGTATTCCTTTACATTGTAAACTTATTGTATAATCAATTGAATTCAAAATAAATAATTCAAACATTTCATTTTCAAATTTACAATATTATTTTAAGCTATTATCACTTTCATCTGTTTCAAAAAAGGAAGATGAAATTATAGTCCATCATACATTCGTTGAATATTTTATTAATTCTGCAGAGCAAACTAGTCTGCAGATAACATGGCTAAATAATTCAGAATTCCAAATGTCACTTGACATTTTCCAAACACATGGAATTAATCCTTGAAAAGATAATTTAAAATACGTTAAGGGGAAATTGAATTTAATCATTTACTGAACATGTTTTGTTATAATACTCAGATCTTGCAGATGACTCCGTGTTTTCACTCTCTGGACATATCAATCCTGGTGATTAAATGAACACTGTAACACTGAAACACCTCCTACAGCTTTCGAATGAGTGCCCTTGCTAGGTCAGGTTGACCTTACAAGATACATAAAACCAGGAAGAGTTTTCCGTGAGAGGTTTTAACCAACTGCATATCATTTAGTTCAGCTTATACTTCAAATCTACATTTATACACCTACATTTTCACAATACCATAACTTTATTTGTTTAGACATGTCAAGTAATGACTACATACAATCAAACAAAGGAAAAGAGGCACTGAAGTTCACCTTTCTATGTAGTCAACAGTGTAAACAAACATATCCACTTACAACAGCTGCTTTCAGTATGATGTTAACATATTTTGTACATGAACACTTTGGATTAAAATGTAACAACCAGCACAGCAGAAGAGGAGAATTGAACCCGGGTCTTTGGCAGGACAAGGAAATGCTTTAACCATTGTCCTACCCCATGACTGACTGACTGACTGAGTTTGGTTTTACGCCGCTTTTAGCAATATTCCAGCAACATCACAGCGGGAGACACCAGAAATGGGCTTCACACATTGTACCCATGTGGGGATTCGAACCCGGGTCTTCGGCGTGACGAGCCAACGCTTTAACCATTAGGCTACCCCACCGCCCCCCTACCCCATGATATCATGGAGAGAAGTATATACACATACTAAGTTCAGCTAAATTAAATCATTAGTTTTCAGTGAACACAATAGCAGTTATTGCTAACAGAGGTGTAACTGGGATATCATAATCAAATTACAACTCCTGTACTTGACTTAAGTGTTTTATGCTCTTGGAAATAAATCCTCCCTTCTTTGAATGAATCAGGAACAATATATGCATATTGTTTATAAATACTGAAAAGTAGAAAAGCAGAGTCCTCAAACTGACCAAATGCATTCCAGATTCATTACTGCAAATATATTTTCAAAGTGTGGTAGCCATACCGAAATTTCTTGAAGAAGTTGGGGTTAGAGTAAGGATGTGAAGCAAGCTTCATTGGTCCAATGGTTTCTCAGAAGACATGATCCATAAACAGACCATGACAAAAATATACAAGAGTTGTATTTGACAGGTCATATATGTAACGCAGGGCTCGATTTAAGAGATGTTAACCTACTTGCACCAGGTGCAACATGAGATAAAAACCCAGTTGCACCAGTCAAATTCCAGTTGCACTGCTCTTATGCAATATGTAAAGAAAGAAATATGCTATTGACTTATTCAAAGTTTAGAAGAAAAATGAGCTGACTGTTGTATACTGCTCATATAATGTTAGACTTATTGTTGATGTATTTCTCAAAAATTAACTTGCACCTGGTGCAAGTAAGACTAATAACTAGGTTGCATTTTGTAATATTGGGTTGCACCAGTGCAAGTAACAATGAACTGAATCGAGCCCTGTAACACTATGAAGGAAAGAACGAAATAAAAACAAGATGCTTACAAAGGATGTAAAGAAAAGGACTCAAAAAGTAGGATTTAAACCCCAAACCAGTAGGATTTAAACCCCAAACCAGTAGGCTTTAAACCCCAAACCAGTAGGATTTAAACCCCAAACCAGTAGGCACTGGCACACTAATGATGCACATAGTTTTCATTTAATAGAAAATAAGGTTCATTGACTGACACCCCAACAAATGTATGGCCGTAATTATTGCTTCTCTAGTATGTATAAAAACATGAGTCCACAGGATTTATATTTATCAGACTGGGGATTAATAAAACACTCAGATAACCTGAATTCTGGTACCTTGACCATGAAGAAACGTTATCAGGGATTGGGATAGAGAACTTTGACAATGGGACATGTTCAGGATTATTAGCCATTTTCTGAATTTAGAATGTGACACTGGCCTTGTATCAATAGTAAACTTCAAACTTTTAATGGGCCATTTTTTATTCTAATGTGCAAAATGGCCCATGGCCCCTGCCTTTCCCAATCCCTGCATTATGTTGTCATTTTGTTCCAACCAATGAAGAGGTGGACACATGTTCACGCAGATCACATTTAACATGTTTAACATGCAAGTCAGCAGCAATGCCCATAACTCCCACCCACTGACCTGTGTAGTTCCTCCCCCACCCTGCCCTCTTCCTTCAACACCTGGGATATCTGATATCTCTCATATTGAACAGGTGGTACATAACAGTTGTTATACAATACCCAGTCTCAGACTCTACCATCCTGATCAAGCAGCTGCCAGGCCAATGAACAGCCAACTCTACTGTCAAGGGATTACCCCAGTAAATAAGTGCCCCCTGACCAACTCCCACCTGACCAACTCCCACACCATCTGCAAGTAATCTATACAAGAGCTCTGTACTGAACCTGAACATTAATACAAGTCTTTATTCACCTCTGAGTGTAGGAGATGTTTTCGGTAAATCTTTGTTCAGTGCTAATTGACAGATATATAGATAATAGTGCAATAATCTGCAAAAAACTGCAAGATAAACTTCTTTCACTCATTTTATTGCACTACAGATGTTAACTCACTTCTGGGGTCCTTTGAAATAAAAACTTCACTGACATTTATGTAGATAACTTCATTTAAATGACTATACATTTCTCCATAGCCAGGGGCGGTGGGTTAGCCTTGGGTTGAAGCGTTCGCTCTACCAATGCACTGTTAGTCCATGTCAGGGTAGCCACTTTGGTAGATTAATGCTTAGTCTCTGAATATGTATTTTGATAGTAACAAACAAACCCATTTAAATTCAAAAGGAGCCCCAGGGAGACCAGCCAGAACCTGGGGAAATCTAGACTTGCTTCATTTAGTGCTTTAGCATTGCAGGGAGGGCAAGGCAGTAGGGAAGATATTGTGGTTGAGGGACTGTGAGACAGACTATCAGTTTGGTAGTAGCTGTCAGGCTTGCCTAGCTTGTCTCCATTAAAGGATGTTGGGAATCAGCAACAGGGCTGCAACTGATGGGTTCTGATAAACTCAGCTGTTGGTTTGAGTTATGAAGAACACAAGTAGGTCTGTGTCTTCAATGGAATCTACCATCTAGGAGTGAGTGACTTGGGTTTTCTGCTGCTTTTAGCAATATTCCAGCAATATCATGGCACACTCAACTATCTGGTCCAAGTGAGGAAGCAGTACTTCATGTGGTTACCTCACTGTACACTGACCCACATGGTGATATCAGTGAGAGTGAGTGAGTGAGTGAGTGGGTGGTGTGGTGAGTGGGTGGGTGGGTGGTGTGAGTGAGTGAGTGAGTGAGTGGGTGGGTGGGTGGGTGGGTGAGTGAGTGAGTGAGTGAGTTGAGTAGGTGAGTGAGGATGCTGCTGTAAGGATGAAGGAATTAGTGAGTTTAGTTTTACATGGCTTTTAGCATTATTTCAGCAATATCACGTGAACTTTGGGGTTTCATACATTGTACCCATGTGTGGAATTGACTCTGGGTCTTCAGTCTAGGCGACCCCACAGCCCATGAGGGATGAAGGATACAGGAATATATCATGATATATCACAGGGCTCCAGATACCTTTAGGGGTGTGGGTGTACTTACACCTCATATTGCAAGTGGAGGTGTACTGAGAATTTTGAAGGAGTACAAGCATATTATTGTGTGAGTGAGCCGGTGATGTGGTTTGTTATTTTTAATATTAAACAACTTTTCAGCTGTTAAACTTTATATATGTTAGAAGTACAAAGGTATTTATGTGTGTACACGATACGCTTGAAATCTTTTATTATGTCGTACATCATTGATTTTAGCGTACATTACGGCTGTACGCCCCTTATCTGTAGCCCTGTATCAATCTATGATTTGACTGTCGCACACTCAACAGATCCTGTGATCTTTTCAAAACATCTAGATAACCCCGTAACCAGGGAACTCTTCAATGGAGGACACAGATATAACATACATACATAGACTTTCAGATCATCTCACATTCCAGGATTCTCATCAAACTTTGTGATGAATGACAAGAATGATCAATAAATATTTGTAAGTCATAAAAATGATTTCTCAATGTCAAAAATAATGACAAGAGACTCTCTCTTTAGAGACTCAGGCAAGTCTTGATACTCTCTCTATAGAGACTTGGGCAAGTCTATCTGAGAGTCAGATGTGATACTCTCTCTATAGAGACTTGGGCAAGTCTATCTGAGAGTCAGATGTGATACTCTCTCTATAGAGACTTGGGCAAGTCTATCTGAGAGTCAGATGTGATACTCTCTCTATAGAGACTTGGGCAAGTCTATCTGAGAGTCAGATGTGATACTCTCTCTATAGAGACTTGGGCAAGTCTATCTGAGAGTCAGATGTGATACTCTCTCTATAGAGACTTGGGCAAGTCTATCTGAGAGTCAGATGTGATACTCTCTCTAGAGACTTGGGCAAGTCTATCTGAGAGTCAGATGTGATACTCTCTCTATAGACTCATGCAAGTCTATCTGAGAGTCAGATGTGATACTCTCTCTATAGAGACTTGGGCAAGTCTATCTGAGAGTCAGATGTGATACTCTCTCTATAGACTCATGCAAGTCTATCTGAGAGTCTGTGATCTGAGACTCAGATCTGATCAGATGTGATACTCTCTCTATAGAGACTTGTGCAAGTCTATCTGAGAGTCAGATGTGATACTCTCTCTATAGAGACTTGGGCAAGTCTATCTGAGAGTCAGATGTGATACTCTCTCTATAGAGACTTGGGCAAGTCTATCTGAGAGTCAGATGTGATACTCTCTCTATAGACTCATGCAAGTCTATCTGAGAGTCAGATGTGATACTCTCTCTATAGACTCATGCAAGTCTATCTGAGAGTCAGATGTGATACTCTCTCTATAGAGACTTGTGCAAGTCTATCTGAGAGCCAGATGTGATACTGATACTCAGAGTAGAGACTTGTCTATCTATCTGAGAGTCAGATGTGATACTCTCTCTATAGAGACTTGGGCAAGTCTATCTGAGAGTCAGATGTGATACTCTCTCTATAGAGACTTGTGCAAGTCTATCTGAGAGTCAGATGTGATACTCTCTCTATAGACTCATGCAAGTCTATCTGAGAGTCAGATGTGATACTCTCTCTATAGAGACTTGTGCAAGTCTATCTGAGAGTCAGATGTGATACTCTCTATAGAGACTTGTGCAGAGTCTATCTGAGATGATGTGATACTCTCTCTATAGAGACTTCTGAGAGTCAGATGTGATACTCTCTCTATAGAGACTTGCAAGTCTATCTGAGAGTCAGATGTGATACTCTCTCTATAGAGACTTGTGCAAGTCTATCTGAGAGTCAGATGTGATACTCTCTCTATAGAGACTTGTGCAAGTCTATCTGAGAGTCAGATGTGATACTCTCTCTATAGAGACTTGTGCAAGTCTATCTGAGAGTCAGATGTGATACTCTCTCTCTATAGAGACTTGGCCAAGTCTATCTGAGAGTCAGATGTGATACTCTCTCTATAGAGACTTGTGCAAGTCTATCTGAGAGTCAGATGTGATACTCTCTCTATAGAGACTTGTGCAAGTCTATCTGAGAGTCAGATGTGATACTCTCTCTATAGAGACTTGTGCAAGTCTATCTGAGAGTCAGATGTGATACTCTCTATAGAGACTTGTGCAAGTCTATCCAAGAGCCAGATGTGATACTCTCTCTATAGAGACTTGTGCAAGTCTATCTGAGAGTCAGATGTGATACTCTCTCTATAGAGACTTGTGCAAGTCTATCTGAGAGCCAGATGTGATACTCTCTCTATAGAGACTTGTGCAAGTCTATCTGAGAGCCAGATGTGAGAGTCAGATGTGATCTCTCTCTATAGAGACTTGTGTAAGTCTATCTGAGAGTCAGATGTGATACTCTCTCTATAGAGACTTGTGTAAGTCTATCTGAGAGCCAGATGTGATACTCTCTCTATAGAGACTTGGGCAAGTCTATCTGAGAGCCAGATGTGAGACTCTCTCTATGGGGACTCATGCAAGTCTATCCAAGATCCAGATGTGAGACTCTCTCACATGTTCTGTAATACATATTGCTGTATCCTACTGTACCCCGAAATAGCTGCTACCTGCCTGTAAGCGCCAGGTTGAGCAAGCCGACATACCTGCCTGGCTGCCAGCCCCAGACTAATGGACCCCCACAGATAGCTGACACGGCATTCCTTCAGTCAATGTAGCACATGCTGGAACTACACTTTCTAAATGTGAAGAATCCATTGGTAGGAATGTTTAGTATTTACATACTGACTCTAAACAACCATGATATACTAATTACAACATTAGTTTGTATGTGTTCACATAGAAATTGCTTTCTAGGCAGGAAATATATCACTGTTAAATGTGATTTAGACTGACCTTTTAATGTTTGAAATTGATATTTCTGCCTTTTCATTGCCCATCTTAAACTTGGTTGTTGACCACTTTTGAGGACAAAATGGAGTGATATAGCTTGTGTGTTGTTAGTTTATGTACCCTGTGTGTGAGTCTGTGTACCCTGTGTGAGAGTCTGTATACCCTGTGTGAGAGTCTGTGTACCCTGTGTGTGAGTCTATGTACCCTGTGTGTGAGTCTATGTACCATGTGTGAGTCTATGTACCCTGTGTGAGAGTCTGTGTTACCCTGTGGAGAGTCTGTGTACCATGTGTGAGTCTATGTACCCTGTGTGAGTCTATGTACCTTGTGTGTGAGTCTATGTACCCTGTGTGAGTCTATGTACCTTGTGTGTGAGTCTATGTACCCTGTGTGTGAGTCTATGTACCCTGTGTGAGAGTCTATGTACCCTGTGTGTGAGTCTGTGTACCCTGTGTGTGTCTGTGTACCCTGTATGTGAGTTTGTGTACCCTGTGTGAGTCTATGTACCTTGTGTGTGAGTCTATGTACCTGTGTGTGAGTCTATGTACCCTGTGTGTGAGTCTATGTACCTTGTGTGTGAGTCTATGTACCCTGTGTGAGTCTATGTACCCTGTGTGTGAGTCTGTGTACCCTGTGTGTGAGTCTGTGTACCCTGTTTGTGAGTCTGTGTACCCTGTATGTGAGTCTGTGTACCCTGTATGTGAGTCTGTACCCTGTATGTGAGTCTGTGTACCCTGCGAGTTTGTGTACCCTGTATGTGAGTCTATGTACCCTATGTGTGAGTCTGTGTAACCCTGTATGTGAGTCTATGTACCCTGTATGTGAGTCTGTGTACCCTGTATGTGAGTCTGTGTACCCTGTATGTGAGTCTGTGTACCCTGTATGTGAGTCTGTGTACCCTGTATGTGAGTCTGTGTACCCTGTATGTGAGTCTGTGTACCCTGTATGTGAGTCTGTGTACCCTGTGTGTGAGTCTATGTACCCTGTATGTGAGTCTGTGCACCCTGTATGTGAGTCTGTGTACCCTGTATGTGAGTCTGTGTACCCTGTGTGTGAGTCTATGTACCCTGTATGTGAGTCTATATACCCTGTGTGAATCTATGTACCCTTTATGTGATCCACATACTCTTTTCACTATCACAGTCCAAATTGAGGAATGAAATACACAATGCCATTTTAGAAAGTGATCAAATGTATCATATGTTATATTTGGGATTACACTTTCTTAGTAAAGTACAGATTCTAGTACTTTTTGGGTTAAGTCCCATCCGGGATTCGAACCCACACCCTCAGACTCAGGCACCTAATTGCCAGCACACAAAGTCAGATGCCTAGACCGCTCAGCCACCGCGGCTTCCGACTCTGAGGGTGTGGGTTCGAATCCCGGATGGGACTCAACCCAAAAAGTACTAGAATCTGTACTTTACTAAGAAAGGTGTAATCCCAAATATAACATATGTTACAAATTGAGGAAGTATGATCATCTTAGTACTCACGTCACATTTCAGGAACAACACTGGGTACAATATCAGTATTCTACATAGGAAGGGCAGGTCACTCTAAACAGGTTTGAATCAGATCATTTTGACAGCAACAAGTGAGGAGATAGAGGAACACTTCCTGCTTCACTTTTCACATCAGGAGCAACCTTATCAGGCATAGCTAGAAATAGGCAACCCAGGTCAAATTGCCAAATTACCCCTTTGATGCATATATTGGCCCTTCAACAAGTGTGTACCCGTGAAGATCTGGGTTAAAACTGTAACCCAAGCTTGTCATTAGAGTTGTCTGACAGGATCGGGGTGGTCAGGCTCGCTGACTTGCTTGACACATGTCATCGTATTCCAATTGCGTAAATCGATGCTCATGTTGTTGATCACTCGATTGTCTGGTCCAGACTCAGTTACTTACAGACCACTGCCATAAAGCTTGAATATTGGTGAGTGACATGTTAAACAACAAACAAATAAAAAGTGAGTAATTGATACAAGATTTTACGTCACGTCGACATTATTTCATCCATATAGTGACAAGACCAACCTTCAAAGCAAATGTTCACGATATGATGCCTGCAAAAGTTTACCCATGGTTCAGCGGAGTCTTATGAATAGAAATCTGTTACTTACATTACTCTAATTACTCTATGTAATTATCATAATCACTTACCAGTATCTTGCAATATAGATGGACATGTTAAGTCAATGCAGTCAGAGAATAATCCTTGACCTTGAAGGGAGACCAAACATCGGAGTCGGCTGCCCACAGCTTCAGCCTAAGTAACTGACGGTTCATGGATATTACCTCTGTGGAATTCTGGTAGCCATTTATTGCATGATTGATCCAGACGAATTAGTGGTCATAATAGCTTAACTAGTCAGAATTATCATAAACCAGCTTACAAGTGATAAGGCAAAGTGCAGGCAACTGCTGTTTGATAATACCCACATACTGGTAGCGAGCGGCACGGAACACACCAACTTGGTCTGTTTAACTTCATTGGCAGTGAATGGCTTGACTGTTACCAATAATGCCTTTACACATGGATACCCCTATAACATAATATGGCTTGAATGACGAAACAAAATGTTGCCAAAACTGCCACTCTGCTTGAACCTAGTCATCCTTAATTAAGAATCTCTATACCAAAAGGAAAGGGTAATCAGAAACACACTCAGCAATATTCCTGCAACATGAACCACAGTCTGTAAACATCGAGTCTGGACAAGAAAACCCAGTGACTGACATCATGAGCATCTATCTACACAAGTTGGATGTAATAACATGCAAGCAGCTATTTCAGCAATTTAGTCAGCAATTTAGGCGCCTCCCTCCCATTAATTGAGTCGCTTCCCTTCATCAGTTTAGTCGCCTCCCTTACATCAATTTAGTTGGCCTCCCTTACATCAGTTTAATCACCTCCCTTCCATCAGATTCAAGTTGATGTCGCCTCCTTACATCAGATTAGCCTCCTCCCCGCATCATCAGTTTTGTCACCTCCTTACATCAGTTTAGTCACCTCCCTTCCATCAGTTTAGTCCCTCCCTTCCATCAGTTTAGTTGCCCTCCCTTCCATCAGATTAGTTTAACCTCCTTCCATCAGTTTTGTCACCTCCCTTCCATCAGTTTTTGTCACCTCTCTTCCATCAGTTTGGTCAGCCTCCTTCCATCAGTTTAGTTGCCTCCTCCATCAGTTCAGCTTTGACTCCTCCCTTCCAAGTTTGGATTCACCCTTCCTTCCATCATTTAATTTCCTTCCATCACCCTTCCATCAGTTTAGTCACCTCCTTTCCATCAATTTAGTTCGCTTCTCTTCCATCAGTTTAGTCACCTCCCTTACATCAATTTAGATCGCCTCCCTTTTACATCAGTTTAGTTGCCTTCCCTTTCCATCAGTTTAATCACCTCCTTCCATCAGTTTAGTTTTCCTCCCTTACATCAGTTTAGTCACCTCCCTTCATCAAGTTTAGTCACCTCCCTTCCATCAGTTTAGTCACCTCTTCCATCAATTTAGTCAGCTTCCCTTCCATCAGTTTAGTCGTCCTCCTTCCATCAGTTTAGTCACCTTCTTCCATCAGCTTAGTCACCTCCTTCCATCAGCTTGGGTCGCCATTTCTTTCCATCCAGTTTAGTCACCTCCCTTCCATCAGTTTAGTCACCTCCCTTCCATCAGTTTAGTTGCTTCCCTTCCATCAGTTTAGTCACCTCCCTTACATCAATTTAATCGCCTAATTAAATTTACATCAGTTTAGTTGCCTCCCTTACATCAATTTAGTCGGCCTCCCTTACATCAGTTTAATATAATTTCCATCAGTTTAGTTGCTTCCCTTCCATCAGTTTGGTTGCCTCCCTTCCATCAGTTTAGTTGCCTCCCTTACATCAGTTTAGTCGCCTCCCTTCCATCAGTTTGGTTGCCTCCTTCCATTAGATTAATTAGCCTCCCTTCCATCAGTTTAGTTGCTTCCCTTCCATCAGTTTAGTCAGCCTCCCTTCCATCAGTTTAGTCAGCCTCCCTTCCATCAGTTTAGTTGCCTCCCTTCCATCAGTTTAGTTGCCTCCCTTCCATCAGTTTAGTCGCCTCCCTTCCATCAGTTTAGTCGCCTCCCTTCCATCAGTTTAGTCAGCCTCCCTTCCATCAGTTTGGTTGCCTCCCTTCCATCAGTTTGGTTGCCTCCCTTCCATCAGATTAGTTGCCTCCCTTCCATCAGTTTAGGCGCCTCCCTTACATCAGTTTAGTCACCCTCCCTTCCATCAACTTAGTTGCCCTCCCTTCCATCAAATTAGTTGCCTCCCTTCCATCAGTTTAGGCGCCTCCCTTACATCAGTTTAGTCGCCCTCCCTTCCATCAACTTAGTTGCCCTCCCTTCCATCAATTTAGTCACCCTCCCTTCCATCACTTAATCGCCCTCCCTTCCATCAACTAAGTCGCCTCCCATCAATTTAGTCGCCTCCCTTCCATCAATTTAGTCACCTCCCTTCCATCAATTTAGTCGCTTCTTTTCCATCAGTTTAGTCGCCTCCCTTACATCAATTTAGTCGGCCTCCCTTACATCAATTTAATCGCCTAATTAAATTTACATCAGTTTAGTTGCTTCCCTTCCATCAGTTTAATCGCCTCCCTACCATCAATTTAGGCGCCTCCCTACCATCAATTTAGTCACCTCCCTTCCATCAATTTAGTCAGCTCCCTTCCATCAATTTACTTGCTTCCTTTCCATCAGTTTAGTCACCTCCCTTCCATCAGTTTAGTCGCCTCCATACATCAATTTAGTCGAATCCCTTCCATCAATTTAGTCAGCTCCCTTCCATCAGTTTAGTCGCCTCCCTTCCATCAATTTAGTCGCCTCCATTCCATCAATTTAGTCGACTCCCTTCCATCAGTTTTGTTGCCCCTTATGACATATTGTCTCTCAGATTCCCCAAACATGTACTGTCACTGTATATATAATTTCATCAAAAGTTGCTGACACAGCAAAGTGACCTGAGCCTCAGCTCTCTTTAATCATATAGAATTAATTTCTTTAAATTTGACCGGTCAATACAAACATCTGCCACAGAGCTGCCATGATTTAATGTAAATTTTGAACCCTTAACACTAAAATTCTAGAAATATATCATATGGTCCCTTTTCATGAATATGTCTTCATGTTGGAGCCATACACAGAACATTGCTTATCTCATCTCCCCACAGCTGACATTGGCCATCACCTCCTCTCCACAGCCATTTCATCACCCAGCAGGCTGCAGGCCTACTTCCTGTAGCCGTGGTAGTGATGCTGCAGACCTATATCAAACAGACAGGAGCCTGGCGCTACAGGGGACCATAAATCTTTCCCACTGACCTGGACTAAATAGACATACATATAGTTGCAAACACAACCTTCAAAAGTTCCCAAAGAGTCTCTTATCAACCAAGAGTAATATCTCACCTCCTGGCTTATACAGCATATCTTGAGAAGCTCGTAGCAGATTCATTCAGATAAAATTCATGGATAAGATAGGATATTTATTGCAAAGAACATCCTATATCTGAGACAGGTTGTTAACTTTGCTAAACTGACAAAAACAAAAGCACAAGACTACATTTTAAAGTTTGTGTGAATGATTATATTGTCAAGTTTGTCAATGGTATGGAGGTTCATATTACATCCTGAAAAACAAATATGAACAGGTAATAGTAGTGAATTTTGAAACATTAGTAGACATTCTTACCTCATCATTTCTCTTTGTATATAATTCGTCTCTGTCGAATTTGTATTTCATGACTATCCCACCCAGTTACAGAAACAGAAAGGATTGAAAACAAACATGGACAAATGGTAAAATTACAATTCCACGTAATAATCTGGAAAGGGGGAAATATTTAAAAATATCTGTGCTGCAACATAAATTGATTTCAAAAATAAATATGACTAAGCCAAGAAAAAATACAAGTTTTTACCTTAATGCCTTGTTTAGTTTTATCTGAAGGAGCAAATATAGCTCTTAGCTGTCTAAAACCACGCTACAGCAGATGTATGACAGAACAGGACTTGAACCTGTTTCTGAAGTGAGACAAGTCAATGCTTTAACATGTCAGCTGCTGACAATGATACTTTAGCGAATCCTATCAAAGTCTTTATGTACACAGGCTGTATTGATGGATAAACAGCTTAAACGAAATATGTCATTGTACAAAAATGTTTACGTATCTAATATCTATGAGGAATAACAATTATAGTATGAATCTAGCTAAGAGTCTTGTGAATATATTATAAAATAAAAATAGCAAACTATATGAAGTTCAAACTAAATATATTACTGTATTTGGCCTAATATGCATTCCATGTCACTTTTACAAACAGGGTTATTTTTTGGACTAAACCTACTCCCGAGTTTACTGCTGTTGCAGTAATCCATCTTGACTAACAACTAGTCTCTGAAATGAACATATTCTACTGAAAAAAAGTTCATAGTAAAAAAAAAATATATATAATGAAAAGGAGCCCTGAGACTTTCTTCATTTTCCTGAAGCTGTGGAAATCTAGACTTGCCACATTTTCTAGACTTGCGTGGGCTTTTTTGGATATATTTGCTTCAGGGTGTGTATGAGAGACTATAATCCATCAAAATCAATTGTTTTTGATTTGGTAGTATGTCTGACTATAACAACATTTCAACAAAACAATTTCCTGTACTTGCATGACAACCTTTCTTTATTATGAATCAGAAAATGGGAACATGATACAATTTTTTCCATATCAGAGTATTGATTGAATTGCAAAATAACAGCCAACCACTCAATATTTTTTTGAAAACTAATTAGAAAACAAAGTGAAACTTACTTTATGGTTGGCCATTGTTTGCTTGTTGTTACACCTGTTTATCATACGGAAACTAGTATTATTGATAACTGGTTTCTATATCTCTATTATTAAATTTGATAAATTCGAAGTCGCAGGGTCTTGGTGACCTTGCGACCTGTTTACAAGATTCCTCAGTGTATGTCAAATATTTCCTGCCACACACTTCTCTCCCTGAAATATTTCAACCAACATTAACCATTTATTTGGTTTTTCAATATCTGCTGTCAGCAGATGGTGGATCCACTACAGAAGCCATGCATTATTGCCGGCCCCTCACACTCAATTCTCTACACTAGGTGTTAATTACATCTATAACATGACACTTGTTATTGATTGGTTCAATAACAAGCCCAGTAGCCAACAGCTGACTGATCAAGCCTGTACTCCCACAGAATAAAACTCATATATCCCACAGAACAAACACATATATTTTTTTTCAAGCAAAACCTTGCAAATTGCCTGTATATATATATATACATACACACATATAACATTGTACATTGTGACATTATCGTAAAATTATGTCACAGAATAAACTGTAACAGTAATTTCACTCTGAAGATAAAGTAGAAGGAAAATTGTATCATTATCATGTGGATTTATTTTTAAATTTTGAATAATTTTTAAAAAAAGTCCCAATACACATATTATGCTGAAGAACATGAGATTTTAGTTCGTCTTTGTTTCAAATTTGTCCTTGAAATAACTCATATGTTAAGGGGAACGACAGTTGAGCAGAGTTGTACAATTAAGGAGGGGTTTTAGGTATTTTCCTATGTTCTTTGCAGCTTGTGATTCCTAATTGTGGTAACGTTGCTACACCACTGCTGTGGCCTAGTCGATAGTGGAAGGAACAGCAGATCCTGGCAGGCAAGGGGCACAACCCTGTTCATTTGGAGCACCTTATACTGCTCTGCCACCGTAGCCTTATTTATTATACCTGTGGAAAGTATCTGTGTATATATACACAGGGGCGGATACAGCTTTTTGAGAAAGGGGGGCTGCACACTATTGAGAAAAGAAGGGGTGCACACTTCATTTTCACCCAAGTTTCAATGGTCATTTAACAAACTTTCAGCACAAAAGGGGGGGTGCGCACCCCTGCACCCCCCCTCTGGATCTGCCTATGATACATATGTACATACGTATGTACCTACATACATACATATAACACAAACACATTATAAAATTAACACCAACACACTTATCACATTATTTGTGACAAATGTTTCAGTGAAGTTGTTACGCATGACTTAACAGATGATGAATAACCACAAAGTTACACTGACACACGCCTCTACTCAACCCATTAATCATAACTACTTATCGAAGGTGCAGTCACTTCACCTGAAAAATGAGTCATTATTCTATTCCAAACTTAAAATCATGATCAGAACTGAGCCTTATAATGAGGGAGTTTCACACAATACAACAATAGCTGTGTTACACCGAGGCAGCCATCTCATACCGGTATCCATGCATAACCTACCACAAGAGCAGCCATTCAAATATGCACTTACCAAAATAAATCCGCAAGTAAAAAGCCGCCACAAAATACACTCTTCTCCATGTTGAAGGTAATCCAAAAATCGTAGAATAAATCCACAAGGCTATACTAGCTGTATAAATATCCCTCCACTTCGACTAAAGTGCAGTCCTGCTCTACACAGCCACAGGCTCAGTGCCAGAAACTTAGACACACATGGGGAGGGGAAGCTGAATGCTATAAATAGATCACATCAGAGGAACATATAGTTCCACCAGCATCATCTGACCATAGACAGTCCGAATGTTCTGGTCATGTGACTAGATCATGTGACACATTAGTCTGTACTGGAGAGCTATTTTCAGGGTCTATGAGAGTCCACTTCCTGGGTAGGAATACATAAGCTGATAAGATGTATATATTTAACACATGAATGCTATTGCTGGAGCATGAAAAGCACAAGCGTAAAATGTATTTGACAGTATTCTGGAGGACATACATACACAGACATGATGAATATCTTTCTACTAAAATATCTGATAAAGGCAACTGAACATGATTCCAGCCCATACTATTTTTAACCCTTAAAAAACCAATTGTTTTTCATATATATCATTAGCATCAGATATTTATGAAAACAACTATTAACTTTCAAATTTTTAAATTCACTTTGAATTATTTTGATTACAATATAATGAACTTGATACACGAACTCCATTGAATCCCTCAACCCATAACACTGGTGCTATCAACATTGTCTCTACTCTTCTACTGTACACTAAGATCCAGTTGGTTAAATTGAATGTTGTCTGTAATGATTGGCTGAATGTGATTCAGCAGCTGGTGACAGTCTTCTATGCCGTGGTCAGCACATGTACACCAAGGTCAGCTAGGGAGTACTGCAGTCCATATTGTCTACTTGTGGCCCCCTGGCACACGCTGGCGTTACAGACACGGTGTCTAGGACCTTAACATCGGTGTCATGTTGCACATCATGTCACAAGACAATGTGAATATGAATCAGCTAAATATTACCTCATACAACGTCAGCTGAATGCTATTGACACAGTTTATAGTTTCATACCCACTGACACATTATATTACCCCTATGCACAAAAACATTATATTACCTTCCACGCACCAGCACATCATATTACTCCATGTACACAAACACATTTTATTACCTCCTACACACCAGCACATCATATAACTCCATATACACAAACACATTTTATTATCTAATACACACTGGCACATCATATTACCTCATACACACTGGCATGTCATATTACCTCATACACCTTGGCATATCATATTACCTAATACACACTGGCATGTCATATTACCTGATACGAAAGTGACATGTTGCTTGCAGCTGATACACACTTTGACATCATATTACCAAATTCACACCTGCATATATTACCTAATCCATACTGGCACATCATATTAATACTCACACACAGTGACACAATATGCTACCTGATACACACTAGCACATCATATTACCTGATACTGGCTCATATATTATTACCTCATACACACTAACACATCATATTACCTGATACATACTGGCACACATTAATTCATACACACTAGCACATCATATTACCTGATACAGAAGGAAATACGGAATTTACAAGGGTGCTACAGTCCCGTACACCCTTTCAAAATGCAGTGTGACGAATTTATTACCCTTAAGATCTTATTATTTAGCTTATCTTTACACAACAACATTCAATCGTCTGCAGAATGAGACGCAAAATGTTTCGCCATGATTTTTCCTGAACGGTCTTAAAGGGAGATAATTCGGGATGGTTTAGTTTATGATAAAAAAATTAGAGGTTTTGCTTAACGACAAGAGAAAAACAGATACGTTTTATTTTTGGATATATTTATTGACACAAGCAAATAAGAAATTATGGCAAAAATTGTATTACTTTATACTCATAATTCGACAAATTCATCTTAAGGGTAATAATGGCACATATTACCTGATACACACCAGCACATCATATTACCTCATACACACAGGCCTATCACATTATCTCATACACACTAGCACATCATATTACCTCATACACACAGGCCTATCACATTATCTCATACACACTAGCACATCATATTACCTCATACACACAGGCTTATCACATTATTTCATACACACTAGCACATCATATTACCTCATGCACACTGGCCTATCACATCTCTCACACACACTAGCACATCATATTACCTCATACACACAGGGAGGTGGTGGGTAAGCGTAGTGGTTAAAGCGTTAAGTTAGATCACACCCCACAAGACCCGGGTTTGATTCCCCACATGGGTACAATATGTGAAGCCCATTTCTGGTGTCCCCAGCCGTGATATAGCTGGAATATTGCTAAAAGCGGCGTAAAAGTAAACTCACTCACTCACTCATACACACAGGCCTATCACATTATCTCACACACACTAGCACATCATATTACCTCACACACACTGACTCAGTATATCACCTCATACACACTGACACACAACATTACCTCCTATATCTGCCATGCAGTGTACATGTACACACAGTGGTTCACACAGTGTTCAACACTCAGCTGACACCAACCTGCATGCTACAGTGACAGCGCCACTAACAGCGAGGACCGTGCACATACACTGTCACACCTGGTAGCTGCATTGTATGAGTCAATTGTGTCAACCGGGTTATGAATATACATATACATTTCTTCAGTTAACAAAGCACTGTTGAGCAATGCAGTCAATCGAACACATACACGCATTGTTCCATAGGAGCATGACAGCATCTGACCCTTGGCCGCAATCTTGTAAATTTCTCACAAAGTCCAGGTTTTAATTTTGTTGATTGTAACTATTTGACTATAAACTCTGAAATCAAAAACTTAAACAACTCTGCATGGAATACTGTTTCCCATGAATATATATCATACAATGTTGAAAAATCAAGGTCAAGGTGAGAAGGGTAAAGGGGTCCCTGTTTAAGGCTTTAGTTTTACGCCACTTTTTTGCAATTTTCCAGCAATATCATAGCAGGGAAAAACTGACAAAACCTACTTAGTGCCAGTCATAGCCGGTAGACCTGCTATTGTGTTTGTAAGGTGAGGTGAAATTGGGTTTAACGTCGTGCATGCGTGTGTATGGGTATGTGCGGCTGCTTGTACTAGCCAAGACTTAAGCTGGTTTTATAGTGCTAGCCCACTGAGATACCATGCCGCAGTAAAGCATGAATACCCCACTCAGACACATTATACTGACTCCGAACCGACCAGTCCTTGTCGTACCCATTAATGCCGAGCGCCAGGCAGGGACCAACAAGTACCAAATGTTAACGTCTTTTGGTATGACGCGGTCTGGGATCGAACCCATGACCTTCCGCTCTCCGGGCGGACGCTCTAACCTCTACACCATGGAGGCGGTCTATTGTGTTTGTGACAATCATTCATCATCTTCAGTCATGACTTGTTTGTTTGTTGTTGTTTCAAAGACTCTGGGGAAAACAAGCACATGATCAATATGGTACCTTGTTATACGTTATTTCTAGTGCTTCACCCTTCACTTTAACAAGTAATGGAACTTGCGAAGGACTTGTTAAGGATGAATCAAACACACTGATCATGTTGCATCAACTAATAAACTCCTATTTTCCTTGTAACTGCAGATGACAATTTCATTTTTTTTCAGTGATTGAGGAAGGTTTTAAGCCTGTTATCAATGTTCCAGCAATATAAGCAAGGTACACCAGAAATGGGCTTTGCACATTGTACCCATGTGGGGCAATCGAAACCAGGTTTTCGGCATGATATGCAAATCCTTGAACCATTAGGCTACCCCATTGCACCTTAGTTTTATCAAGAACTAATTTTCCTTCATAGGGAATGGATGATGCTTTTGTAAAAATGACATTATTCTCATTATTGTAATTCATTATGTTATACCTATATAATACATACACCACACCAATGGTACACAATAGTTCTTAAAACTGTCTAAAAGTAAATGAACTAAATCTGAACAAGCTGAGACAACATATTGATAAGACTGAAGACATTCAAACTAATGCAGTTAAAACTGCTGATACAGCATAATTGTCTCAAGCTGGTGCATGAACAAATGATATAACCATATGAGCCTTCAAACAAAAGATCACTGAACAGATTTGCATGCACACTGAAAGACGATGCCTTGATGGGTGTTGTATAACACATTTATCACCACTTGATATCAAAACATATCAATATCGACCATAATTAGACACATGCAAGGATAGCATCCCCTTACCTTCTGTCATCGGCTGCTCTGTATCGGAGAGGGACTTGGAATGATCCATCATGGTGTTATATATCCAATGAAACCTTTTGTCTTGTAATCCACGTTATTTAAAAGATGCTTTTTTCAGTCACATCTCTATCATACAGTGTCCATTTCACATCAACACAAATGTCACAATGCACGATGTGTACAGTGAAAACCCGGCTGTAATCAAGGAAATATTAGAAGGTCGTATTTCTCAATCGCCTAACAACCTGTAAGAGCATCTGGTATGAAAGGCTATGATTGCGACTGCACAAGAGTCGTAACTATCTGCCTGTATCTCTTCTCCTTGAAGTACACGAGAGAACTGCAGGCACAATTGCTGAAAGACCTATTAACCATCTATTCACAGAAGAAAAAAGTCAGTTGTCTATTTTAGAAAGGTTCTGGTGAAATATCCCTCTCAGACAATGCCGTATACACCTAGGTCTGGTGTTAATGGATATATCTTCTGGGGTTAGTCTACAAGTTGTGGGAGGATCCTTTCGAAAAGAAACACTGCCAACCAGATGAAACACGCTGATTGTAGACGAGGTATAGTCACAGGCGATACCTTGTGTATAGAATACATACACAACAGACAATCTTCATCTAGTGATACTGTTATCTTCAGAATGATAACAGCTCCGCGAACATGTCACTTGTATAATGCTGCACTCTCTCACCTGAAATGCAGCAAGTATGGTTGTCGCTAAAACATAATTTCATTTGCCTACATGTTTAATTATTCAAATGCTACCTTGTCCTACGTCTGGCATTGATCTGCGGCACGTCGTTGAACCAACTCTAACCTGAGTTTGTACTGATGTCCAACTAAATAAACCAACTACAACCCTCATCTTGGTAAAACGTTCCATACAAAACTTCGCAATATTAATTCTGGCTAGTCCAGGGATTTATCTGGAGCTGCTCAGAGGTGGGGATTCAGCTAAAGATTGAAGCAAATGTCATCACAAAGTCCAAAAATGGAATATTTCCCAATTCTTATAGTCATAGTTCAAACCAATGTCAAGACCTAACAGAGGTGACTTGCATCTCCATGGTAATTGGATCAATCAACAGGAAGGCTTTTTAAAGTTTTTTTTCATCACAGTTTTCAATGTAATGTGAAAAGACCTCAAATATATGAAAAACAGGGCTTAAAAAAAATCTGAATTCTGAACAAAATTGTAGCGTCTTTTTTTTAATTATCTTCCAAGAATTCTTAGTTTAAAGCAGGATAGAGCCAGTGACTTGGCTCACACACTGTGATTCTAATATGGGAGAACACAATGCATAACGGGTCTTGGTAAACGCATAATATTCTACTTAGAATAAGTTAAAGAACTCCCTCTTCTTTCATTATATTACAGTTAATTGGTGATGACATGGCGTGGAATATGAATGAATCAAACGCTCTTTAACTGGCATCACACATTAACTATACTGATCTGTTGGAGTAAGTGAGTGCGTTGGTTTAACAGTATTCAAGATATATCACAGCAACTTAGTTTTATATGGGAGGAAAACTCAAAGAAATGGAGGTCTCAGACATTCGACACTAGTATAAAACCCACAGTTACAGTTGACAAACTTAGAACCATAATTAAGTCATGCTTTTATGTGACGCACAAATATGCGTGAGGGGAACACACAATATTAGTCAAACACATCTATGACTTTGCTAAGTGTTTTTTTGGTGTGTTTTCCTGAGCAGTCATGTGCATGATTTCATCCCTCGGTCCACATGATCAATGATTCATTTCAGGCTCTGAAGAATTATCAAAACGTACAGTGTTACTTCACTTGGCCCTCATATTGCCTGCAAGGACCCTTAAAGCTAATATTGGGGGTCCCTGGGACCCCCATGTTTGTGAGTCGAGGTATAACCCTGTTAAATTGTACTGGTATTTAAACCAATGATTCAAGATCACAACCATGCCCAAGGGACACAACTCTGCACAGCAAATTGAGTCACCTCAGACAACAGGGCCACCAGTGTTTCCAATTTCCTTTCAGTAGTATATATATGGGAATACGTTAAATATAAGCAGGATGTAATTACACCTCACAATGACCTACTGAACTCAACTTGAGACAATCTATATCAGTGACCACTACGTATCACCTGAGGGGAGGTTCGGAAATAGATCCATCTGGGTCACCCATAATTAGGTGACAGGAATCACGTTTACAGGTGTGACCATATCAGTCTACAATAAAGAATACAATCCGGTTCAAGTAAATTGGGCTTTGAAGGTTGGCAATAAATGGCCATTTGATAAAGGTGTTCGATAAAAACATTTGGTATTTATTGGAATAAACTGTTAGCTTTGCAGTATGTGTTACATAAATCATACTTCTCAGGGAGCATTGACACATACGTAAGAACTGAATTATTTTAGATTAGTATCTTTAGTAAAACTTGAAGATTTTCTTTAACATGTCTAATCATGCTTGCAATGATATTTCAAATGCAACATGGTAGTCAGTTCTTGATGTGTTCCCTAGATTATCATGTACCACATTACTGACCCAACAAGCGTTGGTATGTTGGTGTTTAGTAAGGCTGTAACGATTCACTTGCATATTCGGGTGAATCGAACTGTAGCCCTTCATGAATTCAATTCGTTATTCGTGGTCACCAGAACCGAATATTAAGGAATATTTACGATTTTTTTAAGGGAGCATGTTTTACTTGAACCCTTGTGTACTTTTGGAAAGTGAGATATGCAAGGACTGAACATGTACTAGCATTGCAGTAGCGCAAGTCATGTTAGTTTGCGAAGGCCGCACATGGTACTGTCGACTATAACTATTACATACCAAATTTGAGTGTCATGAGATCACTGGTTATTGGTGTGACAAATCAAAACTGTGAACATGGACGTTCCATATTGTACATCAATCACTTAACTACAATATTGTATTCGTGAATAATTATTCGTATTCGTTACCCATTATTCATGATACGTATCATATTCGCCACATAGTGTATTCGTTGCAGCCCTAGTGTTTAGTTGATGTGATGTTAGTGTGATGTTTGCAGATGATGTTCAGTAATGTTTGATGTTGTTGTGATGTTGTGTTGTGTGATGTTAGTACGATGTTGGTCTGATGTCTGTTGGTATAACCCTGGTGTCAATCATGTTGGCAAAGAGAGTGAGAACACATTAAATACTGAATGTTATTCCCACAATTGTTGTAGATTTTGAAACATGAAAACTGAATATTAGTTGCAATGTTTGCATCAAAACAACTCTCAGTTTAAGACGGATGCTAAAGATATGGTACCATTATGGTTCAATACTGCAAGACTACAGGTCATAGTTCACACTGAGTGAAGCCAACACACACAAAGGAGGTAACTCTACCACCCATTTCTTCTGCAACACTACAATACAGCAATGTATGATAAAAATCAGCTTCAGTAAAAACTGACATCACAGAAATCAATTAGGTTAACATGTTTTCAGTAAAATACACTGAAAATATCTTTCTTTAAACAATACAAACTAAACACTATCTCCAAACCATTAGAAACTTTCATATAGAGTTTAGCAGGAGATGAAATTCTGGGCTTATCATCACAGCAAGGTACAACATTAAAATTTCAAGCATATTTCTCATCATAAACTTTTAACAGGGATGACAAATGGTCTAATCAGTTGCTGAAATGTAGCTCTATAACAAAATTCATTATTTATCATTTCGGCAGCGTTTATTAAATCCTCCTCTACATCTGATAGCTCCTTAACTTATTTATCAGAGAGAGCCAGGTTACGCTCAACTCTGTATGTCATCTGAGTTATTTTAAGGCGTGCAAGCTTTATTACTCACTCACTCAGAAATTGCTACCAGTTTGGGGGAGTGAATTTAGTTTTATGCCACTCTTAACAATATTCCAGCAATATCACGATGGAGGCACACCAGAAATGGGCTTCACATATTACCCATGTGGGAAATCGTCTTCGATATGACAAGAAAACGCTTAAACCAGTAGGCTACCCTACACACATTGTACCCATGTGGGGAATCAAACCCGGGTCTTCGGCGTGACGAGCGAACCCCTTAGCCATTAGGCTACCCCACCGCCCCATTTTAGAAAGGACCTTGTATTGAAATAATACCAGAGCTACAGATAACGTTTTGGGTCAATGAGTTATGTACTCGCTTGTGTTTTCTTTGAGTAACCAAATAGATTATACCCACCTCACTCAAACTCAGTTGGTATTTTGCCATTTTCCATTAATTGTAAAATAGGATAAAGTTTAAATGTTGGTCTTTGTTATTCGTATTTGATCTGTAATATGAGAAACGGTAAGAAGGGACAGCAAGTTGCCAAGTTCATCTGTTAAAATAGAACCTCTCAATGTACCTCAGTTATTTTATCTATCTACTGGTATGCAAGCTAAGATCAAATTTATTGAGTAATTGTATGAACAAAAATTCAAGCATACATGTACGCAATAGTCTTAAAAGGAATTGACTGACTGACTGAGTTTGGTTTTATGCCGCTTTTAGCAATATTCCAGCAACATCACGGCGGGGGACACCAGAAATGGGCTTCACTCATTGTACCCATCTGGGGATTCGAACCCAGGTCTTCGGTGTGATGAGCCAACACTTTGACCACTAGGCTACCCCACCGCCCCTAAAAGGAATTGAGTTTTCAGATAAATATTTGAGTAATTTACACTGATACGCAGCTCATCTGTTCCTCTGAATACTGTCAGTAATGGAGTGATCAAACATACCAACTTTCCTTGCACATTGCCCAGCTGGACACTAACCAGTATCATATAGCTGTAAACAAATCTGGTGCCTATGAAACAAAAGAGGAACCATTGTATTACAAACATCATATTCCCTTGAAGAATCTGGTCAAAACTGACCTTGCTAATGGACAGTGACAGTAAGTGGCTGTAAACATGACAGAGGTATGTGGTGGAAGAGCTGAAGCAGGGATATTAGATTACTTGATTTTCACACACTGCCTCTTCCCCTACAACTCACTCACTCCTATCATATTTCACAGCAGTGCGTGAGTGAGTGGGTAAATTTAGTTTTACACTGCTTTTAGCAACAGTCCAACAATATCACGGTTGGTGACACCAGAAATGAGCTTCACACATTGTACCCATGTGGGGAATTGAACCCGGGTCTTTGGCTTGACGAGCGACCGCTTTAACCAATAGGCTACCCACCTCACAGCAAAGAAAATGTGTACATTTCACATGGATCAATATGAAATGTAACTTCCTTGCAATCATGACACTAGGATCGGAAATCTTCAAGTTTTCTATGGTATTTGAACCTGATGTCAATTTCCCTTCAGCCGACACACGCTCTGCCAGCTCAGTATCACAGCTCAGCATCGAGCTCATTCGTTTATGTGCAGCGTTGCCACCTATGGCCGTCAACTTGTGTGTTTTAAATGTCAAACTCAGTGGAATCAATAGGAAGGTGTTGGCTTCCAGGGGGGACACTTTGCTATGTAGACAAGTTACCCTAAGAGGCTGTCTTGGAGAGTTCTTACACTGTTGGAGGAATCAATAGGACTAGTTGTTGCTTCACAGCTGGCCAGGGCTCCATTACACAAAGCAGTTGTGGTGAGATGATCCCAACTCCCAAACTTCAACAAGGACTTGCGAAGGTTGGAGAACAAGACACAGGTCAGATCAACCAGATGCCAATCAGACTTATTATTAGTGCTGGAAGTCAAAGGGTTCTCGTCATAACCCTAATGTAGAAACTAACAATTATAAAAATTGTCTAATGCCACACTCTGCAATATCATGCAGAGCATGGCAGCGGTCTGTAGATAACCAAGTCTGGACCAGACAATCCAGTGATCAACAAAACGAGCATCGATCTACGCAATTGGGATAGCCTGACCACCTGATCCCATTAGTCGCCTCTTATGACAAGCATGGGTTGCTGGAGACCAATTCTAACCTAGATCAGCAAAGCAAAGCACATTCACACCTATGTGCAGACTTTGTATATGGATAAATTATATCATTGAAAAACCTCCCCACCATGAATCAATCTGTGGAATAGAAACTGTTTCTTAAGATAGGCGAGAGAATATGTGTTCTGATGAAGCCTTTAGCAACACTTAAAATATCATAGAGAGGGCTGAACATATCGAACCCTTGTTCAGACATTTTTCGCATTTTTGCTAAAAGTTACTTCTCCAATATTTATTGATAATTGATTGATATTTAGTTAACGACTATCGATCTCCATGAGCTATATTGATAGCCAGACCTACAGGACACCATCTAGTCTGTCTCACAGTCCCTGAACCATACGAGTTTCCCATCTGCCAAGCCCTTACTGTAATGCAAAAGCACTAAATGAAGCAAGTCTAGATTTTCCTCAAGTTCCCTCCCACCTCACAGGTGCGTCTTTTCAATATAAATGGAATTTGTTTCTATCAAAAATAATGTTTTCAGAGACCAAGCGTAAGTCTAGCCGCCATGTGCTGACACCATGATTTCCAACATTCCCTGGGTTAGTGTAGTAGCAGGCTTGTCAGTCCTAGCCAGGAGTATTAATCTTAACCCTTCTCTTCTCCTTCCATGGAGAGTCTCAAGACAATATCCTCCTGCTTGTCTATGATGGCAAATCAATGTAGGAACTCTTCAGTCGGAGAGGTTTTGTAGTGGAACCTCCACACAAGGTCATACGGCTTTAACAGCGGACAACAACCTCGGTGCCGCAGCGGCAGCGCGTATTGACAGTTGGGACATTATCCCGGGGTATTTCTACTGGAGTCAGAAAGGGGCTATGGCTGTTAGTTCTTCATCCTGGTTGTGAAGTTGTATGAATGTGATTTGTATGGATGGGATTAGTTGGTGTAAATGAATGGCTGCACCTCATTTGACTCGGGATGTGATTCTGGTTATTGATTTTCAGGTGCTTGTTATCAAAGGCTATTCAAGAGAGAGTGAGTGAGTAGAATTTTTATGTGGCTAACAGCAATATTGGACGTGAGCTATCAAACATATCAAATAATGAAAGTGAGTGAGTGAGTGAGTGAGTGAGTGAGTGAGTGAGTGAGTGAGTGAGTGAGTGAGTGAGTGAGTGAGTGAGTGAGTGAGTGAGTGAGTGAGTGAGTGAGTGAGACTTTCAAGCAGCTGATAGCATGTATACCAGTGGAGCATAATAGGATGCCCTTCCGACCTGACTACTGGCCACGCTTCCTGATCATTGAAGCTTGTGACAAGCAACCTTTGCAACTGAATCCATTTGGTATCACCGGTATCTGCTTTCTGCGGAGAGGTTGCCAATGTTACAAAGCTCCGATCTGGTTCTCTCCTGATAGAATGTACTCGGAGACAACAATCCTTGAATCTCCTCAAAATACAAGAATTTGTCAACATCAAGGTCGCTGTCTCAGCGCACAAAACACTTAACTCTTGTAGAGGCATTGTACGGGACAGAGCTCGATGCCTGTCTGACATGACTGAAGAACAAATTGTCAAGGAACTCTCCCAGCAGTCCGTCACAGCCGTAAAATGATTCACACTTTCGAAAAGGATGGTGTTGTTCAACCAACAAACACCTATCTCTTAACGTTCGTGCAAGCAAAGATTCCTGACTCGATTAGAGCTGGTTATTGTAGCATTGGTGTGTAGGTGTATGTCCCCAATCCACTCCAGTGCTACAACTGCCAAAAGTTTGGACATGGATCCAAGTCCTGTCGTTCCTCTGCCATTTGTTACCGCTGCGGTGACAAGCATGAGGGCAATGACTGTACTAAGGAAGTGAAGTGCACAAACTGCGGTGGTAACCATATGGCCTCTTCCAAGTTTTGTCCAGTGTGGCAACGCGAATCCGAGATCCTAAAGATCAAACACAAAGAAAATGTCTCCTTCCATGAAGCTAAGAAGAGGGTTGCAAGTTTAACTGCAGCCCCTTCAACCATCATCTACTCTTCTGCTGTCTCCCGTCCTTCTATCACTACTGCAACTATCTTATGTCAGACCGACCTGACATGGGTCATGTCTTCTCAGCCAACTCAACTCAACACAACTCAGCCCATCTCAGCCACTCCATCTCCAAAGCCAACAATCAAAACTTCTGAATCACAAACACCAGAACAAATGCCAAAACCAGAAACAGAAACTGCGCGCAAAAAAAGGGAAAAAAAGAGGCTAGAGAGACTAAAGCAGCTTGAGCAACTGCCAAACACAAAACCAAAGGCCACCTCTCCTTCAGAGGTCCCCATCTAGGTCCATAACTCCTTTGGCCCTCTGGATATGGAGGTCACTTTGGTGTTCCAGCAGGAATACAACCAGTTACGTTCCAAGTATGACACCCATAGATCCATTTTCACAGACAGATCCAAGGATGAGGGCCAAGTTGCCAGTGCTACAGTCATTGAATCCAAGACTGTCTCCTCCATTCCCGACAACAGTTCCATTTTTTTTCACTGCCGAGGCCAAAGCTATCTTCTCAGCATTGACCTACATTAAATAGCAGAATCACTCCAAAAACTTCATCGTTTTTAAAGATTCATTATCTTGCCTTCAAGCACTTCAAAATATAACTTCAAGTCACCCAATCATTCTGGGCATTTTAGAACTTTACAACGACCTTTCTACTGGTCAATGTGACATCGTCCTCTGCTGGTTGCCGGGTCACGTCGGCATAGCAGGTCACACAAAAGCCGATGCTGCAGCTAAAGCAGCTCTTGACAAGCCCTTATCTCCACTGCTGGTCCCATACAGTGATTTTTTCAAACCCACTATCAAAAGCTATACATGGGACCTCATGGAAAAAAAGGTGGGACACTCAAGTAGGAAGAAATAAACTGTGTGAAATGAAGACAATAATTGGTTATACCTACTTGGGTTGTCAGTCAAGACGCGATGAGGTAATTTTACGACGATGTCGTATTGGCCACAGTTGGTTTTCACATGACTGTCTGCTGAAGACAGATGGGGATGGACCCCCCATGTGTGTCTCTTGCGATGAGGTTTACACCATCAAGCATATTCTGCATGACTGTGTGGACCTGTCGTGTGCAAGGGACTCACATTATGATGCAACAAATCTGAAAGATCTGTTCTCCCGCGTGAACGCTCATCTGATAGTGAACTACCTGAGGGAAGTTGATCTGTATCATAAATTGTAACTGTGTAATGTGACAAACGAATTGCCTGCTTTTAAATTTGGTGCTATGACTTTTTCGGTTTTTAAATGACAATGTAATGAATATATGCTTTTGAAATAAAACTCATTCCGAGTAAGTACTTACAATGTTTATTAATGCAAACTTGTTCTCGTCACTATATGGCTGGAATAATGCCGATGTGACGTAAAACCCAACCCAACTCAACTCAACTGTAAATAATCGAGTCTGGATAAGACAATCCAGTGATCAACAGCATGAGCATCGATCTGTGCAATTGGGAACCGATGACATGTGTCAACCAAGCCAGCGAGCCTGACCACCCGATCCCATTACTCGGAATAAAGAATAAGGTACACAAGACTTTACTATTTGAGTGAAGACCTCACCTTGAAATCCTTAGTGTATAATATAAGCAGTTATTACAACTCAGAGCTCCAGATAAGATATAGCACATGTGTGTACTGTACCCACTGTATTTTTTGGGAGTGGGTATTATGAATGTTGATAGGGTATTACATTTTCCCGTTACCCACTGCTTTCATATATGTGCGCATTTCAGTCATTTTACTCACCTAAGTATATGCCATTGAGTAAGTTTACTAAGCAGGTATGTTCTTGCCTTATGTCATACCTAATCAAAACCAACTTAAACATAATGGAAATGATTTCATAAAAAATCACTTATCTTATACTGACAGTACAACACTTGTCCTATACTAACAGCACAACTTGATAGCAATCGATGTTTTTTCATTACGCAAGCGATTTTTATAAATATATTCCGTACACATTTGTTTCAAACTTTCTGCGTATCTAACATTTTAAATGCGTAATTGGTACGCAACAATTATTTTTCAATGCGTAATTCTATGCGTATTTTACCCGGATACGAAGCTTATCTGGGCCTCTGACAACTGTCTAGTAACTTGTGTAAGAAGAATGGTACTGCCAGGATGTTACCTGCACTGGTTTCACCCACGGATGGCACCAGATGGCCGGCTGCTCTCATAAGTCTATTCTAAAGACCTGTTTTTCTCCAAATGCCAAATGTTGCCTCACAATGTCAATGTAATACCTACTCGACTGCTGCAATAACAGAATGTTTTTCACAAACAAATCAAGAGATTTACAGATAGGTACTGATATGATTATTTGTTAGTCTAATTATGACTATACTGAGTGACAAGTTACTTAGAAATTTACTAAGTAGTAGACTTTATAGGACCCAACTCAAGTACCACATTTACCCCAAGTAAGTGTCCTGTGAAATTATATGGCCCTTCTACAATGCTGTTTTTCTATTAAAAAACCCCAACTAATACACACAAGACTTTGATTTTTTCCGCCTTAAGCATGGAGCTCTTAGATAGATTACTTACACACTGGTCTCAATGTTGGTCCAGAGGCAATTATTTACGCATACATGACATATGAGAAATGTTGTAATGACTTTCATATCTTCTCAAATTTAGGATTTAGGAGGCCCTAAAAACATACCCCATCAACAGCAACCCTCATACACCACGAGATTCCTTAAACTTCAAACATGGCATGAACTGACATCAGACATCAATCTAATAGCTGATAATGTGAAGATTAAATAATATCACTTTACCTTACAACATGTCGCCACGATCCTCATAAAAACAGAGTAACTTAATCACTTGTTTCATAGGGGTTAAAAACATACAGCTAAAACATTTTAAAAATCCAAAATCAAATCACTGCATTATACCAAATATTGTCTTTTGTTTTAGCAAAATTCACAACAGCCTACCAGCAGGTAGATCAATACTCACTATACCAATCACTGGCTTGTCTGATCCAGACGATTATTTACAGGCTGTGTCCATACAGCTGGGAGGAGTTAAAGAACTTAAACACAAAACAAAAAATGTTTCCTGCTTGACATTTTTTCTGGCGCTACAACAACATGAAGACAACCGACAAGGTTGCTGCTGGTTCGTCACTTAGCTGCACATCGAGAAACAGGGTTGTCTCCCTTTCCAATGTTTTTTGCTCTGCACCCGCATCAAATTACCAATTTCAATTTCAAATATTCTGTCTTGGAAATGTCAAAGTGACTTTGACATACGAGAAACTGAGAACGTCACAGTCCCTGTACATGATCTTTGATGCTGGGTACATTGTTAAACATCTGCTGTTACAGGCTATTTACAAACCTATTTAATATCATATCAGCATTTGAAATCGAGTGGGGTTTCATGTTGGCTTCGATCATATCCTTGATGTTAAGTTTTTACCATTAGCATTATGACAGGAACTCTTTGACTTTATGCTTATTTTTCAAAACTGTATTTCACGTGCTTTGCTTTAATCAGCCAAGTGAGAAATTTAATTAACCTTATTGATTATTTTTTTACAAGGGGATGTACACTAAGTGGAGTTTAAGCTGAATGATCATTTGTTGGAATTGCTGACCCGCTGTTTTTAGATTTGACATATTGTTTGAAAAAGATTTGTAAAACTTTTGGGGCCAAAATAAAAAGATACAAAAAGACATAAATGCACAAAAATGAGTGAGTGAGTGAGTTGGGTTTAAAGATGTTTTGAAGAGCATTCCAGTTAGCTATATATGGATGGAAGCCCTAAGTGGTCCAGGCCTTACATGTTTACCACAGTGACACCTTCAAACACTTGACAAACCTTGAAACATAATGAACACCATGTTCATAGGTTCCTGACAATGCCAAAGGGACATAACTCTGTGCAGAGCTGTCATCTTAGATAACCACAAAAAAAAATACAAATTAGCAATGGATTTAACAAAACCGTGAGAAACTAAACAATACGAATCAGAGTTTAACAATTTATAATTGATTTGGGGGAAAATAACCTGAATATCAACATTAGCATTCAATATATTCCAAACTCATAAGCTTTGTGGAATCTGGGAATATCTTTGCATTTTCAATCTCAATAACAGGGAAGAGTACAAACTTTTGAAATCACAACCACATACTCCCTAACTCATGGTGACATTACCACCACTGAGTGTGAACATGGATCAAATGTCCCATACACATCTAAATTCCAAAGTCAAACTTCTTTCTATGATGACACAATTTATACTGGATAAGATAAAAGCAATCGTCATATGATATTTCACTGCTGCAGATGAATATTGCTGATGTGACATTACTTTTAACTCTCTCACGCTATAGATGAGGCTACACTGAACAGAGACAGAGATTCGCAGCTGAAACAATTCTTAACTGTTCATCCTTAGACCAACAAAAGAATTCACCATCACACATGATCTCAAGGCTTTCCTCATAGGATTTCCTCTCAGAATCTCCACTAAGGATCACAATGCAGGAGCTCCACTGAGGATCACAATGCAGGAGCTCAACACAGGATCACAATGCAGGAGCTCCACTAAGGATCACAATGCAGGAGCTCCACTGAGGATCACAATGCAGGAGCTCAACACAGGATCACAATGCAGGAGCTCCACTAAGGATCTCCATGCAGGAGCTCCACTGAGGATCACAATGCAGGAGCTCAACACAGGATCACAATGCAGGAGCTCCACTAAGGATCACAATGCAGGAGCTCCACTGAGGATCACAATGCAGGAGCTCCACTGAGGATCACAATGCAGGAGCTCCACTGAGGATCACAATGGGATCACAATGCAGGAGCTCCACTGAGGATCACAATGCAGGAGCTCCACTAAGGATCACCATGCAGGAGCTCAACATGGGATCATCATGCAGGAGCTCCACTGAGGATCTCCCTGCAGGACGTCCACATAGGAGCTCCACACAGGATCTCCCTGCACGACCTACACATAGGAGCTTCCAGCAGGACCTACACATAGGATCTCCCTGCAGGACCTACACATAGGATCTCCCTGCAGGAGCTCCACATAGGATCTCCCTGCAGGACCTACACATAGGAGCTCCCTGCAGGACCTCCACATAGGATCTCCCTGCAGGACCTACACATAGGAGCTCCCTGCAGGACCTACACATAGGATCTTCCTGCAGGACCTACACATACAGGACCTCCACATAGGAGCTCCCTGCAGGACCTACACATAGGATCTCCCTGCAGGACATACACATAGGAGCTCCCTGCAGGACCTACACATAGGATCTCCCTGCTGGACCTACACATAGGAGCTCCCTGCAAGACCTCCACATAGGATCTCCCTACAGGACCTACACATAGGATCTCCCTGCAGGACCTCCACATAGGATCTCCATGCAGGACCTACACATAGGAGCTCCCTGCAGGAGTTCCACATAGGATCTCCCTGCAGGACCTACACATAGGAGCTTCCAGCAGGACCTACACATAGGAGCTCCCTGCAGGACCTCCACCAAGGATCTCCCTGCAGGACCTACACATAGGAGCTTCCAGCAGGACCTCCACAAAGGAGCTCCCTGCAGGACCTCCACCTAGGATCTCCCTGCAGGACCTACACATAGGAGCTTCTAGCAGGACCTCCACATAGGAGCTCCCTGCACGACCTCCACATAGGAGCTCCCTGCAGGAGCTCCAAATAGGATCTCCCTGTAGGACCTACACATAGGAGCTTCCAGCAGGACTTCCACATAGGATCTCCCTGCAGGACCTCCACATAGGAGCTCCCTGCAGGAGTTCCACATAGGATCTCCCTGCAGGACCTATATATAGGATCTCCCTGCAGGACCTACACATAGGAGCTTCCAGCAGGACCTACACATAGGATAGGCAGGACTCCCTGCAGGACCTCCAGGAGCTCCTGCAGGACCTACACATAGGAGCTCCCCTGCAGGACCTACACATAGGATCTCCCTGCAGGACCTACACATAGGATCTCCCTGCAGGACCTACACATAGGATCTCCCTGCAGGACCTACACATAGGAGCTCCCTGCAGGACCTTAGGATCTCCATAGGAGAATCTCCCTGCAGGACCTCCACATAGGGATCTCCCTGCAGGAGTTCCACATAGGGATCTCCCTGCAGGACCTACACATAGGGATCTCCCTGCAGGACCTACACATAGGAGCTCCATGCAGGAGTTCCACATAGGAGCTCCCTGCAGGAGTTCCACATAGGATGTCCCTGAAGGATCTCCCAGCAGGACCTCCACATAGGATCTCACTGCAGGACCTCCACCAAGGATCTCCCTGCAGGACGTCCACATAGGAGCTCCCTGAAGGATCTCCCAGGACCTCCACATAGGAGCTCCACACAGGATCTCCCTGCAGGAGCCACAGCATGATCTCTACTCACGTTCTTCATGAAGAAACACCCTTCAGGATCTCCACTAAGGAATAGCATACCAAACTCCTCAAAGCAATACAATAGAAATTTTTTCCCAAAAGATCAATACTGTATAATATTTTAACTGAAGCATCCATCCACTGATGACCCAGAAAGCAGCTGATGATGTCGACTGTCAAACACACCAGGCCTTGGTGAATCCTGTGTCCATATTCATCACCTGTGAATCATGTCAGTCTCCCATCTGGACAAACTGATCACATCTCACTGCAGTCCAGTTCTCATTAGCCAAGATACAATTAAAGGACAGACTTGATGTTTTCATGTCAAACTTTGGTCTACCAGGAGGATATGCTGGACTGATTTGATCTCTGAACTAACTCTTGCATTTAAACAAAACACTGAACAGGGAGCATCTCAAAACATCATTTAAACTTTGTACTTAAAATGCCCATGTATGCAGACTTGGTCTCTTTGCTATATGGCTGAAATAATGCTGATGCGAATGTAAAACGTCAACTCACTCACACAGAGGCCCAGATAAGCTGCGTATCCGGGTAAAATATGCATAGAAAATTTCCAATTATGCACTGAAAAATAATTGTTGCGTACCAATTACGCATTTAAAATGTTAGATACGCAGAAAAGTTTATAACAAATGCGTACGGAATATATTTATAAAAATTGCTTACGTAATGAAAAAGACATCGATGGCTATCAAGTTGTACTGTTAGCATAGGACTAGTGTTGTACTGTCAGTATAGGATGAGTGATTTTTTATGAAATCATTTCCATTTGGTTTTGATTAGGTATGACATAAGGCAGAACATTCCAGGCTTAGTAAGCTCACTCAAGTAAACAGTACCCACATGAGCTAAATCTTATCTGGAGCTCTGCTCACACTCACTTAAAACATGAACTGTTTGAGAAGCATTCTAGAAGTTGTAAGTAATAGGAATGACAAGTCTTTATGGAGGATCAACTTATTTGTTGTAAAATAGCGACATCTTGGTTTCGTTTCATGCTTGACAACGGTATAAGTATCTATACAGAAATGTCACTATTGTACTATCAAGAAGTTTATCTCCCATACAGATTTGTCTTTCCCACTCAAAACATGTTTCTGAAACTATAAATATTACTTGAAGACAGGATTTCTTATTTCGGTTTCCTTAATTCCTTAAATGTGATATTTTTGCAGTAAGTATAGTGTTGTGTATTGACAGTGGAATATAACGTTAGGGAAATAATTTATGACTAATCCCTAGACAAGTCTAGATCCAATAAACTAAATAGGTTCCTTCATTCTACATTAAAACAGCAGAGAATGAAAGGTTCTATTGGAAAAAAAATACAATCATTTTTGAGAAATATTTTCACTGATAAAGCATTCTACATTAATTCAGGTACAGTTTGTGTGCAGGATACATTTGTGTCTTTGGGAGGCAAACTGGGGAAAACATCATTAAATTTGATCAAAAAATTAGTTTATATTAAAATTCCTATTTTCCTACATTTTGATTTTATTCAGCGCAGTAATGTAAAAATATGCATTAACACTCCTTCCGCTTTATTGGCCCTGACTGACTGACTGACTGAGTTTGGTTTTACGCTGCTTTTAGCAATATTCCAGCAACATCACGGCGGGGGACACCAGAAATGGGCTTCACACATTGTACCCATGTGGGGATTCGAACCCGGGTCTTCGGCGTGACGAGCCAACGCTTTAACCATTAGGCTACCCCACTGCCCCTTATTGGCCCTGATGGCAGTGATATACAAGTACCAAGACAGACCCATAAGAGTAGTTATAACTAATATCATTATGAATATAATATATTAACATGAACTGGGAATTCTTAAATTACCATGTGGGAATTATGGCGGACATTTGCTGTAGACTTGGGGCTGAATATCTGCCACTGAGCAGGTCAAGAAGTGAATTGGGCGTAGTGCACTTTAACTGTTACAGTCGTGTGGTGGCACAGATGTATGACAGAGCAGGTGATATTACTTAACTTGTTGGCTTTCACATCAAAGAAATCTTATTAGTGAGGACTTCATCTATGCTGTAAAGCCTTCATTTTGGTTAATCATGTCGGAATATTTGGGTTTGTAACCATGCCAACCAGTATCCAACCATACCTCGCCTCTGTGGTCATGAGGAGACAGTGTCGGCCAGCAATAGTGAAAAGTCCGTAGTTGGATCTAGTCCTCACGTGAGGTGTTTTACTCTGTTTTATTACTTAAAGCCATAAGAGGTATTACAGACCTGTAATCTAAATTTGTGGATAACCTTGATTCGTGGATCACGGTAATTATCATGCTATCTCGTAAATTAAGACTCGTATGACGTCACTTTTGATGTACACTCAGTGCCACACCTCACTGACAAAAATGTTCCGAATCTCTGCATTACACGCAAGTACACTAAATATAATTGTCCTGCACTGAGATAAATAGCCCAAGATCACTAATGCCCCTAATACCAAATTTTATTTTTACAAAATGTCAAGTAAAAAAGATACTGTTAGCACCAACCTTTTCACATCTCATCTTCCGCTTTCCTAGGTGTCAATACTTACTGCAATGGGCTGTCGTACATAGTGATATATTGTAACCGACTACCTGATCCACGAAACAAGGTTACATCACATTTTTGGTGCACACAAAAGGGTGATGATTGCAAATGGCTTCGGTAAACAAATATTTCACCTTACAAACATTAGAGTGACTGACTGACTGAGTTTAGTTTTACGCGCTTTTAGCAATATTCCAGCAATATCACGGTGGTGGACACCAGAAATGGGCTTAACACATTGTGCCCATGTGGGGAATCGAACCCGGGTCTTCGGCGTGACGAGCCAACGCTTTAACCACTAGACTACCCTACTGCCCCACATTAGGGTGAACTAATAACTATTCTGATGACAGATACTTTCCATTGCACATACCAGGTAGCAACAATTAATCAAATGTAAGACATTCTTACATTGAAATATTAAATTATTGTGAAAGATATTATCTATTCGGAACAACAATTTACTGTTTAAACTAATTCGACTCTTACTCTTAAAAAATAAAACCTAAAATATATATCTCCTTTCATTATCTTTTTAGAGATTAAAAAATAAACTAAACAGTTTCATTCATAATGAAATCAATTTACTGACAATACCCTGACAAGAAAAACTTAAATCCTATTTTTGGTTATGAGATGCCCCCGAGGGCACCTGTCTACTAAAGTGGCCCAGGAGGTATTTGTATCACCAACTGCTAGTTTGTGGGGAGGGAGCAGGAGGGGGACCGGCCAATTATCTGCCTGGGTGTAGACAAACATTCAACTCAGCATCAGCAAGGTAGAGTGCAAACATTAACCCGCTAATAAGAAAACCATTGAAAAAGACTCTCAACTGACCTTGAAGTTTAACCCCCTACTAGAAAAAGCTCTGAATGTTACATTTCAGGGAAATGCTACAACAAAAGTATGTATTTACAATCAGCTGAAAACCGACATTTTTTATCGAAAGCCTTTTGATGGGTCCAAGTGACTGTCTAGTCAGGAAGAGAAGGATTTACCAAGATCTCCCAACATAAACCTTCCTCTTAATCGCCCAGCTACAGTTGTAAGAATTTTAAGTAGTTAGCTGAATCAAGGACGTGCCGCAGCCCTAAACACTACAGTTAGGAGTCGAGAACTACTCAGACATACCTTGAATTACAAATTCATCACAAACATTCGGCTTAGTCACAAAGTGTTCAATTATTCACATCAAAACAAATCATGAATCTAACCATTACAAATCAATCCTTTGATAATTGTAAATAATTAAACTAGTTTAATGTAATTAGCAGATAAGTAAACTTAATGTTAAATTCTTTTATTCATGGAGTTTAAAATAGACAAGTTGTGTAGAACCTACGGTGAGTGTTTGGGGTGAGTTTCCTGTAGGCAGCGTCATCCATTGACTCTCCCATCACTGGTGTTCCTAATCATAATGAATTCATCCCACCAGAAGTCAGTTGTCCTACTCATCCATTAAATCCACACATTTCCATTTCCATCACAAACGTCCTCATTTGAAGAATTCGTCTTGGCTCCTGTCTCCAAATCTTGTCAATCTACTAATTCTCATTGATCATCAGAAAACAATTATGAGTCAGAAACGTCTGTCGAATACATAACGGTGATTGCACTCTGTTAAATCCACGGTAGTGCGCAAAGTACACAAGGCAATGACAGTATGCTCATCCACTGCAGGATTCAACTCTGCCTCACTCAGTTTAAAATGTATGCACACTGCAGAGTCTCTAGCAGTGAAAGCAAGCGAGTGGAGATAAAGGTAATTTCGTATCTTGTCTCCCGAGCTGAGAGGGGGATTTCTCTCAAGCCATGACTCATCCGAGATAGGCTAAACAAGCTTCAACTCCAGTTTTTGTTTCCGCACATATTTTTAACACAATGGGTTTCACGGTTTGTTGAATAGTGATTCAAATTCAACCATCAAGGAAAGATGAAATTATTACAACATTGTGAAATATTTCTAGTTGTACTCAATGTTAATGTATTAACAGAACAAGTCCAGGTAGCTTCAGAGCTGCTTCATAAACACTGCAGGCTAGCAGTTATTCCTTAAAGGTTTCACATATCTTGAATGATGAATTTGATCCCAACATCCCAACACAAGAGTTAATGTATATCGTTGACTTATCCTCCTGCTCTCTCGACAATGTCACGTCTCAGTGGATGCATTCAAAGAGAGTACCTCCGACCCAGAAACACCAACCTTTCAATCCTGCCACTGTGATCCACATCCAGACTTGCAAACTTCACATTAAAAAGTCGAAATTTAATCGGATGCTAAAAACAACAAATGCTCCAGCCAGGCCCATCCTTTGTGAGCTCGTCTCCTCTCCACTGAATATTTGAAAATTTTAAATAGTCCTCAAATTAAGTTTGATCCCAAATCTTGTACATGCGGCTTGCAAACACTAACTGGTGGGTCTAACTAAGACCTGAGATGGGGACCTGGAACATTGAAGGCCTGATGACTCATACTAACTAATAATGCATTCACTATTGATCGATTCTGTGAGGAGCTACCGGAATCGCTTCAGTGTCGCTTCAATATCAATCGTAGGAGGCAGCAAGCATGCTAAACAGTTTCGTACAGCTGAACCAATTCTACATAGCCCAGTTTTTGAGGTAAAACAATAGGAAGCCGCAGACAGGCCGAGGGAGTGCGTGTTGTATTGTCGACCATGAAATGGTTCACCTAGACGTAGCCATACATCACTTGAATGTACCATCATGCAGTAGATCAATACATAGGAAGTTGCCACCATGCCCTGGTTCACTCCTGCTGGCAGAGTGTCTGTGTGTTTATGGAAATCACCAGAATTAGTACTTTCTCATCATAATGTTTCCTCTCAGCACAATGTGCCAAGTCAGCAGAAATTTCCTGCCTTGTGAATTGGTTACAAGGCAACAGATTTTTTCAAGATTTTGTGGCATTGTCTGAAAGAATAAGCCCACTGAGATATAATGAAGCATCGATAATCGGTAAGGTGATTTAGTTTAAAAATTCATTTCCATGGAAACAGGAAGAAAAGAATATTTCCTGCAGTAAGTTAGAGCACATGCTCTCACTATCACCTGCTATTTAGTAACAACTGAAATCACCATGAACCTAATGATGAGTGGAAGGGTGTAAGCAAGTGGAAGGTGTTGTAAGAATGTCATCACAGAATAGAATACAAAATCACAGCATTTTTAAGTAATCAAGCCAAGTATCAAACAAATATGAGAATGACCAAGTCAGCTGACTCCAGCTTCACGACAGCCTTAAAACCAGTGGTAGATAGCATGAACAACATGCATACTGGGACACAGAAAACTGAAGAGTGAGTGAGTGTTTAGTCTTATGTAGCTTTTAGCAATATTCCAGCAATATCACGTCGGGGGACACCAGAAATGGGCTTCACACATTGTACCCATGTGGGGAATTGAACCCAGCCTTTGGCATGACGAACAGACGCTTTAACCGCTAGGCTACCCCACCGCCCCACAAGTATATTAACAGGTTATGGCTGAATGCACTGCACACAAAGATGTGGCCATGATGAATGCAGTGCACAGAGAGATCACTATGACTATTCATTGCTTAACATCCCATTGATCCATTGGACATCCCATAATACATCACTCACTGGTGTGCATAATTGACAACAGTAGAGCACATACATACAACATGCTGATGAGTATATTGTTACTTTAGGTGTCCAGCTTAACTAAACCTTTAGATTTTAACCTAAACTTTTAAAAAAAATTGTATCAAATTTTAAGTTCTAAGTAGCCTGATTATAATATGTGTATTATTATGGTCATCAATTACTTATCAACCTAATTTAGGATATGGTAGAGTATATTTTACTTGACACATCTTAAAAGCTCAAATTCCATGACTATATCATTGTATTAAGTTACTTCTAAACACAATTAAACAATTTGTCCCGGATACTGGATGACATTTCCTGTCCTTGGTGCAAGACATTTGTTCGATTAATGTGATTTATGATGCATTCTAATCAGATACACATCTCGTGACATTTTAATGTTTACAGGGTGTCCATACCACACCTCCAGGACATACAGAGGAAGTAATCCCCATCTCCCAGTTCTTTGTCCCTGTCCTCACTCCACCCCTCGTGACGCCCCAGCAATCCCCACGCGGCTATCAAAGGGACTAATTATGACTGTAACTATCCATGTCGGCCAGATGGTCAGTGTAGAAGCCCACTCGGGATCTCCATCTTCATCTTAACAATGGCCGCAGAAAGCTCCCCACTTGAGGCGATCATGGCTTTTGTGTCAGTTGAAGGAGACTAAGCCACGTGATTATTCTGCAGTCACTACCCACTGTGATATAATGACATAGAGTACTCACAAAACTAATGAATTAATACCACTGTGGGCTAACATTCTTCTTTCGTGACCTTCAGAAATAGGTCAGCTTCAATCTTAGCCTTTTCCTGCCTTCTTTGTTCTTTTAAGGTTTTGTGGCAATCCCTAGGTCTTCAGCAACCCATGTTTTTCGTGAGACGTGACTATCAGGATCGGGTGGTCAGGTTCTGTCACAGGGATGATGCAAGGCACCATATCCAATTACACAGATTGATGCTTATGATGTCAATCACTGGATTGTCTGGCCCAGAATTGAATATTTCACCATCATATAGCAGGAATATGAGTGAGCATTTAATTACACAACACTCATATCACTCTAGTTTTTGCTCCAGGTCATGCTACAATGAAAAACATAAAAACCAAAAACTGTTCTTCGTTTAGTTGCATCCCTGCCGATCTGCTAGTTAATAGCAACATTGTAACAAGGTCATGGCAGACATTAAGGAGATCTTGGGGTTGGAGCTGCAGAGTTGCACTTCAGTGATGCTTCACATCTCTACAGTGTTATAAAAAAACTGGCTGATCTTAGTTTTGAACAAATGTTCCATGTATTCTTGCAGAAAGAACTGTTTAAATTAAAGTCGCAGAATAATAGATCATACACTTTTCGTTTAAAGTTTCACAAATTAGACTCGCAATAAATTAAAAAAATCCCCTAAAATTATCTATGAGGATTTTTTCCCGACAAATGAATGACTAATGATCTCTAACCTGACTTCATCCAATATGACTGGAATTATATAATGTGTTCAATTTGAAACAAATGAAACATCAAAATAATTCGTGACTGATAAAATGATGCTGGGCATGTTGAAGATCCAAGAAACATTGATTTAATGGACTTGTCTGGTAATCACAAAGATTAATGTAGAAATACTGTAGTTTGGGTTGTCATGTGGACCACACTTCCTGCCTATAAGCATTGTCTTATCAGTTTCTGCTGTCTGCCATTAACTATTAATTTCACAATTTACGAGCTTTGATATATCAATAAGTAATTATCGTGTCTAACACTCGGGGTGAAGGTTACAGCTACCTTGTTCATGACTTGACAGTGAGATGGTTCTCTGTCACATCTGCCCTCATCTAGACTGACTGACTGAGTTTGGTTTCACGCAGCATTTAGCACTATTCCAGCAACATCACGGCAGGGGACACCAGAAATGGGCTTCACACATTGTACCATGTGGGGATTCGAACCCGGGTCTACGGTGACGAGCCAATGCTTTAACCACTAGGCTACCCCACCCCCCTCCTCTCATCTAGAATGTTAGAGATAATGATTACTTCCTTGATATATCAAACCATAGTGAAATCAATTATTAATCACAGAAAGCAGTAAATGATAAGACAATACTTACAAGAGGGAACTGTGGTCCAAATTACAATCAACCAAACCACAATATTTCTACATTAATCTTTATTGTTTAATGAAGTTAGTAGCAGTGTTGGGAGTTGGTTGAAATCTCACAATTGATATTTGGTTCATTACCAATGAGCAATCATACTAAAAAAATCAGTTAGCGTAATTTTTCAGATCTTCCTATACAGGTTGTTATTGCAGATAAGTATAAGATGGGTCTCTGTTGTTTTTGTTTTTATTTAGAAACAGCGCAAATTGCATTTGCAAATTTCACATCCATTGTAAAATGATGCAACTTACTACACTAAAGTGATGACTAATATATCATGAACATAAACTTCCTGGAGTCTTCAAAAAATATTCAGTCATGACTTTTCAGTAAGTGAAGTGAGTTTTCTAAGATTTAAACATGTTTTCAGGCCCTGACAACTTCTAAGATCTGTTCCATCTGTTTCAAACACTAAAACAGTGGTTCCAAAATCATTTGTGTTCAATTATGAGAAAATGTGATCGATTGCTTGGTTGTTTGGTCACTGCGACCAGTCTTCGATTATTTCAATTAATCAGAACACCCCTAGTTAGTAGTGAATTACATTTACCACTACAGACACCTATGTTCCAGCAATATCACTACTGCCTGAAAATTGTCAAGTCTGGACCAGACAAACCAATTCCTGAAAGAATAGATCCAAACCACTGTGTGTATGGGTGAGCAAGGCTTTACATCAGCAATATCACAGCAGCAGACAACAGACATTGGCTTTAAACATTCTGCCCATGTAGGGAATCAAACCCAGATCTTCAGCAAGACAAGCAACCACTTTATCCACTAGGCTACCACATCATCGGGGCATGATCACATAGAAGTCAGCAAGTCAAACTATCCAATCCATTATGTTAACTGTTTATGACAAGCATAAGTGACCATGGTTACTTGGGATCAACTTTTCCCAGGAATCCCCACATGGAATTGCAGACGGACTACAAATATGTTAAGGCAGGGTCTGGTGGACTGTTGATATTGCCAAAAGTCAGACCTAATTTGGTATTAGTTTATTGAAACATTTATCAATAGTCATGTCTGGCAATCAGCAGACGACCAAACATCTCTGACAGACGGCACTGTTGGGCCAGTGAGTGTTTTCAGTTTGAGAAGGACAGCTTGTTTCAGTACCCACTGACCTACTGTCCTGTGTTGCCAGTGACCAATCTCCGACTTGAATGGTAGAGTTCAAGTCTACTGATTCACATACGGTGTGTATTTGTGTAGATGAACACATTATCTAAAAAGTATATAAACACTGAAGAATTCACTTATTTATTGATGACTGATAGAATTGAATATTCATAAATTTTCTAAAAAGGGTATTTTTCCTTGAGATTGAATGTTATTTATCAATACGAGATATGCAACATGGAATATATCCAGGAATTTAAGCCAGACAGAAAATAGCAAGGCTAATATCTAGTCTCTGAATCAACATATTTTACAGAAAAAAAACTGTTCATAAAAATAATCCTGAAACATAATGAAAAGGAACCCAGAGACTTTCCTTATTTTCAGAAACTATGGAAATCTAGACTTGCCACATAATCTAGACTTGCATGGGCTTTCTTGGATATATTTATTTCAGTGTCTGTATGACATACTAGAAAATAACCAACATTCATATATAATGTTAGGGGTGAAACAGTAAGCACTTACCACAGTACGGTACGTATTGCGGTACAAGGCCTTTGGTTCGGTTCGTGTCGGTTCGGTATATGAGAACTTACTTCCAGGAAAATAGTGTCCGTCTTGCAAAGAAATGCATAGATTTTGACCAAATGATTCGATTTCTAGACATTTTAGAAAAGGTTTAAAAAGGTTAATATTATAATAACATAACGTTATGACAACTGAAAATACTGAAATTTTGGATTGCTTTACAGTATACCGAACCGAAGACAAAATACTGCAGTTGTACTAATACCGCGGTATACCGTTTCACGCCTATGTAATGTGACAGTGATGTGGTGGCCCTGTCCTGATAAAGTAACACTGTCAACATGGTCAAAACATGGCACATAAATATCTTGTTATTGTTTCAATGAATACCATGGCTCCAGATAATTTTTCAACATGAGGAGTACGTACTCCTTATTTTTTCAATACAGGAGTACTGAAAAAACTTAGAGTATATTTAGAGTACTAAACTTAAGAGTACATTTAGAGTACTAAATGGAATTTAATGGCGTATCAGTAATCTTGTGTTTCGTTTCATGTATGCACCACAACATTGCAAGTCTTGTGCAAACAGGTCAATAAACAATAAAACAATACTTTTTCAGATAAATACGTCTGTAAATGATTCTAAGACCGTACACCACTGTCGTGGTGCGTATCTGCTACGCGTTCTAAATTATTTCCTACCGTATCGTGCATATTTTGTATCAGTACATACGCCGATACGGCCTTTATCTGGAGCCCTGAATACAATGAATAATACATCTCTTGCTGAATTTTGGGGGGATCCGTTAAAATGAATATTTTATTTATAACCCAATATTTATGATATCTATCATATTCACCTCATAGTTGATTCATTGCAGCCCTAGTAATTACCCAATATATTTTTGTCAGTTTGCATACTCATATCTATTTGCATATAATTATTTTGTGATCGAATGCAGACATCACACACATGAACTCCAGTCATGTCTCGTCTTGAGAGCTTATGAAACAAATGAGAAGTAACCTCAAACAGTATTTAAGGGGAATTATATTTCAAAATATATACTGAGTGGTGCATAAATACTAAGCAGACTGGGTCCAATGGAGTAAAATATACCAAACACCCAATGAAAACAATCAATATTGAATGTGAATAACTTGTGGGTAAATATACACAGGTTAAAAAGCCATCTGGAGTCCTGATATTCCATACATTCCTTGTAATAACAGTATGGTAATATCACTACTTTACCTGTATCCCCACAGGGGTTCTCTACCAGATATACTGCTATAGTGCTAACATATTCACTGTCTCAAGCTGAGGTTTCCATACCATCCCTCAATCTGTATGTAATCTTTATCACTGGCCCTAGACTAATGCTTAGTCTCTGAATTTATCTATATATATATATAAAATATGAGTCCGGATATTTCTTCTTGTCAAATCTCCTTTATATCTGCACAAGATCTTTTCGCCGTTCAACGGCTATTCAGGTGTACAATGAAAGCTGAGTGTCGTAATAGGCGACACATAACGGTAATAGCTGTGTCGTCATCATTACTTTTTTTTAAGGAACAAACAAATAGAAGGATACATGTTGCAGTTCTAACCAGGATCATAATTAGACCAATCATAGTCAAATATAAAAATTGGGATTTCCTTAACTTCTTTTGAGCACAAATCAACTCAGATTTTCGCAGACACCCCAGTTCTCGTGATAACCCTAATACTTTTCCATTTACTAAGTCCAATTTACTAAACTAAGAATAATTCCTAATTTATCCAGCACACTAATATACAGAGTTACACAGTAAATTATCTTCCCTGGTTAGGATATACAGACCACCACTCCATATTCAAAACACATATCCCAGGAGCATTGACCTCTAAGAGTCATTTCAGTGAGATTCCCTTGAGCTTCCATCACATTAGAATGCCGTGTAACCAGTATCTATACATCATTCACCACTGGCTGTACATTAACTCAATGTCTACCACCAGAATATCAGTCTATCTATGGCAATGCACCTACATTATTTGCTGAGTGAGTGAGTGAGTTTAGTTTTATGCAGCTTTTAGCAATATTCCAGCAATATCACAGCCTGGTTCACTGAGTCTGCTGCACTAACGCTTCGACACTGACCTCGGCAATCACTACCTATCAGTGCTGGGTGACACGCCATATATTTACTATGGAAAACTCTGCAAACGGGTGATTAGAATTTTTTCATAGCATTTTCATCGATACTGTGGCCACCAGATATGCCACCAGAAATCATATCGCCTAGCAGTGATGGCCGCCTTTCGGCAGTCATTGCCGGGGTCATTGTCGAAATGTTAGCGCTGCAGGCTGGCAATATCATGTCAGGGGACACCAGAAATGGGCTTCACACATTGTACCCATGTGGGGAATCGAACCCAGGTCTTCGGAGAGACGAGCGAACACCTTAACCACTAGGCTAACCCATCACCCTGCTTATTGACTGATATGATAGTATTATCCATGCCCTCAAATACTTAAAAATATTTGACACACATCACCTATTTGGATGGATTTCAAGCAAACAACAGATTGAGCAGACTTGGAAAAGTTTAAAAATAAACTTTCTGACTTTTGGTCCAGGTCAATTGAAATTATAATCAAACTTAATCAAGTGTCGATCAGAAACGCATGGTTCAACATCACCTCTGTATTGTGAGAGTCGTGCATCTAACCTCCTAAACAGTATGGTGATAGCAAATTAAAAGCCCTATCTCAAATAAAACAAATTATTCTTGGGATTAAATCATTAATTATCTTCTTCGAAAACTTTGAAATATTCTTTCATCTTGAAAAGGACTGAAATATAAAGACCTTAATTTCAAATTATGCAAATGTGTCTTGAAATTGATACTCTTTAACTTCCTTTGTTCAATAGAAAATACCATGTCTGTTTGACATCTTATTATTGATAGAATTATCAGGTTTTCTCTGACTTGGTTATTTCAAGTTATTGCCGATGATTTGATTATTCAAAGGCTGCTGTTATATAGCTGCATTAGACTCCAAAATAGAACCCATGAAGATCCGGGGTAGAAGTGGTCTTCAGTAACCCATGCTTGTCATAAGAGGCGACTAACGGGATCAATTGGTTAGACTCGCTGACTTGGTTTACACATGTCATCGTATCCCAATTGTGTAGATCGATTCTCATACTGTTGATCACTGGATTGTCTGGTCCTGACTTGATTATTTACTGACTGCCACCGTATAGCTGGAATATTGCTGAGTGTTGCGTTAAACAACCAGCCAACTAAACAAATAGAACAGTTCCCCCGCAACTATGCTTCCTCCTAGAGGGGACAAAGTAGATGATTTGTTTTAGGCTTGCTGACTTGGTTGATCGTGAGTCACCATGAAACATAAATGTCAGTGGCTGTGTTCATAACGTTCACCATCAGTATGCATCATTTTCTGCAAAATTTGTTCATTTTAGAGACTAGATGTTAGTCTAACACTCACCCTATAGTCTGTTTGCGGTGAAAACGTACCGATGAATTTCACTTTAAACAAAAACGTAAATCAAATAAAGTGAAATTAAGATTGTGAATCCTCACAATTTTTCCTTGCCAACAGAACATTTATATCTCAGAATTTTATTCAACTCAGGATAAAAGTTGTTTAACAAATGATCATAGATTCAAATTGCTATTATTGGTTTGTATTACAAGGGTGTATGAACATTAAATGAAACACTGAGAACAAGTAAGCTTGGTCTAAGCTAATGTTCATCGCGTACCGCACGTGCATTTGTTTTACTGTTCCAACTACTGCGCTTATTTGTGGTCGAAAATAGAAAAATTTAAATTAATAGAGAAATAGAAAAATTCAAATTAATTTAGACATTAAAGATAATCCCATTTCAGATAAATATCTAAAGCAAGTCTGACTTTTGGATCTAACTGTACACTAAGACTTCTGCAAACCAAGTAATATTCACACCTCGTCTCAACTTCATGCAGGCTCCACATTTGCTGAGGTCTTTTTTTAGATTTAGATGACTACTTCTTGCAATATCCCAGCCAGATCAATATTCCAAAAATGTCTAAACAGATCACGAAGGAATCAATGACGACTCGGGTATTTTGAGAACATCATTACCCAGTCCTCACAAGTGCCAAGCAATATTGAAGGTGATTGGCATTTCCATTGCAGCAATGCCAAATAAGTGATATTTTTGCAGTCGGTATTGTTGACGGATGTATTGAAACCTATATTACATATCTACTTACCGATAGCTGTGACACGATTACAGCACTTTCTGCGACCAGTAGCAGGAAACACTGGTCGTTAGTCTGGAAAGTTCCATTGCCAGTGATATCGTAATTAACAAATGTCTTGATTAACGAATCATTGATGTAGAGTAATACTCTTTGTGTCGATGTAGACGTTCCTGAGGCTAATCACGCAGAAAATGGGTAAATGGGAACCAGATTGCATTTCGCTGGATTTCCATTTCAAGTCTCAACAAGCTGATGTATGTATCATGGTTATATCAAACAATAAATCGAACATTATAATCTCTACTACCTCATAATATGATTACCTCTATTTATCAAATCATTCATTTTTTACATTTAACTTCATAAAAACTGTATTAATCTGTCTGTTTTTCCGATTTATAATGTTAAAAAATTTGTATGGCGCCTGAAGCCAAGGTTTGCTCTAAGGCTCTTGGTCGAATGCTCTGTGGAAAAGAACTGTTTTTAGTTCTTTTTTGAATGGAATTATGTCTGACAAGTTTTCAAGTTTTCAGGTAGTTGGTTCCATAACAGAGGACCTGCTTTGGCGAAAGCTCTATCGCCATAACTCGTTCTGCGGGTAGAGGGCACTACTGCTTGTTTTAAAGAGGCTGATCTCAGGGTTCGTGATGGCTGATACCATGACACTAGTTCAGTCAGGTATTCTGGAGCTTGGTTGTGAAGGGCCTTGTGTACAAACACCAACACCTTGAAGACAATTCTTTGTCTGATTGGCAGCCAATGCAGTGTACGTAATGTTGGCGTTATGTGTTCATATTTGCCTGCACCAGTGATGAGTCTTGCTGCTGCATTTTGTACTCTGGTGAGTTTGTTGAGAGTTTGCTGCGATATGCCAAACATCAGGGAGTTGCAATAGTCCAATCGTGAGATAACCAGTGCTTGGACTAATGACTGGATAGCTGATCTGTCAATGAAGTGCTTGATTTGGCTGATGTTTCTCAGATGGAAAAAGGCGGATTTACAGACAGTGTCTGCATGCCGATCCATACTCAGGGAGGGGTCAAAGATAACTCCGAGGTTTCGAGCTTGATCACTTGGTGATATTGTGCTGTCTTCTATCTTTAAGGTTGGGAAATCCATTTTCCCTGATAGAGACCTTGGCCTCAGGATCAAAAGTTCTGTCTTGTCATTGTTCAACTTTAGGTAGTTGGTAGACATCCAACATCTTAGTTTTGAGATGAGATTCATTGTGACCCCTTTATCACCGATCCTTCCACACATAGTTCCTACAGCATGCCGATGCTTCTGAAGTCTGAGCTATAGAGAATTGGTATACACTTTGTTTGGAGGACAAAAGCAAATAAACAACAACTAAACAATTAAATGTGGTTCACTGCTGCATGTTGAACAATATGATAGCCACATGCACAAAACTAGTTTCAGTATGGATTTATACCACTGCCTTGACCAAGCTGTATGAGGCTCCCTAGAGCTCCACAAACTTGTAATAAGACAACTTACTAGTAAATAGAGATTTGGTAGAGGCAAATGTGTGAGTAAATTGGGCCATGAGTGCCGTGTTTGATGAAGGTAGAGAACACTCATAAATCTAGCGTAAATATCGAAATAAATATAAGAATTATTTTGGCAAACTAGTCCAGTCCAGGTCATTGTTCTTAAAACAATCCCAACCCTTCACCTGTCATATCACTCTGTCAAGGTTTAGCCATCAAAGTCTGTCTCACAGACACTAAACAAAGAATAAAGTTAAAAATGAATCTAATTCAAGTCTAGATTGCCTCAGCTCTGTATTTAAGCTTTGTCCTGGGCCACACTTTTTATTCTGTACAACATATTTTTAAATAACTGCATTTCTGGGACCAAACAAGCGCAATGCTTGGCAGAGGCCTGGAGATATATCTTAACAAACAGCCGAGCCATGTGCAACGTTATCATCCCACTCACCAACCTTGCATGTCCAGTAAGGTAAAGCTCACCAAAATAGTACCTATCTTGCTCTCTATTCTTGTCTGCTGAGTAAACAGGCAGGAGGGAAGCTACACATACCCACGGTGGAAGCAGTTAAATTGACTTCTTCATCAAAGACTATTATTAGCCAAATCCTTGGGAAGCTGATCCATCAGCTATTCTAGCTGTCATAACATTAATGATGAAAGTGGAGAAGGATTATCTTCCCTTTTCCGGACACAGCTAGACAGTACTTGATAATATGAAGAATTTCTCCCACAGAAGTCCATTCAAAACAGTGTCCTGATCAGTGATAAATGGATGTCAGGTTCAGTTCCTTATTTGGAATTTACCATATCTTCCATTTCTTTTCAGGTGACTGATTGACTTGCCTATGGATGAGTTTGTGATGAGTTCCACCAACCACACATGTTTTACACATGATTTTGCTGGAAATGTACAATCAACTCTGTTAATAGCAGAGATTTCTTACGAATATTTAAGCACTTAAGTCACCTATATTTACAATACATTACATGGACAAAATAGATCACACTGTAAGTTCCAATGGGTGGAGAAAGTGCAGCTTCTTAATCATTATGTAAATTTTAGAACTAATCAAAATTGTAAATTACAAGTGACATATAGCAGACATTTCAGGTAAAAATCAACATCAACTTCAGAGGTGAGGTGAAATTGGATTTAACGTCGTGCTTGAGAATATTTCGCTCATATGACGACGTGCATGCGTGTGTGTGTGTATGTGCGGCTGCTTGTACTAGCCCAGACTTAAGCTGGTTTTATAGTGCTAGCCCACAGAGATACCATGCCGCAGTGAAGCATGAATACCCCACTCAGACACATTATACTGACTCCGAGCCGATCAGTCCTTGTTGTACCCATTAATGCGGCCAGGCAGGGACCAACAAGTACCATATTTTAACGTCTTTTGGTATGGCTGTTCGAACTTCGACCTTCCGCTCTCGCTTACACCACGCGGAGGCGGTCACATCAACTTCAAGTATCAGTCCCATTCAATGTTGATTTTCTTGAGGTATTGTTGAGGCTTGAGGTATCTCAACATGTGCATTTATAAGGTGTTATGCCCCTTAGGTCAAGGAGTAAATAGTAAAAAGACAAGCATAGCCAGTGTATGAAATAAGGCTCGTCCGACCGCCCGAGATGGGTTAGATTTCAGACGGACGGTCTAGATGTACAGTTAGCCAGCCCGATGATCTGGTAAAAAATTAAGATGTTATATATACATCTGAGTCATATCTTGGTGTCTGGTCTGGTTAAATCCATTTTGGACTGGTAACATTTTGAAGTTACCAGCCCTGATGTCTGGCTGGGGTTTTGGCTTATTTCATACATTGGCATAGTCCACAATACTTTGTCATTCGTCGTTATTATCAAGTGTGACACAGCACACTGGCTGCATAAAACATATCAGCGTATAACTTCTTTATTCTCAGTATGAGTGTGTGAAGCATTCCAACCAACATATCAAATTCTTGTTTTTCAAAAATGATGGTAAAATCATGATGCCACACTATTATATTTATATGGACATGTTACGATCCTGTTCACCCAAACGGGTGCTCTCACTGTGTCTTCTTCTGCTAATAGTAAGGTGAGGTGCTCTGAAATTGGGTTTTACGTGTCTTCTTCTGCTAACATTGAAATTTTTGGATCCCAGATAGTAAAGAAATGGAACCGAGTTGTTTATGAAAGCTGACTTTTGATTGCTGAAAAAGATGACAAGTCTTCGTCTGGATTGGGCAGTCAATTTTTGCTCAGGGTTCAGTGCATTGTATCACAGTAGATATCATGTAAAAGTAACTGATTTCAAGTGAAAGTGAACTGTTACATGTACATATATCCCATATGTATTCCAATACATTACTTCCCTATTTCATATGGTACATCTGAACCCAAAGTATACACTATGAGATTTATATTACAAAACTTGAAAAAAATATGGTTCTATAAAATGCTCTAAATATTGGAGCACCATGTGACTTGAGTATGCTGTTTTGCTGTTTTGAGCAATATTTCAACAACATGTCAGGGGAAACCAGAAATGGTCTTCACACATAGTACCAAGGTGGAGAATCAAACCCAGGATATCAGAATGATAAGAAGGCTATAACCACTAGGCTACCCCACTGCCCTGCATTTGTTCAACCATTTTGTTCTGGAAGGTAGGGGAGGGTGTGTCATCCATTTTGTACACATGTACTTAGGGGGTCAGCAATTTTGTACACAAAAATAACAAAAGTGTATGCTTAAAAGTTACAGGAGGGATTGATTTTGAACATATATGCATCATTGGTGGGGGAGGAGCTGGGGTAGGCACTTACTTTGTACATACACTTTAGGGGTGCCATTCACATTGTACATGCTTCTCCATACAAATCATCATCACAAACTTCTATGGAACAAGTCTCTATGCTCAAAAACTCTGAACTGGTTGAATTGGCCAAACACGATATCTTGTATTCCAGCCAGTGCAAAGTAACCTATATGCTGGACTATTTTAACCCATGACATGCACCGATTTTTTCACAGTCCAAGGCTCTGTAGTAACATGAAACTCCACTATCTGTGAAGTTAAACTGTCCAATCAGATTTGTACTTGTGAATTGCGTATATAGGCATATACGTATGTATGTGAACACACACACACACACACACACACACACACACACACCATATAAAGAAACATACCAATAAATCGAACACCTATGAGTTACCTTGTCTGTATTGACATGTGTAGTCAGAATGACAATGCAGATGTAAATACTGTTAATCAAGATACAAAAAAACCCAACAACATCACATGTATCCACTGAATTGGCAAGCTGTATGGGGTGGATGCAATAAATAATATTTTTCACTCAAACTCACACAAACACAGCCCACGCGATGACATGTGTAACGATGAAATAGATCACTCGAAACAAGCGACAACCACTCACCTGCTTTAGCGTCGCCGCTTGATGACATTTACTTCGTAAAATAGGTTTTACGTCTTGTCAGAATCCTAGGAACTGATCCACACATAAGGGTCACAAATCATTCTTCATCTAAACGTCAACAGATGCTTTGAAACTTATAAAAACAGTCTCATATTTGAAGGTTGGACATCAATAACAGAATAACACAGGTAGTTGGGGTAATATGAAATGTGGAATGGACATTGATGCGGATCCGGAGTCGCCACAGAGATAAAAGGAAAATCGATATGAGTGACAGGCAATCGGTCAATAACCAGACCGCATGGATTCGTCTTTGTTCCATTATGTCAAATTCACACAATGATTCTGATCTTTAAACATTTGTTGTATGAAATGAAATATTACGTTTTGGGTGATTTAATAAAAATATATTTGCACGATGTCCATGACGAAGACGAAAGATATTTTGTTTTTGTTAGCCCCCTTGTGTGAATAACTTCCTTGTTGTTCTTTGTTCCGAAAATCACTTAAAATGTCAAAATATCGATATGAAGTTCAACACAGTCATCGATAATCCAGCGTAACAAATCTCCATCACACAGACTGTATTACCCAATAGCCCAGTACCAAGTTAAAATGGTTTCTTGCATTTTGTTTTTAGTGTGTTTCTAAAATAATTTAATCAACAATATATATGCAAGCATCTACTTTAAAAAGAGACTAGATAGGAGGCGATAGAAAGCCCCAGTATCTGATATCCGTAAGGATGCATTTCAGAGGTAAAAGGAACATTATAACTTAAACCCGATAATCAGCTAATCTAAAGCCAACGTTGCCTGCAAGCTCAACATTCATCATTTATATTGAATAGACGGGTAATGAGTACCAAGACACCCTACTAGCTCAGTTTCACACCGAGCATAACAATCAGGGTCTAGACCTAAACCGTAAATTGTCAGAGAAAGAATGAACAGATTTTCCCTTTAAATAGTACTGTATTTCATCCAATGAATGCCCCATTTGTCTAGAGCGCCGACATTTGCCGTGACGAGTTGCGTCCCTTAGACGTGTGATAAACGTCGCGAGTTGGAATCTCAGTTTAGAGCGGATTAAATATTTGTTATTGTTTCGTTAACACCATATCCGTGCTCGTGTGATGAATCAAATGAGAAAACGTCAAAGATCACTTCGGACTTTCCTCCCACATAAAACAGACACACCTTCAACCTTGCTCTAACCAGGGGATACTCTACAACAGGGATAGGTCACTCGCTTGCTTTCTTTACCATTTGTACTGATTAACGTGTGCCTCGTCATGGTCCAACGCACACAGTGACTTGGTTCGGTCCTTAGCGCAACTTCGGCTGCGTTTAACAGTACTTCAGCCAGTGTATTGTATAGGTCGGAATTTTACAATGAATGAATGAATGAATTAAGAGCAAGAATTTTATGTGAATGAATGAAAGAAATTAAGAAAAAGAACAAAAGAAAAAGAACATATGTGAATGAATGAAAGGATAAATGATACACCACGGCCATCCCTCCCCAAACATGTTAAAGAACGCAAAACTATCGGTAGAACACATGTTAACATCAGCTGTCCTTTTATAAAAAAAATCTACTTTGAGATATTTTTTTACATTAGTAACTAATTCAGATATCTTATTGCATGTGTGGAATGACATGGGCATTGACAGAATGTTAACTGACACTGTCACAGACCCCTCAAGAACAGAAAGTTTAGAACTATCACAAAGCCTTGCAAACACCTTTCCAGTTTTGTCAAATACTAAGATCAACAAGAAAGAAAGAAGTTTTAGAACTATAACACTCAAGCATCACAAGCACCAATGGCGTATCAGAACAGATCGGCGATATGTCATATTTTTCACACACCTCAAATACACACTAACAAAAAAATAAATAAAACTATCACTATTACTTGCAAAAAACTTTCACCTGATGGTATATTCCCCTCATAAAAATTGAAGGTGTATGTGAAAGATGTTTTTGAACACTAACTAGAAACACTCAAACAACGCCCTGTAGTATTTCAATGGCAGATCGGCGATATGTCATATTTTTCACACACCTCAAATACACACTAACATTTTTTTTTAAATTATAAAACTATTACTATTACTTTGCAAACACCTTTCACCTGATGGTATATTCCCTCATAAAAATTGAAGGTGTATGTGAAAGATGTTTTGAACACTAACTAGAAACACTCAAACAACGCCCTGTAGTATTTCAATGGCAGATCGGCGATATGTCATATTTTTACACACCTCAAATACACACTAACAATTTTTAAATTATAAAACTATCACTATTACTTGCAAACACCTTTCACCTGATGGTATATTCCCCTCATAAAAAATTGAAGGTGTATGTGAAAGATGTTTTGAACACTAACTAGAAACACTCAAACAACACCCTGTAGTATTTCAATGGCAGATCGGCGATATGTCATATTTTCACACACCTCAAATACACCCTAACAAATTTTTTTAGTTATAAAAATATCACTATTACTTGCAAACACCTTTTAACAAAAGGTATATTTCCCTCTAAAAATTAAACGAATATGTGAAAGAAGTTTTTAGCGATATAAGTTAGTCTTTCTTCGCTGTGTACTGAGAATTGAAGCCAGTGAGCTACAACATGCCCACTTGAAACTTTACTACAAAGCTACTGTACTTATACTGACACTAATAACAAGTATTTGACTTAAAATGAAGTGACAGAATAGGGAACTTATCTTCTACATGTAGGTTTTCAGTTGTCACAACACTCAGCGTATGTAATCAGCTGTTGAAAATAAACCGGGCTCAATCTTAAAACTACGCTGCCGCCATATTGGCTGCACTGGTCACGTGACGAGCCGAGGCATAGCTTAGGAGCTTTCGAGGAGTGACCACTCCCCTTATAGAGTCTCCCTGCTCTAACCAAACCAACGGACTCTAATCAGCGCCTGGAAATTATGCACAGAGCTATTTTAGCGCAAACACTGTCGTTCTCTGAAAGGAGTTAAATATGCTGTTTCTGTTCAATGATTGCTTTGTATAACGGAACCCTGGCGCTAGACATTGAATTAGCGCAGGGTATGTGAGACTTAACTGGGGCGGAGACAGCTTTTGAGAAAGGGGGTGCACACTATTGAGAAAGGAGGGGTGCACACTTCATTTTCACGAGAGTTTCAATGGTCATTTAATAAACTTTCAGGACAAAAGGGGTTGCGCACCCCTGCACCCCCACCCCTCTGGATCCGCCTATGCTTAACTATATCCACAGTGTCTCCCAGAAAGTGGTCAGATGTAACGTCTATTATGTTCGGGATTCGAATTCCAAATGGGACTCAATAAAAAAAGAGTATTAGCTGTACTTTACTTAGAAAGTGTAATACAACAAGTATTAAATACTTCCCTTTGGTATATGATGCAAACAACATGATAGCAAAAACAAGTGTATCTAGCACCATAAAACGTGAAAAACACCCGCTGGTTCACTGTTAACCCATGGACGCTCTTTACTAATGGGTCCTAGAACCATTTAACAAATGCAAGCGTCTGAACGCTTATTATAGAAAATACGGTACTTGAGTGGCTCAGCAATATAAATGCCCGTATCAACATCGGCATGAGCGGCGGTACTTGACATCGCCGTGGTAGTGTTACATAACAACAGCACAGACATCATCTCGTGTATCGAAGTGATAAATCACTCTTCAACAATCAAACAATTACTGGCTGTTTATTGAACGAACGCGCACTAATTGCTTATTGAGAAGGTAGTGATGTGCAGTGGTGCACCTGAAGTCAATGCACTTGCACATTTTCTGGCCCCGGCGAAGGGAACGCCTGCGTGGAATTTGACTTATTGTTTTTTGATAGCTTACGCATCAAATATTACGTTGCTGCGAAGAAGATGAGCATGTTGGCGTTGGCCACAGAAAAAAAATGAATTTGGTGATTTAGAAATGTACCAGGGAAATTTAAAAACTGGACAGAAGAAAATTTAATCAACTAAGATTGCAATGCTATCTCCGTTTAAACAAACGGGCTTGGTAATGGTAGCCTCCTATAACAAGCTACTATGACATCTAGTCCAGAAGTACGCGTCCTCACAGACACTAATGCTGCGGTGGAGTAGCTTAGTGAGTGAGTGAGTGAGTTAATATTTAACGTCACATCGGCAATATTTCAGCCATATCGAGTAGCTTAGTGGTAAAAGTGTCGGCTCATCACGCTGAAGACACTGTTTCGATTCCCCAAATGGGTACAATATGTGAAGCCCATTTCTGGTGTGCCCCACCGATGTTCTGATGTTGCTATATTGTTAAAAGCGGCCTAAAACCATATTCACTCTGTGCTGACTTGGTTTGTTTGTGAGAATAAATTGGAATTTCTACTTGGATTGGGAATACTAAATTTAAGTTATCTTTATGGTTGATATGATATCATTCTGTAATTGTCAAAATGTCCTTCCACTGATTTTACCCTCTTCAACGTTCCTATAGCTCACTCTTTCTATACGAAGGCGGACGCTGGGAGTCCGGTTGTTTGAACCTTTGTGCAGAGTTGTGTCCCTTGGGAACGACAGAAATCGGAGATTTTTAGTTCGAATCCTGATTCGCTCTGATAATGGTTCCAGGTTGTCATGGCAATACCCGTGCTCGTGGGTTTCTCTTAACCAGCTTATTGGGAATTTAGGTTGGTGGGGTAGCCCAGTGGTTAAAGCGTTCGCTCGTCACGTCGAAGACCCGGGTTCGATTCCCCACATGGGTACAATGTGTGAAGCCCATTTCTGGTGTTCCCGCCATGATATTGCTTGAATATTGCTAAAAGCGCCGTGAAAGCAAACCCACTCACTCACTTGGGAAACTTGAGAAGCTCGTTGCAACAATACATGTCGATAGTCTATTGACAATACCTGTAAACTTCTTACAGGAATATACCCACACTGCACACGAGCTTAACAAATACAGCAATACCTCACCATAGAGTACATTCAAGTGGGCAACAAAGATGAGCTCCTTACACCAACATAAACTCCTTACACCAATACTACACTGTGTAGTACATGCGCATATACAGTTCGTACATTAACTGCACAACACTTCAAATAAATACCATTGTGCTTCCATTCAAACGTGGCTCAGAATGTCACCAATGGAAGGTGAAACATATAAAGCACTGAAACATCGAGGTAGCGTTCACTAATCGCGGAGAAGGGTTCTTTGTAGACAACCATCTAGTCTCTGTAATGAACATATTTACAGAAAAAATATATAAAGGGAGCCCAGAGATTTCTACTAGTAAGTGGTACCCCTCGTAAGAAATAGCGAAAAATGGCAACAAAATAATGATCGTTTAAACAAAAAATTTATTCGGGTGTCCAAAATTATGAGACAAATCATCAGAGTTGGTCTTATCAATTTCATGAGACAGTGCAAAATTTGTTTTTGTTGCAATTATTTGATTTTGTGTTAGTGAGCAATTCATCGGTCTCAAATGAAGTCAAACCAACTGTAGCTGTAGGTTTATCGCGAGATTTGTATATTCGTGCGTTGTTTGACGCCACACTCAGCATACTTCAGCTGTATGATGTCGCTTTGTAAATAATCAAATCTGTACCAGACCATCCAGTGATTAACATCATGATCATCGATCTGGACAACTGGAATGCGATGTTAACTAAGGTCAACGAGCCTGGCCGCCAGATCCCGTCAGTATTGAAGCATTGACACGTTTTTTATGGATAACAATTTCTTTTTATTCTTTACACGACTTTCAGAGCTAAATCTTGCTCATTCTTCAGGATTGAATACATGAAACGTTTTTATGGATAACAACTTCTTTTTATTCTTTACTCGACGTTTCAGAGCTATATCTTGCTCCTTCAGGATTGAATATATGAAACGTTTTTATGGATAACAACTTCTTTTTATTCTTTACTCGACGTTTCAGAGCTATATCTTGCTCCTTCAGGATTGAATACATGAATACACGTTTTTATTGATAACAACTTCTTTTATTCTTTACTCGACGTTTCAGAGCTATATCTTGCTCCTTCAGGATTGAATACATGACACGTTTTTATGGATAACAACTTCTTTTTATTCTTTACTCGACGTTTCAGAGCTATATCTTGCTCCTTCAGGATTGAATACATGACACGTTTTTATGGATAACAACTTCTTTTTATTCTTTACTCGACGTTTCAGAGCTAAATCTTGCTCCTTCAGGATTGAATACATGAAACGTTTTTATGGATAACAACTTCTTTTTATTCTTTACTCGACGTTTCAGAGCTATATCTTGCTCCTTCAGGATTGAATACATGAAACGTTTTTTATGGATAACAACTTCTTTTTATTCTTTACTCGACGTTTCAGAGCTATATCTTGCTCCTTCAGGATTGAATACATGAAACGTTTTTTTTTATGGATAACAACTTCTTTTTATTCTTTACTCGACGTTTCAGAGCTAAATCTTGCTCCTTCTTCAGGATTGAATACATGAAACGTTTTTATGGATAACAACTTCTTTTTATTCTTTACTCGACGTTTCAGAGCTAAATCTTGCTCCTTCAGGATTGAATACATGAAACGTTTTTATGGATAACAACTTCTTTTTATTCTTTACTCGACGTTTCAGAGCTATATCTTGCTCCTTCAGGATTGAATACATGACACGTTTTTATGGATAACAACTTCTTTTTATTCTTTACTCGACGTTTCAGAGCTATATCTTGCTCCTTCAGGATTGAATACATGAAACGTTTTTATGGATAACAACTTCTTTTTATTCTTTACTCGACGTTTCAGAGCTATATCTTGCTCCTTCAGGATTGAATACATGAAACGTTTTTATGGATAACAACTTCTTTTATTCTTTACTCGACGTTTCAGAGCTATATCTTGCTCCTTCAGGATTGAATACATGAAACGTTTTTATGGATAACAACTTCTTTTTTATTCTTTACTCGACGTTTCAGAGCTATATCTTGCTCCTTCAGGATTGAATACATGACACGTTTTTATGGATAACAACTTCTTTTTATTCTTTACTCGACGTTTCAGAGCTATATCTTGCTCCTTCAGGATTGAATACATGACACGTTTTTATGGATAACAACTTCTTTTTATTCTTTACTCGACGTTTCAGAGCTAAATCTTGCTCCTTCAGGATTGAATACATGACACGTTTTTATGGATAACAACTTCTTTTTATTCTTTACTCGACGTTTCAGAGCTATATCTTGCTCCTTCAGGATTGAATACATGACACGTTTTATGGATAACAACTTCTTTTTATTCTTTACTCGACGTTTCAGAGCTATATCTTGCTCCTTCAGGATTGAATACATGAAACGTTTTTATGGATAACAACTTCTTTTTATTCTTTACTCGACGTTTCAGAGCTATATCTTGCTCCTTCAGGATTGAATACATGAAACGTTTTTATGGATAACAACTTCTTTTTATTCTTTACTCGACGTTTCAGAGCTATATCTTGCTCCTTCCAGGATTGAATACATGACACGTTTTATGGATAACAACTTCTTTTTATTCTTTACTCGACGTTTCAGAGCTAAATCTTGCTCCTTCAGGATTGAATACATGACACGTTTTTATGGATAACAACTTCTTTTTATTCTTTACTCGACGTTTCAGAGCTATATCTTGCTCCTTCAGGATTGAATACATGAAACGTTTTTATGGATAACAACTTCTTTTTATTCTTTACTCGACGTTTCAGAGCTATATCTTGCTCCTTCAGGATTGAATACATGAAACGTTTTTATGGATAACAACTTCTTTTATTCTTTACTCGACGTTTCAGAGCTATATCTTGCTCCTTCAGGATTGAATACATGAAACGTTTTTATGGATAACAACTTCTTTTTATTCTTTACTCGACGTTTCAGAGCTATATCTTGCTCCTTCAGGATTGAATACATGAAACGTTTTTTATGGATAACAACTTCTTTTTATTCTTTACTCGACGTTTCAGAGCTATATCTTGCTCCTTCAGGATTGAATACATGAAACGTTTTTTATGGATAACAACTTCTTTTTATTCTTTACACGACTTTCAGAGCTATATCTTGCTCCTTCAGGATTGAATACATGACACGTTTTTATGGATAACAACTTCTTTTTATTCTTTACTCGACGTTTCAGAGCTATATCTTGCTCCTTCAGGATTGAATACATGAAACGTTTTTATGGATAACAACTTCTTTTTATTCTTTACACGACTTTCAGAGCTATATCTTGCTCCTTCAGGATTGGATACATGAAACGTTTTTAAGGATAACAACTTCTTTTTATTCTGATTAGTAATAGTAATAGTCCGCTTATATGGCGCTCATATCCAGGCACATTGCCTGCTCACGGCGCTACGTACATTACTATCCCCGGTCATAGGGCACTATCGTACTTTCCGATACTTTTTCAACTCCCTGGGAGCCTACAGCCATGCTGCCTATTAGGCGCAATGAACTAAACACTCACATTGCCAGCACATCCTCACGGGTACCCATCTCACAGCTGGGTGAACTGAGACAATGTGGATCTAAGTATCTTGTCCAAGGATACTACGCAAATGTGCCCACCTCGGGACCCGAACCGAGGTGCCTCCACCGGGGATCGAACCCGGGCCTTCAGCGTGACTGACTGGCAGACGCCTTACCACTGCACTATTGCGCTCTACTATTAGCTCTGAAACGCCGTGTTCCCTCTCATCCAGACACTAACTTGGTCACTCTCTCCATTGAAATCGCTCAAAGAATATGACACTTGTATTTTTCATAAAACAATAGTTTCAGAAATTCATAATTAAGCAACTGAGCTGTTCTGTCTGCAATGAATTTACACTGAAGATGCTCGAGGTAAAATATCTTACCTCGGGGAAGATTAATTTGCATGTGAGGCATTTGGAGGCTGGAATTGCCTCTCGGATAATTGTCCACAACTGCACCTTTACATGTTCGAATTAAATCGCGCTCCGTATCGAACAGTAACACAAACTGTGATCGGATCTTCATCGTGAGACTTTTACTACCTCTTCAGTCACATTTTGACGCACTCATAAAATCTATGTCAAATGTATTCTTTTCCAGATATGTAATTGTATTGTATGTTGATTAGAGACAACATAATAAAACCTATACATGCGTGCATACACAATGTTTTGGACACATTGAACAACTAAGTGAAATGGAAGGCCAGAAATATATTTCGTTTCGTATTATGTATTCCATTCCCATTTATAGAAATATTCATCATCCCAAAACAAAAAAGAAATGTTTTGTCAAAAATCATATCACACATTATGGAATCGTTTTGAAATAAAAAGCGTTGACATTTAACACATTAGACTTGGGTATTAATTTAAATATATCTTTCCCAGCGAACACCTGCATTAGGCTCCAAACAACGATAACCGAAACCGTTGTAGCTTTGCAAGCTGGTAGGAAAACGCTGCGAGGAGCTTTAGACGGTTACTCATCCAAGATGGCGTTGAAGAGGGCAGTTCACGACAGTAAGAAATATGATAATGTCTATATATCATTTCAGTTAAGTTAATCGGACATAAAACTGGATTTTTGTTTTCCCCTATCACTATTTTGTACAAAGCATGATAGCAAATCCATGCTTTCAAGGCTAGGATAAAATATTTTGGATCAGATTTGCTGTCACTGTAGATAATAAATATGTAGCACATTAACATATTGACACTGTATTTGACACTGGTTCAGTGATTCTATCGCAGCACCAAAGATGTGCATTTATGGACCAGATTGGATACATGAAGATACTTTTTTGAATAATTTGTGGAATAAATCACCACCTGTCATTCAAATGAGATGACCCGTGGTTACTGTTTTTTTAGAGAAAATTATCATGCGATCGTATGATTTCTAGGTCATTAGGGAAACACGAAAATGACATTTTGTTTGGGTGTTGGCCGATAATGTCCTGGTTGGATATCCTTTAGGGAATATTTGAAATTATTTTATCACAGGGTCTGGATAAGTGATTGATGTAATGTTAAATACATGCTGTTCTAAATAAACAATACATATCATGATGATGAGTGTAAGGCTTTATGAAATAGATGAGGTGACGTGAAATGGAGTTAAACGTCGTACTTAAGAATATTTTGCTCATGTGATGACATGCATGCGTGTGTATGTGTGGCTGCATGTACTAGCCCAGACTTAAGCTGGTTTTTATACCAGCTCACTGAGATACCATGCCGCAGTGAGCATGAATACCCCACTCAGACACATTTCACTGACTCCGAGCCCACCAGTCCTTGTTGTACCCATTAATGCTGAGCGCCAGGCACAGAACAACAAGTACCATATTTTAATGTCTTTTAGTATGACGTGGCCGGGATTCAAACACACGACCTTCCGCTCTCCGGGCAGACGCTCTAACCACTATATCACAGAGACGATTCCTTATGAAATAAGTCTCATCATACCACTAAATATGTGTTTATAACGACAGAGATGATCATGAGGACACTAATTAAATCACAATATTTATCAGGTAGTCTGTTGATCATATATCGTCTGTATTGTTTTCTGTTATCGTCTACATATCTTCTATGAACCTGGCTAAAAGCAGCGGAAAACTCAACTCACTCATTCAGGGGAAAACAAGGACCGACTGCCTTGTATTCAGTACATTATAATCAGGGAATTGGAACATTTCTTCTGAAAAAGGTTGATGGTGGCATTGCAGACAGTTTGGTGTGATATTCAGGGCATGTCAAAGGATGAAAATCTGTTTTGCAAAATTATGGCGTTATAACCAGGTTGGCTTTAAAACCAGTTGCATTATGACCAGGGTGCACAGTTTGTTGTTTCTGTTTGGATTTTCCTGGTTAAATTTCAGCGTAGTATCTCTGGGCTGTTACTACAAAACTGTCCCTTGTCTGGCCTACTACAAACACCCACAAAGTCTCAAGCATGTGAGCTGTGAAATTCACAGTGTGAATACGATATTCTTAAACATGATGTTAAACCACATTTCACCTCAGCTCTGCTGTTATATTGCTCACTGAAATGCAATACCTTGCGTTATGTTATTTGCAGTTTATAATTACACTTATTGACAATATCATTGATATGTCAGGAATATTCGGCATATTTTTTTTACGATATGTCCTTATTAAAAAATCTCACAGGTAATTTCCTGTATCCATGGTAACTATTTTTGTTTTGCTCCAATTTCAGAGATACTCAATGATGTGATCCTGTCTGTGAAGAAGACAGGATCTGACTGGAAGGTGCTGGTTGTTGACCAGCTGAGTATGCGCATGATCTCAGCATGTCTCAACATGACCGAGATTATGTCCAGCGGGATAACATGTATGTTGATATTAGAGTAAACTAGTAGAGATCATGGTATGGGATCAGTCCCCCAGGAATAAAGGGTTTCACCCCTGTTTGGCTCCTACACTCCCCAAAACACATCTCTGACCCATGAAGATCCGGGGTAGAATAGGTCTTCATCAATCCATTCTTGTCATAAAAGGCGACTATGCTTGTCGTAAAAGGCGACTAACGGGATCGGGTGGTCAGGCTCGCTGACTTGGTTGACACATGTCATCGGTTCCCAATTGCGCAGATCAATGCTGTTGATCACTGGATTGTCTGGTCCAGACTCGATTATTTACAGACCGTCGCCCCCACAAATTAATGACGAGATTGTTGTTTATTGGGAAGCAGATCCTACATTTTGCTGAGGGGCGTTGGGGTAGCCTAAAGGTTAAAGTATTTGCTCGTCATACTGAAGGCCCGGGTTCGATTCCTCACATGGGTACAATGTTTGAAGCCCATTTCTGGTGTCCCCCACTGTGATGTTGCTGGAATATTGCTAAAAGTGGCGTAAAACCATATTCACTCACTCACTACATTTTGCTAAGCAGTCTGAGCTAAAACTAAAATGCTGACCTACCAGCTGATGCAATTGTGTAGCAAAATGTAGCATCTGCTCTTCAAAATGTAACCATCTTGGCATAAGTTGTGTGGTGGGCATAATTTGATGTTCCACCAAATTTACCCCGATTTTAGTGGGATGTAGGAGCCGAATTAGAGTGAACCCCCTTAACCCTGGGGGTTTATCCTGTATCCCCATTGTCTATGCTTCTTACTGATCAAACAACCTAGACATCTAAGAAATTCCATCAGCATGCTAAACTATTTTGATGATGGGTTAAAATCCAGATTCCTCCTGATTATGACTCATGGTTTGTCTGCACCATGCTTGTGATTGGCCTGAACAAAGTTGCAATTGTGAAGGATCTGCATCTGACTTGGTCTGTCTTCCCGCAGGAAGGGGCAGTGTTCACGAATGGTGTTTCAAGGTAACAGGACATTGGGTCCTGTAAGTTTCAGATGTCTGTCTGACCCATTCAAAATTCACAGGACCCATAGAATAAAATTAAAACACACATTTCATATTTAACATTTCTTATAACTGGCATTGAAATTTTTAACAAACATAATAAGATTTATAAAGGGCAAACAAGTGTCACTTCTCACATATAACAACTTCAGCGAAAGTCATTGTGAAATATACAGTCTGACACTGGGGCCGGCGGGTTCTAGACTTCTATCGGACCGTTGGCGGATCTGCCGGATTTGTCAGAGGGTCAGACGCGGACGATGGGTTAGCTTAGTAGTTAAAGTGTTTGCTCATCACACTGAAGACCCATGAAGCTGAAGAGCCATGATGTGACTGACATGCTGTTCACTCACTTATTTGTCTCTGTTCAAAATGTTTGTGTAACATGTTATATTTGGGATTACCCCTTCTCAGTAAGTTTTACTTTTACAAAAGTTAATACCTGAAACATTGGTAAAAAACATTGGATCATAGTTTCACAAACAATTCTTATATACATGGTAAGTCATGTAGGAAATACAAATCTTAACACCCTATTGCTCTCTGACGTTATGATGTACCTGTGCCTGGTTCTCCTTTACAGTGGTTGAGGACATCAACAAGCGACGAGAGCCGCTACCGAACTTGGAAGCTATATACCTTGTAACTCCAACAGAAAAGGTTAGTTTGGACATACTTTGGATCAGCTTGTAATTTGATTTTTCAAAAGTCTGTTATTTTTTTATGGTTAGCTATCATGCTTATTCACAGTCAAGTTTATAGGTCTTAAATGTCAGTTTGCTTAGAAGTAGAATGAGCAGTCAAACCAGTTCAGTAATAGGCTTGAGGAGAGTCAGAAACGGTCAGTATTTCCTTATGACCTGTGGTTTTTATAGTTGCTACTTAATTTTTGCATTAAATAATTTCTGCTGAAAATTTTGCAATTTAATTGTTTACTGTAAAATTTTTAAATGGAAATGTTTCCTTCATAATTTTGAAGTGTAATTAATGTTATTTTACATTTGTGAAATGTAGATGTTACATGTGGAACTGATAAGTCAAGTTGAATATGCACTTGTTGCAGAATTGTAGAATATTTTTTACTGTAATTAAAACGATAACACAAGTTTTTGTATTTTAATCCTCAGTCGGTGAAGGGTCTGATACAAGATTTCCAGAATATCCACTCAACACAGTATGCTCTTGCTCATGTTTTCTTCACAGAAGGTGAGTTACCATGGTTACACAAAAGCAAGTATGATGGGCATACGGAGCCCAAACCTAAATGTTTAGTAAATCAATTAAATCATGTAAAATAGCACTTTGAGCAATGTACATAAATAAGATACAGAATTTGTTGATTACCGAGAACCCAGATTTTTTATGGAAGGCAGGTAGTTGATAGATACATACATCCCAGAACAAATTGACAAACATGTTGGTAGGTTCATTTGTTGTTTAATGCTGCACTCAGCAATATTCTAGCTATATGGAGGCGATCTGTAAATAATGGAGTCTGGACTAGACAGTCCAGTGATCAACACCATGAGCATCGTTCTACGCAATGAGTGAGTGAGTGAGTTTAGTTTTACGCCGCACTCAGCAATATTCCAGCTATATGGCTGTGGTCTGTAAATAATCAAGTCTGGACCAGACAATCCAGCGATCAGCAGCATGAGCATCGATCTCTGCAATCGGGAAACCGAGGACATGAGTGAACCAAGTTAGCAAGCTTGACCACCCGATGCCGTTAGTCACCTCTTACAACAAGCATGGGTTACTGAAGACCAATTCTAACCTTGTTCTGCACGTAGTGAAGGTAATAGATATGAAAGCAGCTCGGGAATGTATCATGCGTTTTGACTTCAGCATGTCCTGACGAGCTGTTCAACGAGTTGACTAAATCCACTGCAAGCAAGAGAATAAAGACACTGAAGGAGATCAACATTGCTTTCCTTCCATATGAAGCACAGGTAAGGATACCCTACTGTATACAGTTCAATTCTCCACATGGATACAATGTATGAAGCCCTGATCTCCCCAACCCTAAAGTTACTGAAATATTACTTAAAGCAGAGTAAAACCCACTCCCCTCACTAACTTGTTTGACTGGGCTTGACTGTTCACGAGGCTAAATTGATAAGGGACCATTCATTTAATTTATGGCTTGTGGGGTGATGATAATTTTTATGGAGAAGCATGTACAATGTGAATGACACCCACCCACCCCCACCCCCCTATATTTATGTACATAGTAAATGTCATGCATAAATAATGAATGGTCCCTAAGGCTGAGTATTGTGGAATGTGGCGTTAAGGTGAAACAAACGAGCTTCAAGTCATTTACTGATCATTGGGATTGCAGGTGTTTTCTCTGGACTCGCATGACACGTTCCAATACTACTTCAACCCCCAGAGGACGGGGGGCAGGACCATGAACCTGGAGCGTTGTGCTGAACAGATTGCCACGCTGTGTGCCACACTGGGGGAGTACCCTGCCGTCAGATTTAGGAGGTGAGACTTTCACACAGAGAGAGAGGGTTTAGGTAGCTTGCCTGAGTCAGTTTGTCCAACCCATTAAGTAACCTGAGGGCTGGTAGAATTTCAGACTTTAGTATTTAATTGCAGGTCATTTCTTTATGTTATCACCCGTGGAGATCCGGGTTAGAATATTGATCTGAGTAACCCATGCTTGTAAGAGGCGACTAACGGGATCGGGTGGTCAGGCTTGTTGACTTGGTTGACACATGTAATCATATCCCAATTGCATGGAACGATGCACATGATGTTGATCACTTTATTGTCTGGTCCAGACTCCATTATTTACAGATCGCCGCCATACAGCTGGAATATTGCTGAGTGTGGCATACAACTAAACTCACTCACTCACTTTATGTTATCACATCTCTGGATTGTAAATGTTTCAGGTTATCTTGTGACCAAGGATTGCATCATGTTTAAAGTATTTCCACATTAAGTCATGGAAAACTGTAAAGGGTTGAATCTGTGTAATTCAGGATGTTTGATCCTGTATATTGTGGTCAACAAATATTGAAGATATATCCTACCTGTCATAATCATGTCATGCTGATGTGATAAGATCATTAGGCCAGACCAATTTTATTTCTTGTTTTACGGATCCGCCTGTCATATTTTTTCAAGAATAAGAAAAAAATTAAAAATTAATTTTCCCGCTCAAAAAATAAAATCCTAATGTTTTTGTGGGCCAAAAATGTAAACTTACAAGAAAATGTTTTATTTTTAAACTTATCCTATCTCACGACTAGCACCTCTCTCTCTTGCTTCGACTTTTAGTGGAACGACTGTAAACTTTTTTCCATAGGCCTCCTTGTCCATTCGCCCGTGCCCTCCATGCTGCTCTCCTAAATTAGCTTCCTAGTTCCTAATAAAGCTTGCAGCATGCTCCACTAATTGCCAACGTGACTACCTTGAATGATCATTCTCTTTCTTGTTGCACAATTGTGTGGACGTGCGGTATATTAGGGACATTATTTCACCCTAACATCATGGGGAAAAGTGATAATCAGTCAAGGAAAAGGAAAGTTTGTGCTCAATGCAAGACAAATTATTCATCCCTCAACCAGTCAGTCACTCTTGTGTAACTGGAACAAATGATGTGGCAAGTGATATTCACTAAAAGATGTATTAAGGCTTACTGCTGTTTGCTCCCCGGAGAATTAGGGACAGGAGATCTGATCCCACTCAACATCAAGTTACAGTGACAGAAAATCGTGACCTTTATGCAAGAGAGGCGACGCCTGTGGTTCAAGAGGATTTTATGGTCGCTTCATCAGATTCTTACTTATCTGAGGACGCTCGCACCTATTACGCACGACGCATCAATCACCTCCTTCCATAGCGTCAGATCACTTTCGTGATCGATAATTCTTCATTGCCTGTCCCATCTACACTACCAGGGGTCCTTAGATCGACACTATCATCATCCAGATCATCGGTACATATCCCTCGACTGTCTCAGTTTGTTTGGAGCCTGGCCAACCGCTCGCCAGCCAACTCACCACATTTCATTGAACTGGACGGAGCTGGCTATAACAGCGCCGCCGAGGGGCGTTCATCATGAATCAACACTTCAGGTTTCATCACCTAATCGCCCGATCCAGATCGCCACGCCATTCCAGATCACCACAACGATCTAGATCACCTTCACGATCCAGATCACCATCACAAGCCCAATCTAGATCACCGCTGTGCCTATCCAGATCACCAGATCATTCCAGATCACAGTCAGGATCCAGACCACAACTCACGATCTACATCACCAGATCATTCCAGATCACCAAACGGGTCCAGATCACAACTTCGAATCAGATCACCGGACAGATCCAGATCACCTTATCGATCCAGATCACCAAATGGATCCAGATCACAACTTCGAATCGGATCACCGGACCGATCCAGATCACCGAATGGATCCAGATCACAACCTCGAATCAGATCACCAGACCGATCTAGGTCACCTAACTGATCCAGATCACAACATCGAAGTAGATCGCCAGACCAATCCAGATCACCGAACTGATCCAGATCACAACATCAAAGTAGATCACCTAACCAATCCAGATCACCAAATCAAGCCAGATCGCAACTGCAAACCAGATCACCTGTTCGATCCAGATCACCTTATAGATCCATATCATGATCACAGTTTCCAGTTATTGCATCGAATCGATCTAGATCACTTTACAAATCCAGATCATCTTACCAACCCAGGTCACCTATACGATCTAGATCACCTTACAGAGCCATTGACCAATCAGGATCACAGTACAGATCCACATCTCATGGCCGATCCTATTCAGATGGTCGAACCAGAGCTCCAATCAGAACCAGATGACCAACTAGAACTACAGCAGGTGATCATTGCTCTGATACCACTAATAGGCCTACAGTCTCGTATGATGTTCCGTCTACACGCTCTGAGAATCACTCTAGGATCATCGCTGAGTCATGGGAACCTGATAACAATCCCACTCCTACAGCGACTCCAGATCTAAATATGATGATCAGGGCCATAACCTCAGCCTGGAACCAAATACAGCCTTCTGCTCCAGCCCATCCGCTTCGTAGCTCCTAGCTCATCTGGTCCACCTCCTGAAATAGCCATAGCCATGCATGCATCTCCCGCTCACTCTGAGTTATCTACCCTGGGGGTAGCTTTGCAGCAGTTGAGACACCTCAGGTACTCCTTTGGATTGTTGAGAAGCTCCAACTTCCCTTGAGTACTTTAGCAGATGACCTGGATCACTCTTATACTCTTAGGAACCGGATTGGTCTACCATCACCCTACCACCTCGACCTTGTATTCTGAAATTATCCAGTACACTAAATGATGGTTTCAAGAGCCTGAAATGAATTAAGGATGGATTCTCTGCTCCCAGATATAATACTTCTACCTCTCATGTCCACGGCCTAACAAAAATCTCTATGGCTCCAACAGTTGATGAGGATATTGGAACCCTGTGTGGCAAACGAGCTGCTTCGCCCTACCTTATTGAGGACTGAGAGTTGGCTGACATGGATTCAGCCGCGTGAGAAAGACGCTGCCATCTATTAGTTATGCGATTGCAGCAGTCGACGCTGTTAACACTGCTCTGGAGCATACTTACTCTGATCAAGACGCTTACATCCGAGGATGCATGACTTTAGCTCTGGACCAGTTCCAAATTATCCTGGATCAGTTGTCTCATTTTTTGGGCTACACTCTTGCTGTTCGCTGACGTGGACCCCTTAACATCTCTTCATGGGAGGAGCGATTTAAAACAGAACTGTTTCACCAGCCTTGGTTTACTGACTCCCTCTTCAATGGTAGCATCCAAAGAAATCTAATTTGATAAAGTCCCATTGAACTGTTAAAGATACAGAAGTCACAGCTCCAGGACTCATTAAAACAGCATCGAACTGCACAGTTCACCCCCTACCAATCTGTTTTACGCAATCTTTTTAGTGTATGATCCACTCAAGACCGTGGCAGAGGAAACAGATCTGGCCGTGGTGGTTCCTCCCCGCCCCCCAGGACTCTGGCCCAGGGACCAGCCGGGGAAGCAGTGGACATTCCCAGTCGCTCCGGTATTTACAACAGATCTTCGCCCGAATTGGACCATCCTCAAAGATCCGTGACGCCACCAACCTGCTACTTCACGCTATCAGCTACCCGATATTGGCAGTCCACCTCTCACGCCGTGATCCGCTCGCTCATATCCTGTGGACCAGCTTCAGACTCTGCAATCCACAATAGGTAATGCTATTAGACAAACTCGCGATAGAGCTCCTAGGTCCATCAGCCCGTCACTGCAGGATTCTACTCCCCATCTTCTTGGTTCCAAGGAAAATTCCAACAAACTCCGCTCATCTTCAATATGAAGTTGTTCAATGCCCGATTCCTGCTTCCACCGCCTCACTTCAGGATGGTGTCGATCAACCTTTACGCACCATCCTGAAGAAGGAGACTTCCTCATCAGCCTAGATCTTCAGGATGCTTATCTTCACGCTCCGATACATCCAGAACACCGGAAGTACCTTCGCTTGTTCAACGGAATCACTACCAATGGAAATTCCTACCATTTGGAATTTCCACGGCCCCGGGCTTTTACCCGAATTACCAAGCCCATAACGAGCTTCCTCCACTTTCAAGGGATCACCTTCAAAGCTACATAGACGATTGCATCCAGGCTCAACAGGATCCGATCGTGTTGCTTACGCCAGCTACTACAGTTCACCACCACGCTGCTCAGACAGTTAGGGTGGCTGCTGAACATCGCAAAAATCGAACTAATACCGACTCAGAAACTCCAATTCATCGGAGCACTGTTCGACACTCGTCAGGGGATGATGTTCGTACCTCATGACAGGTGGATAAAGATTCAGCAATGCACTCCTCCAGCACTGTCTCAGGCGAGAACCTTACGACAGTAGCAGAGCTACTGGGCCTTCTGACGTCAGCTCAAGCCTTAACGTACAGAGGCCAGCTCCAACTTCGGCCGATACAGCGATTTCTACGCCCGTACCTTCAGGCCGACAACCCCAAGGAACTAATTTGCCTTCCAGAACTGCTTCGTCCAGTCCTTCAATGGTGGCTCGACGAACGGAATGTTTGCACCGACTCATCACCTATTCGTCGATGCATCCCTCATGGGTTGGGGAGCTCACTTCCTGACCACCAAGTGGTCGGGCTGTGGTCATCCGACGAACGGGTACTTCATATAAAAGAGCTGGAATTCAAGCCATCTCACATTGGGCAACAGAGCTTCAATCAACCAGTCTGCTGATCCAATCAGACAATTCAACAGTGGTTTGGTATATAAATCATCTAGGCTCGACAGGCTCGGCGAATCTGCTACAATGGGTGATCAGGTTCTTCCATCTCATCGACTCACTCACATTGTAGCCAGAGCCTTGTCCAGATCCAACCGACCGTCCCCGACAGAGTGGAAGTTACTGCCCCAGATCTTTCAGTCGATGATCTACCCATTATCACGGCCTCAAATAGATCTGTTCGCCACAAGGTTCAACAACCAACTTCCAAAGTTCATATCCCCAGTCCCAGACTCCTTGGCTTGGGACCTCGACGTGTTGGCAATATCATGGGAGGGTCTCAATGCCTATGTGTTCCCCCCTCCAGCTCTGCTACCAAAAGTTATACACTTCCCACTTCCACCTCGGCTCCGGTCGTTGCTGAGTTTCTCCAGCATCTCCGCACTACTAAGAAACTCAAGGGTACTACGTTAGCTACCTACTTAGCCGCCATTAACTCTGTTTTCTACTACGCTCCTATAGAGGCTCCTATAGACTCATGGAAACATGATTTAGGCAGTGACTATGAGGATGTCATCTTGTCCGGAGCAGATCTTCCAAACTATACATGCTAGCTTCATCAAACTTGGTACACATATCAAGCATGATCCCTAGATGTGCCTTTTGGGGGGTAGATCCAGATATGAATTGTATTTTTTGCTGTTTCCATGGAAACACGACTTGCTGCCTCCAGTGCCAAATATGTTTGATTATTTTGTCTGAGAGCATACATCTCTTAAAGTTTACATTGCTAGGTTCACCAAACTTCACACACATGTTAATCATTACCCATTGATGTGCCTTTTGCTATTTTAAAGTTTTTCAGAATTTAGTTTTTTCGCTGTTTCCATGGAAACACGACTTGAGGCTGTGACTATGAGGATGTCATCTTGTCCATACCAGCAGATCTTCCAAACACAATCAGCCTACATACATATTAAGGAGAGCAGCATGGAGGGCACGGGCTTAATGGACAAGGAGGCCTATGGAAAAAAAGTTTACAGTCGTTCCACTAAAAGTCGAAGCAAGAGAGAGAGGTGCTAGTCGTGAGATAGGATAAGTATATAAATATACAATTTATATTAAAATTTCCAATTTTGGCCCATATACACTTCATAAATTGCCAAAAGTAAAATACTTCGAGTATTTAGTAGGAATATTACTTTCACTGGTGATTTTATTTTTATTTTTTTCCCTTCTGCCTTCAGGTTTTCTTAGGACAAAAATCCCTAAAACAAGAAATATAAATGGTCTGTCCTTATAAGGATTTCTATTACAAACTGATTCTTTTCAATGCCGATTCTACTATTCCAGTGACTTTGATCGCAATGCTGAATTTGCTCAGATGGTGCAGCAGAAAATTGATGGCTACAAAGCTGATGACATCACCATGGGGAGGTAGGTCAGAATGTAACCACTTCCTCATTTAGTGCGGTGGGGTAGCCTAATGGTTAAAGCGTTAGCCACGTCCGCCAAAGACCGGGTTCGAATCCCCACATGGGCACAATGTGTGAAGCCCATTTCTGGTGTCCCCGCTGGATGTTGCTGGAATATTGCTAAAAGCAGCATAAAACCAAACTCAGACAGTCAGTCAGTCCTAATTTAGTTTAGTTGAGCTTGGTTTTCTTACCAGTTTGGATTTTTCTGATTCTGAGAATTGATTTCTGTGATGAAAAATGGGATGCCAACCAATGCCAGTGGTCCTACTTTTGAAATCATGGAAGTGAGATCTCTTGTTAAGCAGTTGAAGTAAATCTGTGAAGGAAGCAAGTCATATCAGCCCATATCATATCATGACATTCCAGGTCTACAGTCTTGGTGTTACCGTGGTTATTGTTTGCTAATAAATTGCTAATACACTTTTAAGTTCGAAAGCAATACTACTTGCATTGCATTTTAGGTTAGGAGTTGACAGTCATTAATTGGTGATGCATTTAATTGCATGGTTAAAGTAATTATATGTGTTACTGATGATGTTGTATCTTCAACAGGGCATTGCCAAGGACAGGTCAGTCCTGCTGATTCTGGACCGAGGATTTGACCCCATCTCTCCTCTCCTGCATGAGCTGACGTTTCAGGCCATGGCCTATGACCTTCTACCTATTGAAAACGATGTCTATAAGTGAGTGATCTTTTCAAATTGAAGTTTAAAACTATCAGTGATAAACCATGAAGTCATTTTAATCACAAGATAATAAGATAAATAATTCTCATTTTATTTTATGTTATTGAATTACTTTCAGTTCAGATTGGACATTCCATTGCATTGCATCGACTTGTACACTAAATAGTTTCCTGGATTGTCTGAGTGTGGCAATGCCTCTCCCACATTGGACTTGCTTGATTTGAATGGATGGAAGGTTTGTTTCTCTAAATCAGGGTTCTGCATATAGAAATGTACCCTACAACAAAGAATTTAAAAGTGGTTGAATTTAACTGTAAAGGTGTAAAGATGACTTTTTTATAAATAGCAGGACCAGTAAGCATGACACAGAGGGAGAAGCTTCTCAGCTTATGAAAAGTACTTGAATTTGAAAAATTTACCACAAGTACTTAAAAAGTGCTGGATTTTGTAATGTGTCCTTGAAAAGTGCTTGAAATTTCATTAAAATATTTGTTGTGGTTCCACTGACGATCAATCAATCGTTTTGATTAAATTGCATCTATTTCCTGGTTCCTTACATCATAAAAAAAGAAACCGGCACTGTCTGTGAATCGTCTGTTTGCGCTGTGTTCTGACAGATCGTTGTTAATGCTGGAAGCAGCAATGTCGAAACTGAAAGTGAAACTTGTCTGCGATACTTTGTTAAAAAAAGTGGTGCTTGAAAACACATCATATGTCCATGAAAAGTCCTTGAAAAGCCCTTGAATCTCATGAGATCTTGGCTGTATGAACCTTGTAAGTACACATGCACCTTCCACAGGTACGAAAACACAAGTGGCAGTGATGTCAACGAAAAGGAGGTTCTCCTGGATGACCACGATGAGCTGTGGCTGGAACTACGACATCAGCACATTGCTGTGGTGTCTCAGTAAGTAGATATACAACCTTGTACAGGGGACCCCCTCTAATACACACCATAGAGACCAGGCAAACCTTGATTACCAGATGATATACTGAGGGAAACAAATAAAGGGAACACCACTTCATGGCAGTGCTCCTTTATTTATTCCCAGATTTCCTCCCACAGCGCTATTCAAAGCTGGTGATGAAAACTGGAAAATATTAACGGAACGTTTGAATTTTCCTGTGTTCCTTTATTTGTTTCTCTCAGTATATTTATATGAAACAAAATAAAGACTACTGCCTCTTCACCTGGGAATCTGGTTCCCTGATGAAGACAGTAAATTTCAGTTGCCATCAAAATACACAAAGTTTGTAAATTACACCCTGTTGTGTCCAACATATTGCACAGGGACCATAGTGGACTTCATAACGCTGCATCGTGTTAGATCGTGTTAGAATTGATCTTCAGTAACCCATGCTTGTCTTAAGAGGCAATTAACGGGATCGTGTGGTCAGGCTCACTGACTTGGTTGACACGTGTAATCGTATGATCGTATGATTTTGATCACTGGATTGTCTGATCCAGACTCAATTATTTACAGACCGCTGCCATGTAGCTAGAATATTGCTAAATGCATTAAACAACAAACAAACAAACAAAGAGAAAGGTGATGGAGCGTCTGTACAGTATCTTGTATCAATGTACTAATCATATTGGCAGAAAGGACGAGTAATGTTACACAAGAGGCAAAGAGAAGGAGATACAAATTTTAACTCCTACACACTTAAGCAAGCTGTTTGGCCATGGAACAACATTGGAAAATCAACATTTGGTAACGTTTAAAAAATGAAAAAAAGGTTGAAGTTATTTCTTGTAATGGTAAATGGTAAGGCACTGAGTGCAGAGTATGCTAAGTGGGCAATGAAATCATAGCTGCTGATGACTTTACCAACAAAGACATGAAAAAAATGGACATTCGGCTAAACTTGTTGTTCCCCAACCCACCAACTGAGACAGACATCATCACGATAAGACTTGGTCATCTTTGTTTAATGTTAACAGGGGCGGTGGGGTAGCCTAGTGGTTAAAGCATTGGCTCATCACACCGAAGATCCAGGTTCGATTCCCCACATGGGTACAATGTGTTAAGCCCATGTCTGGTGGCTCCTGCTGTGATTTCGCTGTAATATTGCTAAAAGCGGCATAAAACCTAACTCACTAATGTTAATAATTCTTCTGATTGTCATTATTTATTTTATTCAGACAAGTAACCAAAAAACTGAAACGCTTTGCTGAGGATAAGCGTCTAACCACCCCCGACAAGGCCAACATCCGAGACCTGTCACAAATGTTGAAAAAGATGCCCCAGTACCAGAAGGAGCTGAGCAACTACTCCACACACCTCCATCTTGCTGAGGACTGCATGAGGCAGTATCAGAAGCATATAGACAAGCTGTGTAAAGTAGAGCAGGTAGGACAGTGTTGGGAGTTGTGATTGTACCACGGTAGACTGCCTAAAGGAAATGTGTAATAGTTTCAGATATGTTTTTGACCTGTAAAACTGGGCAAGAACAATCATGACAGAGGATGATTAGAAAAAGCCAGTGACTTTAGCTACTAGTCTGCACCCCAAGTCTTTACTTAGTCTGTCAGTCTTCTAAGCATTGCCTATAAAAGTGCATGCATTGACACTAAGATTTACTGAAATGACAAGCTTTGAAATTGTGTTGTATGTTCTATGTACCTACTTCCAACCTCTTTGAACAATCATAAGATAACGTTCTGCTGTAAAGTACCGAGGAATCGAACCTAATCTTAGTCTAAATAGCAATGTTTTGCACATGCTCAGACAGCACATGCCATGTCATACTTAGTGTTCTCTGCATAGGCGGATCCAGAGGAGGGGTGCAGGGGAGCGAACCCCCCTTTTGTCTTGAAAGTTTATTATCCCCCGCAACGCGTTTTGCGGGGGTATTAAAATGGACTCCGTCCGTGCGTGTGTGCGTCCCTCCGTGCACATTTGTCTTTTCCGGAGCAGAACTCTAAAACTGTTCACTATTTCTTCACCAAACTTGGCACATAGATAGATCTGGTGGTGTACTGGTGCCTTTTGGTAGTTTTGGAATTCTGAATAAAACATTTTTGGCGTTTCCATGGCAAAAGTTTGACTTAGCCTGAAATTGGTGGTAGTGCTCTTTTCCGGAGCTGAACTCTAAAACCGTTCGCTATTTCTTCACCAAACTTGGCACATAGATAGATCTGGTGGTGTACTGGTGCCTTTTGGTAGTTTTGGAATTCTGAATAAAATATTTTTGGCATTTCCGTGGCAACAAGTTTGACATAGACTGAAATTGGTGGTAGTGCTCCTTTCTGGAGCAGAACTTTAAAAACCTTTCAATACTATCCTTCCACTTTTCTATATACACACCTAAATATTTGACATAATCATAACTCGTAGACATAATCATGAAGAGTATTTTGCCATTGCAGGGGATATTGATGACTTTGTCTTCTTGTTAAATTACCATTGAAACTTGGGTGAAAAAGAATTGTGCACCCCTCCTTTTCTCAATAGTGTGCACCCTTTCTCCAAAGCTGTATCCGTCCCTGCTCTGTGAAGCAACCACATGGGCACAATGTTTGAAGCTCATTTCTGGTGTCCCCCCGCTGTGATATTGCTGGAATATTGCTAAAAGCGGCGTAAAAGTAAACACACTCACTCACTGTGAAGCAAGATGCTTTTAATCTGTCTGTTCAAGGGACTGTTTTTAATTGTCAGGATCTTGCCATGGGAACTGATGCAGATGGGGAAAAGGTTAAGGATCATATCCGGAACATTGTCCCGATCCTGCTGGACCAGAACATCACAGCCTATGACAAGATCAGGATTATCCTCCTTTACATTATTCACAAGGGAGGTGAGTCAGGTTGGGCAGGTCACTCATAATCTTCTCGTTGTGAAAAGGTTCGTCATCTGTAAGTACTTCTAACAACATTGGACGAGCTCAGGTGGTTTCGGCATGAGTTCTTCATGATCCAGATTTGACACGTTCTCCAGGTGGAACAGGTAGCCTTGTGTATTGTACTGGCTGTCTCATTGATGACACACATTCAACCATGTCACCAAGTCTGATTACCTAGCCATTCAGTGCCCTCTAACCACCACATACATAAGGATCTTACCTGAATCCCCATTAGTTCTGCTCCAGAATGTTGAGATTTCATGGAATTCAAGGGCAAGGCTTCAATATGAACTACTTTCTGAACTAATGGTTTCAAGACCTACATTGATACAAAGGACAATCTTATTCAGGATCCATATAGTTGGAATCCATAGAAATCATCCTCGATAATCTCCAGGATATACGTTCCGATAAAGCTCCACTATACCCTGGCATATACGGCTCAGCCCGATAATTTTATTACCTCCCTTGGCTGGCTTTTTATCCAATCAGGTGTCTACGCTGGGAAGTTGAGCGTACCAATCACAAGGTTTCTATCATAACTCACTTTCGCTTGTTTTATCTTACCAATTAAACTTGGCATCACAATTGTTGCAGAAGTACTCTGAAAGACAGAGGAGGAGTTCTTGCATATATTTTTTGAAGGTTTCAGACTTGTCAATTTGTCTGTATGTCTGTATCGGTCTGAGCTGTAGATGCATCCAGGGTATGGTGGAGGTTTATTGGAACGTATGCCCTAAAGATTATCGAGGATGTAGAAAATCAACAGCTGTAGAAACCTTGTTGTAGTACATGTACTTAGTTATTGGGGAAAAGTTATGTTACACAAAGTTATCAGTTCATTGGGTAAATAGAGTATAGGTATGTCCACCTCATCTTGTCAGTCCTAAGTGTAGTGTTGCATTATGTCCCCCACAGGTGTGGATCACTAGGAACAGCAGGTGCCCCTTAGCCAATGGTGTCAGCTGGTCTTGAATCTATGTAATGTTGTCCTAATCAAGCATGATAAGTGTCGTGACTATTTATGTCCTATTTAAAATGATGTACATCAGTTGAAGGAAATAGATGCAGACATGATTCAACTGTTTGCGTCATGACTCGAAATACCTTGATATATGATGAAAATGTCATGTGACTTTTGTGTGTGATGGTATCAGAGGACGTGATGTGTGAACGTACTACTCTAGGTATGACATGACACTCACACATAGATAGGTGTGATGGTATCCCTAGACCGTGACGTGTGACTGTCCTATACTTTAGGTATCACGTGACTAACATGTAAGATCCATCAGTGCGGGCATCATGTGACTTAAGTTTGTAATCGTCCTACGTGAGGTGTCACGTTATGTTGAAGGTATCATGTGCCGTTGATGTGACATGGTATTGTATGACTTTGACATGTGACTGTCCTATAAAAGTTATCTAGATATCATGTGACTTTGTGTGACATAAAAGAATTACACTGCAGTATCTTCCACGGGAGAGTAATAATATGTCATACTTTCAGATGTGCCTGTACTGCACTGTCGGTATCATATGACTTTTGCATGTGACCATCCCATACAATGCATTCGGACTTTTACTTTGGTACTGCACTGTGGGTATCACTTGACCATCCTATACCGTGAGTTATATGACTTTGACGTATGACTGTACTGCACTGTAGGTATCACGTGACCATTCTTTAATATGAGTTATGACTTTGACGTGTGACTGTATTGCACTGTAGGTATCACGTGACCATCCTGTACCGTGAGTTATATGACTTTGACATGTGACTGTACTGCACTGTAGGTATCATGTGACCATCCTGTACCGTGAGTTATATGACTTTGACATGTGACTGTACTGCACTGTAGGTATCACGTGACCATCCTATACCGTGAGTTATATGACTTTGACGTGAGAGTCTAGTGCACTGTAGGTATCACGTGACCATCCTATACCGTTAGTTATATGACTTTGACATGTGACTGTACTGCACTGTAGGTATCACGTGACCATCCTATACTGTGAGTTATATGACTTTGACATGTGACTGTACTGCACTGTAGGTATCACGTGACCATCCTATACTGTGAGTTATATGACTTTGACGTGTGACTGTACTGCACTGTAGGTATCACGTGACCATCCTATACCGTGAGTTATATGACTTTGACGTGTGACTGTACTACACTGTAGGTATCACGGAGGAGAACCTGGCTAAGCTGCTCCAGCATGCCCAGATCCCCATGGAGGAGAAGTGCATCGTCACCAACATGCAGAACCTCGGCATCCCCATCATACAGGATGTAAGTACTCTCTGCCTCTCTTCCCACCTCACGTCACCAATATACTCACATGCTCATACAACCTGGAGTCACAACCACCTGCACATATTGACTCACGTTATTGGCTCACATGGCCCACATGTGACTCACATAGACTTTAATCAAACCACGTATGAGAATTTGTCAAAAAGACATAAAGTTTCCAAAATATGAAATGTTAAAACATAAAATCATTTCATACACAGTCTGTTTTATATGAAATATAGTTAATTATTTTTGGCCTGATTTAGAATCTCAAAGCCAAGTAAATACATTATGTCGGGTTTTCTTTATGAGGTATTAAACTACTTTTGAGTATATTTTTAAGATTTCCCTTCAAATCTGACACTTTATATGTGTAAGACTACCAGTGTGTGTGTTACATATGCACAGAGCATATGGACACAAGGGAGATTTATTCATACATACTATTTACCTTACAACAACATACACTGCTGTGGAAGTTAACTACTTAATTTGTTGCAACTCCTCTAGGATTGCTGTAACTGACTGGAGGAATTTCAGTTTGAAGCTTAGTTTCCGTTGATTATATTAAGAAATTCTAAGTGGATATAATTCATGTCACTTACAAAGTATTTGATATTGTGCTAAATGCATGATATAAGATATAGTCTTTGTACTTGTATATTTAGTGCACATCTAGACGTATGTCATTGTTTCCTGATTGCATAGATCGATGCTCATGATGTCAGTCACTGGATTGTCTGGTCCAGACTTGATTATTTGCAGACTGCCATCATATGGCTGGAATATTGCTGAGTTTGGCTTAAACAACAATTTAACAAACATATGACATATCTTAACATATAAGAAAAAAGGATTTTATGATCAGTAACCACAATCAAATATAATGGATTTGTTTGGGGCCAGTGTATATCAGGTAATATTCTTTCTGATCATTTACAAGGACAGAAGCTTTATAGTAAAATTTAATGTCTTATATTCATGTTTTTGTTGTTGAAAGATTGAAATAAAATCTTCTCTTCATTTCAACTAGGATTTGTTAGTGATAAATTTGCAATAGGAAACTTTGAAAGTCAGTGTAACCATGGTAACCGTATGTGCAAACATCCTAATCAGTCATTAAGGAAAGGAAAAAATTATTGGTATTTAATAGATTACCTGAAATATTTTAGGGGTTATGGAGGCATAGAAGTTAAAAAATAAGGTGGACATAGTGTAACTCCATGTATTAGGAACATACATGCGGCCATTCAAATGGAATCACTAACCCTTTATAGAAATGTAAAGTAAGTGGCTAGGAGCTATTATTCCAGCTGGTGATTCATTCTGGTTGTAACCATGGTAAGTCAACGTAAAATTATGCATACATTGCTGAGGCTAGAAGACATCTGTTACAGAATGTTGAATAATAAAGTACTGTTGAAAATAGAAATAAATTGATTTTTGGACCGTATATGTAATTATTTATAGAAAGAGAATAATTTTTTGCATATATTAATATAACTTTGTCACGAACCTTTTTATTGGCCTTGGAATGTGTATATTTGCTGATCAGTGGTAGATGAGATGTTCTTTTACTTTGAAAAAATCAAAAAGTTGTTAAAATGTTACTTCAGTAAAACAGTAAAAATATGTATTCAACCAAGCAACAACCTGATCTGTCAACAGTGTGATGCATTTAGTCAGGTATACAAGCCATTGTGTAGATTTATGTGAATGGGATGTAATGCAGGTTTATATTTTTCATGTAGATTAATGTCGACATTCTTTTTTATAAAACAGGATTTGTGGATTCCCTTAACCATTTTCATGCTTATAATGACTGCCCAAAACACTAGGTTTTTTTCAGAAAATTTAAATGACTTTTTCTTGATACCACAGGGATTTATCCAGGATTCTAAACTAAGGGCCCCTAGCAGAGTAATTAGAAATAAGAAAGTATATTATTTCAGTTGCTAATTTCTTAAATTTAGTGGTATTTTGACATTGTTCTTTGAGAATGTTTTCAGTGAAATAGGGAATGATATAACAATAAACTAACCTCTTCCTGTTCATTGTTCCTGTTATCACTGAAAGACAGCTTAGCCCTCCAAAACCATAAAATTGGTTAGCAAGATATTATTTATATATATCAACATGAACAGGGAAATTTTTGATGACATTTAGTGTAGTCTTGAGGCCAAATATCACCCTTTGGATAGGTCTTGATAAATCCCTGTATAAAAGCCATACAAACTGTTTAATCTAATGATTATGATTATTATGACAGTAGCACAATGTTTGATGTTACAGGGGCTGTTTCATAAGCTTTCCAGATTAATTCTTTATTTCCAAAACTGAAAAAGCTCATTGTTAAAATTATTACCATAGGAATGGTACATGTGATTTAGCAAAGGACATATCTCTGAAAAAACATAACTTTTCTGTAACTGTTATTATCTGGAGGACTCATTATACAGCCCCTTATTTGACCTTGACCTTACTACCAGGATGGCTCAGAAGGAGGCAAAGGGCTCAAAGCTACCAGCCCACTAAATTTAGTCTTGTGTGGAGGGGTGTGTATTTTAACAATTTCTGGTTGGGTGTGGGAGAGGTGGACACAAGACTCGATATGTGGCGGCGGGATTTCTCCAACATTGGACTGTATGTTTTCTGTTACTCTCTAGCTTCTTTTGTGTTTCTTTTATGGAATCTTTATTTCTCTGGTTCTAATCTTTTTGTCCTAAGTTGCTTGGATTTTAGTGCAATGCAGCAAAGCTGTGTCTTTTCCAGACAAGACTTAAAAAAAACCTATCGATTCTATGCAAGTTTATAGCCTTAAGCCTCATCTGAAAAGCAAAATATTTATCTCTAATATTTGAGAAATAAATCTATTAATGTGATAACACTCACCACATATTTTATACAATGTAGTGTTTCCCCATGGATCCAAAAAGGGCAGGGCGATAGAATGTCAATAGGGCCCCCCCTATTCAAATAAGGGCATGCAGTGACAGATTTCCAAGAGTTATGTCAAGTTATTCATGCATATGATTTTAAAATCTAAAAAAAAGCACAGTTATTTCATGAAATTGTGTTGTATATCATGACTCAGAAAATATTGGTCAATGTGTCGAAGTGATTTAGTTTTGCAAATTATGTATGGACGACATCAGGTATCCTAGGCCTTGCATATTATGGTGTCCAGTAATTCTGCATGAATCTGTTCAGGGACATATTCATGAGCTTTTTATTTTTGCTACAGTTCTTCAAACTCTTTGGATATTTCATGTTTTGATTTTACAGTTTTGCTTACCTTTAAATCCTCTTAATCCGATCAAGTTTAGCTCCTGCAAACAGAACGTTTGTGTGAGCCTGTGGCTTGTTGTCTGTCCGTCATCCGTCATCCGTCATCCATGTATGGCAGCCATGTTGATAAACTGCCTTGACATTTGGCTCAAGTCTGTGAGTGAGTGAACTGGGTTTAATGCCACTGTAAAAAGTAATCAAGTTTCATCACATCATGTCAGTTTAACATGGCTGAAAGTCTGAAGTGGTACAGGTACAGGTCTGAGATATTTACCACTCTGGTGAAACATGAGCGGGTGAGACCCTGACAAACCTAGAAACATAATCAGTAGGGCTGCAACGATTCACCCAGACCTCGATTCGATCGTTTTTCGATATTGGACCCTTGATTCGATCATTTTTTTATTCAATTCTTCATACAAGTAAAAACATCAGATTTCATTTAACTCTCAGAGTTCAAGACCCGTGAAGGTCCGGGTTAGAATATTGATCTTCAGTAACCCATGCTTGTCGTAAGAGGCGACTAACGGGATCAGGTGGTCAGGCTCGCTGACTTTGTTGACACATGTCATCGGTTCCCAATTGCGCAGATTGATGCTCATGCTCTTGATCACTGGATTGTCTGGTCCAGACTTGATTATTTACATACCGCCGCCATATAGCTGGAATATTGCTGAGTGGGCGTCAAACTAAACTCGCTCGCTCAGAGTTCAAATGAGTCGGCTCTTTTGGCGTGAAATTCATTGTCAACTTGGCGATGTCTACTAAAGACAATGCTCATTGGACAATTAGCCCGGCATCAACCAATCTTCTTTTGCCTTATTTCAACGCTCGAAACTGCTCGAGTTGGATTAAAAATTACGTTCTCGCTGTGTGGAAACAATTGAAATAGACATCGAATCGAAATAGTGATAAGGGTATTGAAAATTGAAACTAAGGTGTTAGATTCGACTTTCGATATCTCGAATCGAATCGTTGCAGCTCTAGTAATCAGGGCAGGATTTCAAACCCACATTGACAGATTTATGGGGTGCTCGACAGCCAACTACAGCAGGCATTTGGGTGTGGGGTGGTTGTTGGCAGTTTGTGTGGGGAGAGTATGGGTGTTGGGGCAGCTGTCCTTCAAGTTTACTGCTTTCATATTTGGTTCTTGGGACCCTCTAAATGTTTTCACTTTGTAGTCATGACAAGAACCATTGACTTGTATGTTGATTTGTAACACTGATACGACATCGAAGTCTTGACACATGACGGGCATTGGGACAGCCTTGTGGTTAAAGTGTTTGTTTGTCACACCAAACCCGGGTTTGATTCCAATCATAGGTACAATGTGTGAGGCCCATTTCTTGTGTCCCTTGCTGTGATATTGCTAGAATATTGACAAAAGTGGCCTAAAACCCTATTCACTCACTCTTACTTGCAAAAGGGGTGAAACTATTTTAATAGTATAGTGATAATTTGACATGTACCACAACCACCCTGCACAATGACTCACTCACTTACTCACTCACTCACTTTATTTACAGACTGCTGCCATATAGCTGGAATATTGCTAAGTGCGGCCTGACTCACTCACTCACTCACTCACTCACTCACTCTATTTACAGACCGCTGCCATATAGCTGGAATATTGCTGAGTGCGGCGTAACTCACTCACTCACTCACTCACTGGGGATGATAGTGTAGCCAGGTGGTTAACACATTCATGGGGTACACTGAAGACCTGGGTTTAATTCCTGAGTGCAGCGTTGGAAGCCATTTCATGTGTACCCTGCTGTCACACAGGACTGGAATACTTTATAAATGCCTAAAACATTGCTCACTTTCGACATATAAAAATCATTTATCACTGTGGAATTATTTAGTATTTAGGCTGTAAGCTATCCCTACCTAAGGGGCGGTGGGGTAGCCTAGTGGTCAAAGCGTTGGCTCGTCACGCCGAAGACCAGGGTTCGAATCCCCACATGGGTACAATGTGTGAAGCCCATTTCTGGTGTCCCCCCGCCATGATGTTGCTGGAATATTGCTAAAAGCGGCATAAAACCAAACTCAGTCAGTATCCCCACCTAAACAGGTTTTCCTATGTTGTACAATATGTGTTTATTCTTTAAGGGTCAAAAGTGTCATGAAAAAGTGGAACATGTCTTATTCTGTGTTTCAAATATGATATTCATCCGTAACATTGTAAATATTGAGGTGAGCTATGGAGCTTTATGGTGCCATTTCTGTTGTAAATCATGTAATGTTTGTAAGACTAACAGCTATGTTCTGAGTTTCTATGTAGTATTAATGCTATCTGTTCAAATTGTTTGCATCTATGATCAATGTTTAATATTAATTTACACTGCGTTCATCTCACTTTTAGAGTATATATCAGTGCATGCAGTTAACCACCTGAATATATTCTGTATTGTTTGTTTCTTGAAGCAACGGAAGCCTTCTATAGGCTACCAAAACATTTCTGTAACTTCCAAATAAAACTATTCTGTTATTTTTTTTTCTTCATGCACCATTCAATATAAAGGGGCAAGGAAAAAACTATAGCCGTCTAGACGAAAGTTCTTTTAGAATTCTGGAGGTAAATATACCAGCAAGCGAAGATTTTAATTTCATTTACATACATTCTGTCTTTCTTTTCCTTCATGCCACTTATTATTAAGGGTCAAGGAAAAAACTATAGTCGTCTTATTCAAGACTGCTCTAGTTATGGGACGTTTCAGGGCGGTCTACAGGTGAGATGGAGCACAGCTGCGAGAACGTTGCCCCCAAAACACTGAACCTCTTGAACTCTAACGGGCTTACGTTTTTGCAGCTTGATTTATTACTAGATCTTTGGTTTGTAGATTTGATTCTTTTCGACTGTGATGGTGAGGTACTGTGTGTAGCAGCACATTCATTTTTGTTGGGTTTCGTTCCTCTCTCGGTTTTACGTTTTGGTTCATTCAGTTTCAGCAGTAGCAGAGATGAGGATTGTGACTCAGACTGGCATGTGCAGGTTAATGGATGACTGATAATGATCACAGTTAGTGTCATGAAAAGGGTCCAGTTTCATTAGTTGTCAAGATTAAGGTGGAATGAATTGTGTGTTAATATTATGTTCAGGTATCATGATTAAGGACTACAGGTAATTATCAGGATTAAGGGCTGACATTAAGTTAACACAATTTAGGGCCAAGATGGAAGCTGGAATTAGTATCAAGATTAAGGGCGGAAGGACTAAGTGTCAGGATTAAGAGCTGACAGATACCTGTTAGGACTAGTGACTGACATGTATTAGGATTAATGATTGACAGTTACATATCAAGATTGAGGGCTGACAGTTATGTATTAGGATTAAGTCTAGCAGTTATGTGTTAAGAATAAGGGTTGACAGTTATGTATTAGGATTAAGTCTAGCAGTTATGTGTTAAGAATAAGGGTTGACAGTTATGTATTAGGATTAATGTCTAGCAGTTATGTGTTAAGAATGAGGGTTGACAGTTATGTATTAGGATTAATGTCTAGCAGTTATGTGTTAAGATTGAGGGTTGACAGTTATGTATTAGGATTAAGTCTAGCAGTTATGTGTTAAGAATGAGGGTTGACAGTTATGTATTAGGATTAATGTCTAGCAGTTATGTGTTAAGATTGAGGGTTGACAGTTATGTATTAGGATTAAGTCTAGCAGTTATGTGTTAAGAATAAGGGTTGACAGTTATGTATTAGGATTAATGTCTAGCAGTTATGTGTTAAGAATGAGGGTTGACAGTTATGTATTAGGATTAATGTCTAGCAGTCATGTGTTAAGATTGAGGGTTGACAGTTATGTATTAGGATTAAGTCTAGCAGTTATGTGTTAAGAATGAGGGTTGACAGTTATGTATTAGGATTAATGTCTAGCAGTTATGTGTTAAGATTGAGGGTTGACAGTTATGTATTAGGATTAAGTCTAGCAGTTATGTGTTAAGAATGAGGGTTGACAGTTATGTATTAGGATTAAGTCTAGCAGTTATGTGTTAAGAATGAGGGTTGACAGTTATGTATTAGGATTAAGTCTAGCAGTTATGTGTTAAGAATAAGGGTTGACAGTTATGTATTAGGATTAAGTCTAGCAGTTATGTGTTAAGAATGAGGGTTGACAGTTATGTATTAGGATTAAGTCTAGCAGTTATGTGTTAAGAATAAGGGTTGACAGTTATGTATTAGGATTAATGTCTAGCAGTTATGTGTTAAGAATGAGGGTTGACAGTTATGTATTAGGATTAATGTCTAGCAGTCATGTGTTAAGATTGAGGGTTGACAGTTATGTATTAGGATTAAGTCTAGCAGTTATGTGTTAAGAATGAGGGTTGACAGTTATGTATTAGGATTAATGTCTAGCAGTTATGTGTTAAGATTGAGGGTTGACAGTTATGTATTAGGATTAAGTCTAGCAGTTATGTGTTAAGAATGAGGGTTGACAGTTATGTATTAGGATTAAGTCTAGCAGTTATGTGTTAAGAATGAGGGTTGACAGTTATGTATTAGGATTAAGTCTAGCAGTTATGTGTTAAGAATAAGGGTTGACAGTTATGTATTAGGATTAAGTCTAGCAGTTATGTGTTAAGAATGAGGGTTGACAGTTATGTATTAGGATTAAGTCTAGCAGTTATGTGTTAAGAATAAGGGTTGACAGTTATGTATTAGGATTAAGGACGGACAGTTATGTATCAGGATTGAAGGTTGAAGTTACATATTAGGATTCAGAACTGACAGTAAATTATTAGGTTTAAGGACGGACAGTTATGTGTTTGGATTAATTTCAAGAAGTTATGTGGTTGATGGTCGACAGTTATGTATTAGGATTAAGGACTGAGAGTTATGTATTAAGAATTAACTATTATGTATTACAAATGTAAAATCATGTAAAACAAATCGTATGTTGATTATGAGGATAATAGGCTAATTCAGTATTCATGAGGATTAAGGACTAATGAGTTATCTCTTCAGGATTAAACATTGTGATTAAGTCCTTAAAGCTGGATATTATTAAAACACTGGTTTTTGCTTTTCTTATAATTAATGTATATTTTCAACAAACTAAATACTATAGATATTACCCTTCTCCGATTTAAGAACTATTGTTAAAATTTAAGAAATGATAATTCATTCACCAAACATTAACCGATGCATGGAAAGTGACAATCTTTTAAAACAAAGTTGCGCTATTTAACAAACACTAAGTACATTTTCACATATACATGTGACTTGGAAGGTAGCTGTCTTAAGTTTAATGATAAAATGTTTAATTTTCAGGACAAAATATGTCATATTGTAAAACCTTGCTAGATTACCTGGTACAATTTATGATATTTATTCATAATGAATGAGTTGAGGAAATATGTAATACACTACATAAACAATAGTATGAAGGTTTCGGTATGTGGAGTACCATTCATGTTTCATGTTTTCAGAACTTTGGTATGTCTACCAACTTATGTCTTTGTACATGTGGTTTCACTGAGTATGAGGTGACCAAAGTTCGGTATAGTGATATTCCTTATTTCCATCTATTTGGCCAATAGATTCTCTGTGAATTTTTATTTCTGAAGTTTGGGAATTCTGAATTTCTGCTTAATAATTAATCTGTGAAGATCTGAGTTCGAAACGCTCTTCATCAACCCATGAGGCGGCTAACGGCACCGGGTAGTCAGGCTCACTGACTTGTTTGCTGCATCATTGTATCTCAGTTGCACAGATTGATGCTCATGCTGTTGATCACTGCATTGTCTGATCTAGACTTGATTATTTACAGACCACAGCTTTACATCTGGAATATTGCTGAGTGCAGCGTTAAACAACTTAAAAAACCCAAACAAACTCAATATTCATGCAGAAAATGAAATATGATATAAGGAATTTTCCAAATTAACATGCATAGAACAAAGTTCTCCATTTGAATTATTCATGAATGACATGAATGGTTGAATTACCAGAAATATATTCGATAAAAATAATATCTACATCGCTGTATATTAGGTACAGATGTTTACCATGTGGATAAAAACAGTCAGCAGTCCTGTGGTTCTTTGTATGTTGTCATGGTAACAGGGTTTATCGTGTTGTCATGGTAACAGTACAGTGTGTCTTCAAGGTAACTGCATAATTTGTCTTGCTACAGGGCATAGCCTCAGACTCATCTTTGCTATTTGCTGACCGTTTGGTCTTGTTGTTTTGCACGATTGTGCATTGTTGCACTGCATGGACCGGTAGCATGAGTTGTCTGCACATCATGGTAATAAACAATTAATATTCGCGACAATCACTGAAGAAATCAAAATAATGTTATGTCAATAATGAATACACAATGCCACTTAGAAAGTGGTCAAATGTAACATATGTTATATTTGTCAACATTTTTCAAATTATTTCAGCTTTTGATAGAAAAGTATTAGAAAGTGAATATTTTTGTCAGTGATTTACTGCTTCATGCATTGAATGTTTGAGATGACAGAGAAGTCTGCAATGTACATGTGGGGTAGGATATTGAAACTATCATAATGTTTGAGATGACAGAGAAGTCTGCAATGTACATGTGGGGTAGGATATTGAAACTATCATAATGTTTGCATGGGGGCTTGGATTTGCACTTGATTCAATGGTTGTCCTTTAACTCTCCCTTTCACCACCGAATACTGTTTTCCACACTTCACTATAACACATGGATGTGACCTGACCTCGGTGTTATAACAAATATTTCTTTTTTCACGCTTTCTTTTTCTGTGATTTTTTTGCATGAAGTTTATGAAGGGCAGGAAAGTCTTAGTTTGATATATTAATTACAAATAGAGTATCTTCATTATACAAATATGTAAGAAGTACTGTGGTGTTGGGTGTCTTATTCTGTATTTTACAATAGAAGGTACAGTAGTACAGAGTGCAGGGTTGTGTCCTTTAGTTCTGCCAGGATTTGCTGATTCTATATGTTGAGAACCTAGATTCACTCTCATCCCTTGGTTTGTTAGCACAATGCATGTGAAGCTCTATGATGTGCCACAATTTGTTCTTTCACGTGAAGCTGACATGATCTTGTCTCAATGCTGTGAAAAGCAATGTTAAACTCACTCACTCACTCACTCACTCACTCACTCGTGCTCACTCACTCACTCACTCACTCACTCACTCACTCACTCACTCACTCACTCACTCACTCACTCACTCACTCACTCACTCACTCACTCACTCACTCACTCACTCACTCACTCACTCACTCACTCACTGCCAGTGGGAGAGTGCCCTCCAGACTCTGCTGCACATACTTCTCATGACGTTTCACTGAGACTGGATTTTCAATAATAAAGTAAAATAAGTGGCCAAATGGATCACCAGTATTTAAAAAAATAAATTAAAAATTTAAATTGTTATGAACGTTATCAGGGATGTTTATGTAATTTCAACCATTTTCTACACATTTTTGATATATATTACAAAACAAGAGCATGAGCTAGTCTTTGACCCTAGCTCATTCATAAAGCAAAGAGGGTGGAATAGTTTCAGATTTGTGTGAGGATTTTACTACTTGTCATTCATTTCTCAGCTGGGGTGGTGGGGTATCCTGGTGGTTAAAGCGTCCGCTCATCAAGCTGAAGACCTGGGTTCGATTCCCCACGTGGGTACAATATGTGAAGCCCATTTCTGGTGTCCTCTTCCATGATATTGCTGGAATATTGCTAAAAGCAGCGTAAAACCATACTCACTCACTCACTTTTTTCTCTGCTTCTATACATTCTGAGTTCCCAAAATGTAACTGACAGAAACACGGCTGATGTTTGTTATTTGAACATGATGATGTCGTAGCCATGCTAACAATATTTATGATTTTCTGATTGTTCCAAAATTTAACTTTTCCTGTGGGCAGTAGTGTTGGGAATTGGTTGAAATCTCACAATTGATCATTGGTTCGATACCAACGACCAATCATCGAAAAAAAAATTGGTTAGTGTCATTTTTTAGATTTTCCTATTCAGGTTGTAGTTGCAGATAAGTATAAAGAAAAAACATTTGGTTCTCTGTTGTTTTTTTGTTTTATTTAGAAACTGCACAATTTACATTTGCAAATTTCACATCCAGTGGAAAATGATTCAGTTCCAGTGTAACATAAACTTCCCAGATTCTTCAAGAAATATTCAGTCATGACTTTTCAGAAAGTGAAGTGAGTTTTCTAAGAATTAAACACGTTTTCAGGCCCTGACAACGTCCTAGATATGTTCCATCACCAAGTATTTCAGGCCCTGACAACGTCCTAGATATGTTCCATCATCAAGTATTTCCGGCCCTGACAACGTCCTAGATATGTTCTATCATCAAGTATTTCCGGCCCTGACAACGTCCTAGATATGTTCCATCACCAAGTATTTCAGGCCCTGACAACGTCCTAGATATGTTCCATCACCAAGTATTTCAGGCCCTGACAACGTCCTAGATATGTTCCATCACCAAGTATTTCAGGCCCTGACAACGCCCTAGATATGTTCCATCATCAAGTATTTCAGGCCCTGACAACGTCCCTAGATATGTTCCATCATCAAGTATTTCAGGCCCTGACAACGTCCTAGATATATTCCATCACCAAGTATTTCAGGCCCTGACAACGTCCTAGATATATTCCATCACCAAGTATTTCAGGCCCTGACAACGTCCTAGATATGTTCCATCACCAAGTATTTCAGGCCCTGACAATGTCCTAGATATGTTCCATCACCAAGTATTTCAGGCCCTGACAACGTCCTAGATATGTTCCATCACCAAGTATTTCCGGCCCTGACAACGTGTTCGCTCGTCACGCGGAAGGCCCGGGTTCGATTGGGTACATGGGTACAATTTGTGAAGCCCATTTCTGGTGTCCTCCGCCATGATGTTGCTGGAATATTGCTGAAAGCGGTGTAAAACCAAACTTTCGCAACATCATGGGGACGTTTTATCGAATGTTCGCATCTTTATGCAGGAATTGTACCGGGGTAAATGATCTGTGTTAGCATTATTTGCGGAGCCTACTCAGGCTACTGTCCCTTAATAGAATTTACGGCAATTTGTGAAGCCCATTCTGGTGTCCTCCGCCGTGATGTTGCTGGAATATTGCTAAAAACGGCGTAAAACCATACTCAGTCAGTCAGTCATGATCATGATGTTAATCACTGTATCCACATCACTGCTCCGGACTAGAATATTTATAGACTACTTCCATACAGCTGGAATAGTACTGAGTGTGGCATTAAACAACAAACAAATAATATAAACATAAACTTTGGTGAGACTACAAAAGGCTTGACACAGGTAGTAATTTCTTTTTGAAACATTTGTGAAATTCTTACTTCATTTCATATTTCTCTGTCTGCACATTTTTCTCGTTTTCTTTTTCAGATGTGGGTTACTTTATTTGTTTCTTCATTTGCAATATCTTTATTCATAAGAGGGAAGTCGCATCAGTATCTTTTAAATGCTTTTACTTTTCTTGACATACAGAATTAATCCTCCTCTGTCAAGGTCATCCCTGAATGCTAACCTTGAACTTGACCTAAACCTTCCCTTTTAAATCTGAGTACATTCTTGATATTTCAGCATTCTTCTGAAAATAGACGTGGTGGCGACATTTATTCATATGGCATGCTAATTTATTGTCATAACATGTTTCTACATGTTATGACATTTATTGAAAATATTCTAGATGTGTATTTCTTGCTAAACAAAAAATAGTGTTGAATATATTCTTAATCAGTGCATTGATTATCACCTGAAGTTTGACAATATTATATATGAGACTGATTACCTTGTATTTGAAAGTCCCAATTGTCAATATTATCAGGCAAGCTTGTTACATTAAATCATAGAGAAACATTGCAGATGTTATATTACGGTTGAGTGAGTGAGCAATGCTTCGTGTCGAAGTCAGCAATTTTCATGGTATATCAAGGCATCCTGTAAATGTGAGCGTTGAATAGATAAATTTGTAAAAGAAAAAATAATAATCACCGACATATGCCCTTTGGATATGCTTACACACGTTCGGCCACGTCACAAAATCTGACCATCCGATCTTAACTTTATCTGTACAACAAACTATGGTTATAACAAACTAAAGGGGACCATTATCTTAAATTCGTTACATGTATTTCAGTTGAAATATAAAGCAAGTTGCCAGGACAAGAAAATAAATAATCTACATCACTCACTCACTCACTCACTCACTCACTCACTCACTCACTCACTCACTCACTCACTCACTCACTCACTCACTCACTCACTCACTCACTCACTCACTCACTCACTCACTCACTCACTCACTCACTCACTCACTCACTCACTCACTCACTCACTCACTCACTCACTCACACATCAAGCTGACATGCCATGATTGGAATACTGTTCAAAGGGGCATTAATCCAACTCACTCACTCATGTAGGTCAAACCAGGAAGGTGAAGTAACCCTTTACACTTCTTCGTTCTGCCGGTCTGATATTTTATGTATATAATATCTCAAAATGTTTATGTCAAATATTACTGTTATACACAGTTGCGTTTCATAATGGTTATAGCTGGCACCAGCAACGTGATGAGTTAGGCACCATGACAACTGTCTAAGGAGTGAGATTGTAATGACCTAGAGTTCCTGTTGCAGGGTGGACGACGCAAGGCCCAGCCTTACCAACCCTACAACCGGAAAGAAAGGACAGCTGAACACTCGTACCAGCTTTCACGGTGGACACCGTACCTCAAGGACATTTTAGAGGTAGGCACACACAAACAGATCTATACTGGTTTGATGCCTGGCAGCCAAATGTTCCAGAGCCAAGGTTCACTTGTACAAGTGCATATAGGCTGATGGTTACATAGCAAATGTATGTTTCCAGAGGGAACCAAGTACTAAACTTGCTAGAATCAGTTTCTAGTATTCAAGTTTGATCTGCAGTATTGTAGGAGATAAAAGTAGTCAATGAAAGCAAGGATGCTTTGACATTTTTCCAATTTTGATAAATGATTCATGGCTATGTTGGTGTCATTAAAACCCTGAACTTGACTGCAGGAATCTTAGTTACTAGTTCCACTAGTAGTTAGTTGGGGTGACTATTTAGGGGGAAACAACTCTTCTAATTTAGTCAACTATTTTAGTCTATTGCAACATACTATTGCGACCAACTATTGCAATGTCATTGCAATAGTTTTTTTTCTCCTTGAGTTGTCTCATTTGAAGTAATTTCCCAAATTAATGTTTAGTTTGTATGAAAAAAAAACAAGTTGAAGTAGTTTCAGTGTCTGTTAATAACTGACAAGACACTTGAACGCCAGATCAAGTGAACACTTAAAACATAAACTCAAAGAAGCTGTAGGTCTGCACCCAAACATCCTGTATTTTGCGTTGCACATTTATCAACGGAAGTCAATTACTAAACTATCGATAGTCACACATACTATCGATAGTTTTTCGTTTCTACCATGGATTATTTGCTATCGGAGACTCAACAATTGCAATTCATCGATAGTTTGATGCATCGTTACAGTTCCAGTAGTTAGGAAGGGTGTTGGGGTAGCCTTGTGGTTCATGCTGAAGGCCCTGGTTTGATTCCCTTCATGTTCAAAATGTGTGGCATCTTGGATAATTTGACTAGTTGGCATCTCCAGCAAGAATGGGTAATATTTGTTAAAGAGAAAGTCACATTTTCCTGAACTGCTTTCGGGCAGTTGGGTAGCCTAGTGGTTAAAGCGTTCGCTCGTCACACCAAGGACCCGGGTTCGATTCCCCACATGGGTACAATGTGTGAAGCCCATTTCTGGTGTCCCCCGCCGTGATATTGCTGGAATATTGCTAAAAACGGCGTAAAACCATACTCACTCACTGAACTCCTTTCCAAAGCTGTGCTCCTTTTAACTCAACCATTTGAAGCTGTTCCCACTGCACCCATGTGATGGTAAGAGAGCTTCTGGAGTAGGTATTGACACTGTTGTTGCTGTTGCTACAGGATGCGATAGACGAGAAGCTGGATGGGAAACACTTTACCTTCCTGTCCGGGGGGGTGTCCCGGTCTGCCATGTCTGCTCGAAGGTAATGTCCCATTCTTACCATGTTCATAGTCAGTTGTCTTGTAAACAGTTTTGAAACACGCCCTTAATGATTACAGTGGTATTCAGGATGAGATTTAAATGAAGAGCTGACTTATGACAAATTTAGTCAGAGTGTAATGATTTTTTATACCAATTTGTTAAAAGCTGATGTAAAATCTTCTTCGCAAAGCCTTTGCCACTCAATCTCGCGTTGTGGTGGTGCATTTTGCTCAAGAAATCCTGTGTGTCTTAAAGTATATGTGAAATATCAGACATGGATACGTTCAGGGGTATGGTCACTACGGAACGAACGAAGGAACGAACGAAGGAGCAAACGAAGGAATGAACGAACGAACGATATTCTGCCAATTTACATTAATGCATTACTGTAACATGACCCTACAAAAGTAGTCCACTTGTGGGTGAGGCCAATTCTTTTAGTCATTAGTCAGTCAAATGTCTTGGAATCACATGCAGTATATTTATTTGTAAGTGAAAGACTTTGCACTGACTTCTATCATCCAGTGTTCCAAGCGCACGATATGGCCATTGGCACAAAGAGAAGGGCCAGTCAAGTGCTCGGAGCGGACCTCGACTCATGGTGTTCATCATGGGGGGAATGACGTACTCGGAGATGAGGTGTGCATATGAAGTTACGCAGTCAGTGAAGAACTGGGAGGTCCTCATAGGTAAGTTACGCAGAGAGTTAACAGATTTGTTTGGGTTTTCTTACAAATGGGACAGTATTGACTGTGACATGGGATCGGGTGGTCAGGCTCTCTGACTAGGTTGATGCATAATGTTGGATCCCAGATCAATGCTTATAGTGACCATCACTGCATTGTCTGGTCCGGACTTGATAACTGTCATCTCGCTGGAATATTGCCGAGTGCGGCATATCTGAACAAACAGACTTAGGAAACTCACTTGTGCATAAGACCGCCTCCGTGGTGTAGTGGTTAGAGCATCTGCCCGGAGAGCGGAAGGTCGCGGGTTTGATCCCCGACTGCGTCATACCAAAAGACGTTAAAATATGGTACTTGTTGGTCCCTGCCTGGCGCTCAGCATTAATGGGTACAACAAGGACTGGTCGGCTCGGAGTCAGTATAATGTGTCTGAGTGGGGTATTCATGCTTCGCTGCGGCATGGTATCTCAGTGAGCTAGCACTATAAAACCAGCTTAAATCTGGGCTAGTACAAGCAGCCGCACATACACATACACACACATGCACGTCGTCATATGAGCGAAATATCTCAAACACGGTGTTAAACCCAATTTCACCTCAACTCACCTCACTTGTTCATACCCATCATGTCAGCATACTACCAATTTAACCCACCCACTGGCTCTCAGGCCATCCACCCTTCCTCCATCTCTATTATTCACCGATCCACTCAATAACGTCTTTCTGACCCCTGAACGATCCGGGTTAGAGTTGGTCTTCAACAGCCCATGCTTGTCATAAGAGGCAACCAATGGGATGGTGTAAGGCTCACTGAAATTGTTGACACATGTCATCGTATCCCAATTGCGTAGATCAGTGCTCATGCTGTTGATCACTGGATTTTCTGACCCAGATTTGATTATTTCCAGACTGCTGCCACATAGCTGGAATATTGCTGAGTGCAGTGTTAAACAACAAGCAAACAAACAAAATAACGTTTTTCTTTACTATCAGGTGCGACAAGTGTGTTGACCCCAGAAGGCTTCCTGAGTGACCTCCGTGACGTCAGCTGCTGAAGACAGTGACCTCCGTGACGTCAGCTGCTGAAGACAGTGACACACTGTGCGGACATGGGACCACTTGCCACACTCGTCTAGGGCCGTCGTAGCTGTTATATCCTGCAGGCACTGTGGTGCTGAGTAGTTGTGTAGTACACCAGGGCTACCATTGGACATTTACTTCAGGTGTGATAACCTACTCCGATTTAGGCAACTTGACAGGTTAAACAGTGAAATCTTTGTTAACTCATTCTTAAGAATACAAGTGCTCGTTGGACCCTGTTGATTAAGGTGCAGGGCGCAGTGCTGTTGTGTATATTAAGCATTGAGAAAACTTGCGATCATGAGTTTGAATCCCAGAGTTACCCTGGTTGTGTTTCATGGTTTAGTCAGCACTGTACCAGTGTTACAAGGATTCCCCAAATTGGTGAACAGCTGATAAACCAAAAGCAGCATTAAACCCATATCCCTCACTCACTCATGAGTTCACCATCGGTTCCCAATTGCGCAGATCGATGCTCATGCTGTTGATCACTGGATTGTCTGGTCCAGACTCGATTATTTACAGACCGCCGCCATATAGCTGGAATATTGCTGAGTGCGCGTAAAACTAAACTCACTCACTAACTCATGAGTTCACTCTGAAGGTGCAGTGAAACTCGTAAAATCAATTTAGTTGACATGTAGTTTCACCATTTCTCTTGATGGTCCCAGTCAAATCCAAATCTGTTGTGTAATGAGTTTCTCCTTGTTGATTGAGGGCAGGGCTGGCTAAGTCGTCTGAGGCACTGCATCACTGGGTATCCCAGAATCCCATGCTTGTGGGTTCATATCCTGTTTTGCCCAGAGTCTCTGCCTACATTTGTCAGAACAATAACAGTGGTTGTTAGTTTCGCCAAAGTGGTTATATCTGGTTCTTTCCACATTAAACTGACACAACGAGATATAACTGGAATACCCGTTATAGCAACGTTAAACCTTTCTCATTGTTACAAGCAATGATGACTAAATATATATCCTGTCCAAGGTGGTGAGGTAACAAGGTTTCACTGTTAAAGATTACAACCTCAGTGAGAAGAAAGTCTGAATTACCAACCCAAAGATGTCGAAAACTGGAGTCCTGGTTTTAAGACAAAGGTTCACATGCTTTTTGTCACTGTAGCACAGGCAGAATAGCCATTCATTTCTTACTGTTCTTTATAAAATAGCAGTTGAAGCATACACTTCAATAATTCCAATTTCATATATTCATAATGTTTTACTCATTTTTAAGATAATTAGCACTTCAGAGTGTCCATATATGTTATGATGTACATATACATGTATTATGAATTTACACATTCCCATTTTTAATATGAACTTAGAATATGAATTGTTTCTCACAATTTGGACTTCTTTCACATTCAGAACTAGGGTAGGGATGATGAAGGCTTGTTATGCAGAGTTGTCTCCCTTGTGTATGCAGGAACCTATTAGGGTGGATTTGAATCATGGTTCAAACTGAATATATATCAGGGTTTGTCAGCTCCATACCTTGGTTGATGGTTTCACCAAAGTAATAAACATCTAAAACGTATGTCACATTTTGCTTTCAACCACAACAAGCTGACATGCCATCATATAATTGGAATACTGCAAGTGGCATTAAGCCAAAAACATGCACTCACTAAAACCAGAGCTGTATGGCCTGAACAGTTCACGAACACCCATGTTGAGGTCCAAAGGGATATTGCCCTGGTTTTATTGCCCTGGTTTAATAGAAATCATTATAAGGCAATATACTGTTGCTGTCTTGGTTAGATGTCAACACATCCATCATGTAAAGTAGAACCCTGTTAGTGTGGAAACCTCTGCTATCTGGTTCGAGTGTCTACATACATGTTAAATACAAACATTTTTTTAAAATTTGAGGTAGTCCTTCAGAATTGGATACCTGTTTTGTAAATTTAGGACAAAGCACCAATTGTAATCAAGTATTCTTCAATGTCTTGGTAGAATCCTTGTTGATAGGGTTTAACTATACTTTGCATTTTGTGTAATCTATATAGTTAAACTTGACTTATATACCACCTTTATGGACTTTGAATTTGAAGTGAAGACCCAAGGTCAGGCTGACTCCGCTCAGTGTGTCACAATATGAAACACTATGAAGGGCATGGAGTTTTCAAAAATTATGTAATTCTAAAGTCTTTTTTTAAAAAAGTTTGTGTTTGAGAAACTATGATATTTTTAGCAAGCTTTTTCTAGAGGCTGATCTGCTGGCATTGAGTTAGGATGTAGCATGTTGTGGCACAGACCAGTTATTACCCACATCTTGTACTTCACTTTGTGAAGTATTGTGTTTCTATGGTAACTATTACCATGAATATTAAGTATTATTTATATTGCACCTTTACTACCAGGTTGTTGAAGAATCTTATATTCAATTCCTTGATATGACGAGTTGGAACAATTACAGGTACGTTGTTGCGAGTAGATACTTCTGAGGTTCCATATATACCTGTTAAATGTACAATATTGTGCAACAGAATTCTTTCCCGGAGTGTAAAATTCAGGCCAGACTGATACGATACTATTATGGACTAGTTTCGAGAATTATTGAAGTAATTATTTCTTTTGATCTAAAGAAACTAAACTGGTTTTTGATGCAGTGATTTAAAGGAATAATAACATTGTAACAGAACGTCTCCTACTCTAGGTCTGACTTGCTTTTGATAATATATTAATGAGTAAGACCAGGCCCCGATTTCTCGAAACAAACTTAAGTCTGAGTTTTGACTTAAGTCAGAGTTTTTACTCAACTTTGAGAAAACACAGGAAAATGCATTTTCCAGAATAAACTGAAATCAATATTAAACTCAAACTTAGTAGACAATTTGAGTTTGGTGGGTAGATTACTTAAGTTGTTTGGGATTTTTTAATTAAAAAAATGCAGTCTTGTTAAAATTTCAGCTGTTTCAAATTGTCAAACTCAGTTTGAAATTTGAGTAAAAACTTAAGTTTGTTTCGAGAAATCGGGGCCTGATCTTTCCAGATCAAAGAAATTTTACTAGAAATGGCATCCAGACTTTCGGCTAATGTAGCAGAGTGTTGTGACATCAGCCAGAGTGTTTGATGTTGAAGGTGGCACAGCATTTTACTGTGTAGAGTTATGTCCCTTTGTCATACTAGGATCTGATGATTGGGAGTTCGAATCCCAGATTATGATTCCTGGGCCATCAGCACAAGTGGGTTTCACATTGGTTTCCTGTCATTGAAGGATTTCCGCACAAGTGGGTTTCACATTGGTTTCCTGTCATTGAAGGATTTCCGCACAAGTGGATTTCACATTGGTTTCCTGTCATTGAAGGATTTCCGCACAAGTGGGTTTCACATTGGTTTCCTGTCATTGAAGGATTTCACACAAGTATTTCACTAGTGATATTACTGAAATACTACATGGTTCAAACTGGTTTTACACCATCTCATTAACTCATATTACTGAAATACTGTTCAAACTGGTTTTACACCCATCTCACTCACTGTAACGTCAATAGATCTCCTTGACCAAATTTGCACAACAAAGGGAGACTACTGTTGAAAGAATTCTGTTGTACACTGTAGAGTATTGGTGTAGATAGATGTTCCATTATGTACTGACACGTGCAATACAATTTCTGTGATTCTAGTCTGTCTCAGACTAACACCCTTACATGCAATCTGTGCTAACATTGTTTCATTTCATTTGTTTAGAATGTTGCCATGGTTACATTTAGGAGTATATTATTATGGTAAAGATATGAAAGTACAGTTTGTTCATAAGAACCTGAATGGTTTGCTGTTAATAGGTACTATTTTATTTAAGATTGTATATATTGTTTGACCCTTACAGGGTTTTGATGGAAGATAAGAGATGTTTCATTTTTTTAGAAAATAACACATTTCACATTTGTTTCACATCAAACACGATAACATTTCTTCTACTTCTTTCTCTATATATATACTATATGTTTTGTCACCTATTAATTTTTGTGTGTGGATTTCTTACTGCAGTCGAAGAAAATGAGTGTATGATCAAAGGATATTGTTTGAAGATTTTGGAAAAATAATGTCAGTAAACAGTTTTCTCTCAGGTTTTAAATAATCAATTGCAAAGTGGTTAGAAGACTACAACTTAACCAAACAATTTGTGCTGGTTTAGACAGTCTATGACACGAGTTTGACAGTCGTGGCTCTGATTCAAAGGATTGAAGCCAATGCGATCAGTGTTTTGTATGCTTGTTACCTGTTCACTGCCTTGCTGAGGTCTGTCAGTGCTATCAACATTTCACCAGTCCTATGCATGTCTGAAGTTGTACAGATTAAGTACTTTGTTAGAAGCTCAACTGTATATACAGTGTTGTCAACAATAAACAGTTGTCAGTCCAGGTGCTAATATGCTCCAACAGTGAAAAGGTCTTACAAATAATAATAATTGATTTATAAGCCTATTTCCAAAAGATGTTGTCTATGTCCATGGAAAAGATTTGAACAGATGAGTTTTAGTTTGAAAGCATGCAGATCCAATCTTGTGGGTGGTAGAAAGATAGTATACCACAGTATTTTGTCTTCGGTTTGGTACAGAGCTCTAGATAAGATTTAGCTCATGTGCGTACTGTACCCACTGTATTTTTTTGGAGTGGGTATTATGAATGTTGAGTGGGTATTATGAATGTTGAGTGGGTATTATGAATGTTGAGTGGGTATTTCATTTTCCGTTACTCACTGCTTTCAAATATGTGCGTATTTCAGTCATTTTACTCACCTAAGTATATGTCATTGAGTAAGTTTACTAAGCAGGTATGTTCTGCCTTATGTCATACCTAATCAAAACCAACTTAAATATAATGGAAATGATTTCATAAAAAATCACTCATCCTATACTAACAGTACAACTTGATAGCAATCGATGTCTTTTTCATTACGCAAGCGATTTTTATAAATATATTCCGTAGGCATTTGTTTTAAACTTTTTGCGTATCTAACATTTTAAATGCGTAATTGGTACGCAACAATTATTGTTTCAATGCGTAATTTGAAATTTTCTATGCGTATTTAACCTGTGGTATACCATAATGCAATCCCAAAATGTGTGTTATTTTCGGTTTTGTACCATCATTTCTATTAAGTCATAAAATGACACTTTTGTTTATTCAAATTAACAAAGATTTTGGTTATTTTTTTCCATGTTATTAAACAATGTAAGGTTTGGCTCTAGTCAATTTTCTGCATTATGATCATATCTCATATACCGAACCGAAACCAAAAGCCTTGTTCTACAATATGTACTGTACGGTGGTAAGAGAGAACCATTTCACCCCTAAAATCTTGGGAGTGTTGGTTTTTTTAATGCCAGATGTACCAAACTGACGATGGCAGTCTGTAAATATTCAAGTTTGTACCAGACAACTTGTGAAGGACATGTGCGTCGATCTCTACAATTGGGATATGATGACATGCATGAACCAAGTCAACAAGCCAGATCACACAATCCCATTAGTCACATGACATGTGAGCATGGGTTTTTGAAGACCAGTTCTAATTCAGATCTTTGTACAGCTGAAGTTAGGTGCACGGGGTTGGGTGGGTTGGGGGCCAGCGCAGTATGGCAATATGGCAATATGGCTACCACAGTAGTTACTGTTCAAATTTCAAAAACTAATTTTCTCAGTAAACATCTGTAAAATTGCTGGACTGAGGAAGCAGAACTTTGACAAGTTGAGAGTATGTCAATTGAAATTATTTGTTATGTGTCAAGATTCAGGCGTTTTGAGGCATACACTTGTACACACCGCGCTCTCAGCAATATTGCAGTTATATGGCAGCAAGCTGTAAATAATTTAGTCTGGACCAGACAATCCAGTGATCAACAGCACGAGCATCTGTCTATGCTATTGGGATATGATGACATGTCAACCAAGTCAGTTAACCTGACCACCCCATCCCATTTGTCGCCTTTTCCAACAAGCATGGGTTACCGAAGACCAATTCTAAACGGAATGTTCACGGCTTTTTAATCTAAGAGGTGTTAGGGTATATTTCAACTCTTAAATTTTGGTATCCAATGGCATTTAAACAAAATTGGGGTATATGCAGCCAAACAATTTTGAATTGCGCCAGACCGGGGGGAATACATCACTTGACTCATGACATGTCACTTGAATAGTTATTTCACAACAGTAAACTGGGGATAGTGAGATGACAAGCATTTGGATCCTGCCTTGAAAGTGGACATGAAAAGATCTTGGAATGTTGCAAACCAAATAATATCTTGTCATAAAACGATAAAAGATAGTCTTTCATAGCTTAAACATGTCTCCTTGCAAAGCAAGTTACTGTTTGCTATATTAAGCTATATCATGACCACATCCTGTAAATAATGGTATCAGGGTCGAGATAAACCAGGTGTTGACATTATGAGCACACCTTGAGGGCATAAGAGTTGACCAGGTCAGACAATGATCCTCCATTACCATGGTTGAGCATTGTCTACTTGTGCAAATGTTCCGATCCAAGAACCTAGGGATTCTGTCTTGTACCCTGACCAAGATGTGATGCCATAGGATGACTCAATGGCTCCTTGGGTAATTTAATACAAATTATCAACACTTTTAACTTGTAATTCAGTATTTATTTCAAATATAAGCTTGGTTCAAACAGAACAAGAGTAAAGTTGACCCTTAATTGTAAAATCAGATTTCAACAAGCCTGTTTTGTACATAAAAACATACAAATAAAATGTCCAATAAAATTGTGAAATGATAAAACAAATTAACAACTCAACAGTTTAGGTCCATCTTGGATTCTTGTTCATTTCAAGTCCGACGTTTTGGACAGATTGATGTAGCATCACATGAAAGTGGCGAGAAAAGAAAAATGTGAAAACAAATAAAAAATGACTTTCGCAGAATCAGATACAATTGCATATCAATATTGTATCATTATCAGAGTTGATGTAAACAGAAAACGGCCATCACATGTGGATGAAACAGTTTTTACAAACTCAGCGCAAATTGTCGAGGCAGGGACCAGCGCAAATCGATCCTATGCCTGCGCCTTGGTTCGATGAAGGCACCAAACAGAGGCCACACTGAGAAAGGGTTATCCTTAGCTCTTAGCAGCCTGTTGACCTTTCCCACATTTGGAGCAGATTCTTTTGGTACCTTGTCATCCACAGTTGGCTCGATGGATGCTGGAGCTTGGGGTTTGCTTCTTGGTTTCTTGGCTCCATTGGACGATGATGATCTGGCTCCCACTTTGTAAGTTTTGGCTGCACGTCTTGCAAGAGGAGAATCTTTTGTGACGTAGATGATAGTATTGGGGTGTTCTGGACTTTCGATGGGGATCAGGTATGGGCCCCTATCCCTCTCGTAAGGGCATTGTCGTCTGATGTGCCCGATGTGCTTGCAGTAGAGGCACATGGATTCTCGGTCTCGCAGGGTTATCAGCCCTTCATGAGTTTGGATTTCAATCCGATGAGGCAGTTTGCAGAGTTGGAACCAATTCATCTCGACAAGAACGTTCCGAACAACTCGTGGCTTGCGGCGTTTGTAGTCGACCTTCTCTCTTGTAATCTTCACAACTTTGTCAACGTATTCCTTCAGCGCATGAGCAACGAGCGTGTCGGAGACTCGCGGAGGCAGTCGATGGATGCGGAGTGAGTAGGGAGCCCCCATGTGGGGCGAGACGCTGTAGCGGGAACCCTCTGTGCTGAACGGGGTTAACTTTGACAATTCCTCTAGCGCTGACTTGTCGTTCAAGGTTAATGCCCATTTCTGTATCATGGACGTACGGACAAATGCTTCAACGCTCTTGTGGAGGCTCTTACTCTCCAAGTACCTGAATACGGCGTCTTTGTCAAACTTTCCTTCAGTGCAAAGGATGTCGGCAGTACGGCTTAGTAACTCTTTGTTGAAAAATTCTTCAGGTATTGCGCTTACGTAAATAATGCTTTGTTCAGACATATTCCAAGGCTTCATTGATTAACAGAAGCAATGTTCATAAGAAAACTCACCACGTGTGATTTCCACGTGCTCTCTCGTGTCGACTCGACTGAGGTCTGTGGACAAATGCCTCCTCGCGCGTGCGCAAAGGATAAAATCGTGTGCAAATCGTGCAAAATCTTCGGCTGTCGTCTGCGGTTCAGAGTTCAAAATGTCTGGTGTCTCTCACATTGGAGTGTTGTAAAAATATCATCGTTTCAACCATTAACATCATTTCTGTGTTTTATTGTAGCATCAATCAGTAGTGAAATATTTCGTAATCGTTTTAAGTGTTTGGTTTACTTGTTTCCTGGTGCAACGTTAAAATATGAGTTTTGAGGAACTGTCCTTTTGAGAGATTACAGTTCATGAAATCGAAACGAAGAACTTAAAACACTGTAGTCATTCGATGAATGTATCTGCAGACTGCAACAAAATTCAAATCGTTTAATGTGCAATAGGTCTTGTCCAAATCCAACTCACTCGAGATGTAACACAATTACGATCGTGTCTACGTGTGATGTGTTTGTTGTTTAACGCCGCACTCAGCAACGTTCCAGCTATACCGCGGCGGTCTGTAAATGATCGAGTCTGGACCTGACAATCCAGTGATCAACATCTTGAGCATCGATCTACGCAATAGGGATACAATGACATGTATATTGTAACGTGTAACGTAAGTGACTGGGTACGATTTTATGTAACTTCCAGATTTACCCTGTTGTGATTCTTTAACTTAAGTACCACACTGCTGATCGTGGCCCCTCTAGCAGTGAAGGACCCGTGAAGATCCGGGTTAGAAATGGTCTTCAGCAACCCACGCTTGTCGTAAGAGACGACTAACGGGATCGGGTGGTCAGGGCCACTGACTTGGTTGACACTTGCCATCGTATCCCAATTAAGTAGATCGATGCTCATGCTGGTTCTCACTATATATAGCTGAAATATTGCTGAGTGTTGCGTTAATCAATCAATCAACCTAGCGGTGAACGTCCTGCGTTACGTTCGGGGTTGCCCCAACGTTGTACAAGGAATACTCGGGCAGACTCAACGAGACAGACGCTCCGAGCAAGATTTGATGTTATACATAAGAAATAAACTCCGAAGACTCGTCAGTATTCGCGCGGCTAGTTGAGTCCGAGGCCGTCAGCCCGAGGACGCCATCAGCCGCGCGAATATTGGCGAGTCTTCGGAGTTTATTGCGTTTAAACATTCAGCTCTTCACTCTTGCACCCAAACACAGCAATATTAATATTGGCGTTCTACATTTGGGTAGCCAATATACGAAGCCAGGTGGCCAATAAACATCCCATTCCCTTTTCATCCTTATTGGAGGGATATGAACAGTATGTAATGGAGGCAATTTAGGTCTAACGAAATATCAAATCTGTTGTTTTAAACATATTATAATATCTCGCACTAATGACATGCCTGATTACAGAGTATATCGGTTTAACCAGAGCCTCCAACTCCAAGAGATAGAAAAGCTTGAGATGCCGGGGTCCAAGGTGGAACCTGGGGGTTCATAATTACAAATTCCTTTCTCAGAAAAGTCACAGAAAACGATGTATTCAAACCTATTTGTGTGATTTTTATTTTTCATATGAGCCCAGTTTGGCGTGAGATTTATCAGTTTTGTTTTGTCTACCTAGCGTCTCAAGCCAAACGCTAGGTAGGTATGGTTAAACACTATATACTGAGTGAGTATCGTTTTACGCCGCTTTACACAATATTCCAGCAATATTACGGCGGGGGACACAAGAAATGGGCTTCACACATTGTACCCATGTGGGGAATCGAACCCAGGTTTCCGGGGTGGTTGACACTATAGAACTAGGCTGGAAGTAGATTACAACAGTTCAAAGATCGCACTTTCACTGATTTTGATACGACTATCTTATTACCTAAAACCGGCTTCCAAAGAGGATCTCGCTTCTGTCATATCAAGCTATGACTATGCCAATTCACTTTTGTTTGGGATAGCAGCTTCCCTGGTTCATCGACTCCAGGTTATACAAAACACAGCCGCCAGGATAATAACTCGTTGTCCTCGAAGAGACCACATCACCCCCAGGTTAAGAGAACTGCATTGGCTACCCGTTGCCAGACGCATAAAATTCAAGGTGCTTACCATTATCTACAAGTGCCTGAAGACCAACACTGCTCCATCTTACTTGTCATCTCTTCTAAACAACCATAGACCAACAAGAACTCTTAGATCACAAGATAAAGATCTGCTTATCACCAGACCATCCAGGACCAAATACGGGGACCGCTGCTTTGAATGTGCAGCTCCCATGCTATGGAACAACCTCCCTATGTCGCTAAAATCCGCCCCAAGTCTACCAACTTTTCGAAAACATTTAAAGACACATCTATTTGAAATGAAATAGACTGATTTGCACAAGCGCCTGTGAGCAGCCTAGCTGGAACTCGGCGCTATAGAAGTAGATTATTATTATTATTATTATTAAGCTTGTCTCCGAGGATATATAGACTGGGGTATTAAAGAAAGTACACACTTGGTGCTTTGGGATTATTTACCAGAAACCAAAGGAATCATTTTGAAAAGTGTTTTGACTGTGACTTATAAGTCACAAACATTGTGAACGTGTTGCCGAAACACGACAGATATCGCTCCCATAATATACAACGTTCCCAGCGCAACCTCTGCACAACCGGATGCCCACAGTGACGTCATTAGTATCAACAGCCTTGGGTCAACGCATCAGCAGGAACTCAGTGACATGACCATTTCGGGACATGTCATGAACCAGTTACATGGACTAAATCCACTACGTCTGTCGAGGAACCAGAGTTTTTTAGTTTAGTTTTATGCGCTTTTAACGATATTCCGGCGATATCACAACAGGGGACACCAGATATGGGCTTCACACATTGCACCATGTAGAGAATCGAACCCGGGTCTTCAGCGAGACGAACGAATACTTTAACCACAAGGCAAGCCCACCGCCCCTTCACCCTGTGGGAAGCTGAGAGCATAAAAATACTTACGACGAGCACTGTCCGACTTACGTGCGTGTTTTGAGCGATAACACCGGAGATGACAGAACATTCGTTAATAGTGGTCCTAACTTTTGGTTAATTCGTAGATTTTGTTTTGTACGCTCCTATTTCGCTAATGAGACAACGAGCTTGGTATTCGTTTGCCCTCTGTCCCGACGTTTGACCTTTATTTTGAAATATGAGAGCTAAATTCCATAAATTGTTAATGACATTACAAAATAAAATATACATCTATCTGGATGTGGTGTGATATGTCCCAACACTCTGACTGACTGACTGATTGAGTTTGGTTTTACGCCGCTTTTAGCAATATTCCAGCAACATCACGGCGGGGGGACACCAGAAATGGGCTTCACACATTGTACCCATGTGGGGATTCGAACCCAGGTCTTCGGCGTGACGAGCCAACGCTTTAACCATTAGGCTAAAAAAAATAATTAACATCGTTATCAGGGGCGGGCGTCGGGGTAGCCTAGTGGTTAAAGCGTTCGCTCCTCACGCCGAAGGCCCGGGTTCGATTCTCCACATGGGCACAAAGTGTGAAGCCCATTTCAGGTGTCCCCCGCCGTGATATTGCTTGAATATTGCGTAAAGCGGCGTAAAACCCAACTCACTCACTCACTTATTATGAGGGGCAGTGGGGTAGTCTAGTTGTTAGCGTCCGCTCGTCACCCGAAAACTTGGTTCGAATCCCCATATGGGTACAATGTGTGAAGCCCATTTCTGATGTAGCCTACCCCTCCGTGATGTTGGAATAATGCTAAAAGCGGCGTAAAACTAAACTCACTCATTATCATGTGTTCAGCTGCCCCTCTAGAATCTTTTTACAGATTAATTTTTGTGCATCAAACTCTTGATATAACACTGTTTTAACGTGGATGGTGCCCCCCCTTATTAATAAACGTTAACTACGGCCCTGTAATATACATCATAGGGCTCAGTATTCAGTACAGCCTTGGAGCAAGACTATCCACCGGGCTGGACGTGGAGATGTGTTGACGGAGACTGTATGCTAATTTACGTTCTGGCTCCGGTCACCGGCGGGAAGAACGAATTTAATTCACCTCACTTAGCTTGTACATGCATGCCTTGATCCGAATGGGTAAAACCGCCGCAGTCAGGACCAGTGACGACCCGGGTTAGAATTGGTCTTCAGCAAACCATGCTTGTCGTAAGAGGCGACTAACGGGATCGGGTGGTCAGGCTCGCTGACTTGGTTGACACATGTCATCGTATCGCAATTGCGCAGGTCGATGCTCATGATGCTGATCACTGGATTGTCTGGTCAAGGTTCTGTTATTTACATACCGCCGTGATACAGCTGAAATATTGCTGAGTGCGGAATATATTGAACAACAAACAAACAAACAAACAAACCACAGGTATTTATTTGCTTCATTCATTTCTCACATTCATCGAAAAGTAACAAACGACAGAAAACAAACTTTGTGTTATTCCCCTTGATCTATTTCATTCGGAAAATATCGTAAATGTCCGGAGAATGTCGTATTACATCATCAGAGATACGAAACTAGGGCTGGTATTTTACAAACGTACAGTCAACTGTTCGGCAATATTCCCACGGGGACAAAAAGACTTATCCGGGTACATTGAAAATAATAGGACGGGTCTCGGCTTACGAGGGCTATCAAAAAGTAGTGAGCCTCACCAAGAAAATGATACAAATGCAACTGTTTTTATGTTTAATTTTCTACATGTTTTCTGTCAACCTCAAGCAAACTGGTTTTGCTATGTTCCAGCCTCACGATCCCCATTTTGTTTGACATTTTGTCTTGGCACTCCCCAAAAACGCGCAAAATCTGCAATATATGCATCAAAAACTTCAGGAAACAAAATGTGCAAGAAACATTTTGTGTGTTTGAGATAGGTAGAAGTCCGCTAGAATCAAACTTAGATATTAAAGTTCATAAAAAGGCAATTTGAACTACAACCGCTTGTTAAAGTGACTCCCCACTTCATGTTTACAGAAAGAACTTGTTTTGGAGACAGGGCCAGCTAGAATATCTGGGCACTATGTTTTGGAAAAAACTAAGATTGGGGTGTCCGTAAAAAACAGCCCCCGTCTAAATCTAAATCAAACAATCCAAATCTTTGAATGTTGATTATGATGGGAAGTCACCCAAATCCATACTGAAATATTTTAAATGATATTATCCGAGGGCATACCATTTTCCAAGAGGTACCAAATGTCATATCGGTTTTCATTTTCTGCAACTATTTTACACATTATATCCCAATGTGTTGTGATGACTAATATCTCGTTAACCACATTACCCACATATGTGAAATTTTGCGTAAGGCTTTGCTAGATTTCTTCAAGATAAAATGGAAACTTTTCTAACATTGTAGATCGAGAATATAGTTAGGTTCAGTACATTTTGATAGCCCTTCGTATGTGTAAGCCTTGTTTGAAAGTCACAAGCGTCTTTCTGAAAAATGACTGTTTGGGCGAAAAGTCCCGGTTAGTTACTAAAGTGGTTGTTTACAGTAAACAAATAACATACACAGGCTTTCCTAGGACAGGAAATTGAAATTTGCACAATTGCGACTGATCTCGGATCCTCCGTTACAGTAGATGAAGCATCCCGAGTTGCAGACCGCGTACACCTGTGTTTGACCTGAGGCGGGACAGGAGTACACGCAGTTGAAGGGGTCCGTTGTAGTTGCCGAAGTTGTCGGCGATGTTGTTTGGGAAGTCGTTGCTGACGTAGTTGATGATGTTGTTGCTGACGTTGTGGGTGAGGTCGTAGGTGATGTGGTTGCAGAGGTTGTAATTGATGTTGTTGGTGAAGTCGTAGGTGACGTGGTTGCAGGAGAAGTTGTTATTGAAGTGGTTGCAGAGGTAGTTATTGACGTTGTAGGTGAAGTCGTTGGTGACGTGGTTGCAGACGTTGTTATTGACGTTGTTGGTGAAGTCGTTGGTGACGTGGTTGCCGAGGTAGTTATTGACGTTGTAGGTGAAGTCGTGGGTGATGTGGTTGCAGACGTTGTTATTGATGTTGTAGGTGAAGTCGTAGGTGACGTGGTTGCAGACGTTGTTATTGACGTTGTAGGTGAAGTCGTTGGTGACGTGGTTGCAGACGTTGTTATTGACGTTGTTGGTGAAGTCGTTGGTGACGTGGTTGCCGAGGTAGTTATTGACGTTGTAGGTGAAGTCGTTGGTGATGTGGTTGCCGAGGTAGTTATTGACGTTGTAGGTGAAGTCGTGGGTGATGTGGTTGCAGAGGTTATTACTGATGTTGTAGGCGAAGTCGTAGGTGACGTGGTTGCCGAGGTAGTTATTGACGTTGTAGGTGAAGTCGTGGGTGATGTGGTTGCAGAGGTTGTAATTGACGTTGTAGGTGAAGTCGTGGGTGATGTGGTTGCAGAGGTTGTAGGTGACGTGGTTGCAGAGGTTGTTATTGACGTTGTAGGTGAAGTCGTGGGTGATGTGGCTGCAGAGGTTGTAATTGACGTTGTAGGTGAAGTCGTGGGTGATGTGGTTGCAGAGGTTGTAGGTGACGTAGTTGCAGAAGTTGTCATTGACGTTGTAGGTGAAGTCGTGGGTGATGTGGTTGCAGAGGTTGTAATTGACGTTGTAGGTGAAGTCGTGGGTGATGTGGTTGCAGACGTTGTTATTGATGTTGTTGGTGAAGTCGTAGGTGACGTGGTTGCAGAGGTTGTTATTGACGTTGTAGGTGAAGTCGTGGGTGATGTGGTTGCAGAGGTTGTAATTGACGTTGTAGGTGAAGTCGTAGGTGATGTGGTTGCAGAAGTTGTAATTGACGTTGTAGGTGAAGTCGTGGGTGATGTGGTTGCAGACGTTGTTACTGACGTTGTAGGTGAAGTCGTTGGTGATGTGGTTGCAGAGGTTGTAACTGACGTTGTAGGTGAAGTCGTGGGTGATGTGGTTGCAGAAGTTGTTATTGACGTTGTAGGTGAAGTCGTAGGTGACGTGGTTGCAGAAGTAGTAGGTGATGTGGTTGCAGAGGTTGTTATTGACGTTGTAGGTGAAGTCGTAGGTGATGTGGTTGCAGAAGTTGTTAAGTAGTAGTTGGTGATGTGGTTGCAGAGGTTGTTTGATTGACGTTAGGTGATGTGGTTGCAGAAGTGTTAAGTCGTCGGTGATGTCGTAGGCAGAAGGTTGTTAGACGTTGTAGGTGAAGTCGTCGGTGATGTCGTGGCAGAAGTAGTAGGTGACGTGGTTGCAGATGTTGTGACTGATGTAGTGGGAGATGTCGTAGCTGAAAGAGAAACGTAACACTTAGCAAGGGAAGTCCAAACATCTAAGCCGAGCTATGTAGAATATTCTTTTGTTAGTTTTGTTTCTTTGGTGTATAAGGCCACAATCAGCAATGCTCCAGCTACTAGTATATGGCGGCGGCCTGGACATAGTCGAATCTGTTTCAGAAAACAGTATGTACTTACGACTTGTCGTTGGAGATGTTGTAATTGAAGTTGTAGGAGATGTAGTTGGCGAGGTGGTTGGGGACGTTGTTGCTGAGGTTGTTGAAGACGTTGTTGCTGATGTTGTTTTGGACGTCGTTCCTGAAGTTGTCGGAGACGTCGTTACCGAAGTTGTTACAGATGTAGTAGGTGAGGTTGTTGGGGACGTTGTTGCTGAGGTAGTTGACGATGTCGTTGCTGAAGAAGAGGAACAATTCTTGTAATCACAATTATTATCATTGTTGTTGCTAGCAATGCACGGGGGTATGTTGACTTAAGTTTTAGTCCCGAATAAGAAAATACAAACTGTAATTGTAGATACTTACGACTAGTCGTTGCTGATGTGGTAGCAGAGGTCGTTGCTGAAGTAGTCATCGAGGTCGTCGGCGAAGTTGTAGCTGAAGTCGTAGATGAAGTGGTGGGAGACGTTGTTACAGATGTAGTGGGAGGTGGCTCTAGAGATGTTGTAGATGATGTTCTGGACGATGTAGAAGCCAACATCACTGCTGCTGCCACAGGTCCTTGTAATGTTATCCTAGGAAATCAAATGTGCACTGCATTGTATCAAAAGAGCTATATAGTCAGCATAGATATGCGCTGGTATCTAAACATAAGGCCATACCTTGATTCAACTTGGGTGCATTGGTGGCACAGAGGCCTTGTGGCCAATAGCCATGCATATCCTTGCTTCCGGGGTTCGAATTTCAAATTCCGGATTTTGTCACAAGGCATTCGAGAACTAAAGCTGTACTCGAATGATTCTACAAAAGGAAATCGAAAACCCTGGCACTTAAAATGCAAGAGTTATTTCCACAGAAACTAAAGCTTTTGAAACCAGCGGGCCATCGCAACACGCCAAACATACACAAACGCGGTCCTGGTAGGATGCACCCGTGAAGGTTCGGGTTAGAATTGGTCTTCAGTAACCCATGCTTGTTGTAAGAGGCGACTAACGGGATTGGGTGGTCAGGCTCGCTGACTTTGTTGACACATGTCATCGTATCCCCATTGCGTAGATCGATGCTTATGCTGTTGATCCCTGGATTGTCTGGTCCAGACGGATTATTTACAGACCGCAGCCATATAGCTGGAATATTGCTGAGTGCGGCGTAAAACTAAACTCACCCACTCACTTTGGTAGGATGTGGCATGGGTGTACATCGTTCAGGATATTTACGTTATTTTGGGATAATTTCCCTAAAGCACCAGGTGTTTACTTTTTTGTTTACGTCAGTATATTTGGCCAATCTAGATACGATATGCTCGACTTCCGTGTGGTTCCGGGTAGGGATAGGATCCAGAACATAGGATGCTTCTGCTGGACGTCAGACCCAATGATCTTGTGGTCATTGTTGATTCACTACTCACGCGCATTTCGGCACATCCTTTGGCCAGTCACAGGTGGCGGTGACATAGTTGTAGACGAGGTACTCTGGACACGTAAACGACTGCATTTTTTCGTAGCAGATGACGTACTTCTTGCAGTCGCCGCAGTAGCCATAGTAGCCCATGTCGCGACCGACACAACTGTCGGTGCATACGTCATGTAAGGCTGCAAGGGAAAGTAAATCTGTCAAACTTTAAACTTTTATGAATAATAGAAACTACTAAAACAACAAGAAGAGTGAGTGAGTGAGTTTGGTTTTACGCCGCTTTTAGCAATATTCCAGCAATATCACGGCTGGGGACACCAGAAATGGGCTTCACACATTTTGCCCATGTGGGGGCACAACAACAAGAAGAAGGTTCTGAAGATTATGAAGAAGAAGGAGAAGGAGAAGTAGAAGAAGATTCAGAAGAAGAAGCGGAAGAAGAAGAGGAAGAAGAAGGGGAAGCAGAAGAGGAAGAAGAAGAGGAAGAAGAAGAGGAAGAAGAAGAAGGGAAAGAAGAAGAAGATTCAGAAGAAGCAGAAGCGGAGGAAGAAGAATGGAAGAAGAAGAAGGGAAGAAGAAGAAGGGAAGAAGAAGAAGAAGGAAGAAGAAGAAGGGGAAGAAGAAGAAGAAGGGGAAGAAGAAGAAGATTCAGAAGAAGCAGAAGCGGAAGAAGAAGAGGAAAAAGAATGGAAGAAGAAGAAGAAGAGGAAGAAGAAGAAGGGGAAGAAGAAGAGGAAGAGGAAGAAGAAGAAGAAGGAAGAAGAAGAAGAGGAAGAAGAAGAAGAAGAAGGGAAGAAGAAGAAGGAAGAGGAAGAAGAAGAAGGAAGAAGAAGGGGAAGAAGAGGAAGAGGAAGAAGAAGGGGAAGAGGAAGAAGGGAAGAGGAAGAAGAATGGAAGAGGAAGAGGAAGATTCAGAAGATTCAGAAGAAGAAGAAGAAGAAGAAGAAGAAGAAGAAGAAGAAGAAGAGAAGAAGGGGAAGAAGGGGAAGAAGAAGAAGAAGAGGAAGAAGAAGAAGAAGGAAGAAGAAGAGGAAGAAGAAGGGAAGAAGAAGAAGGGAAGAAGAAGAAGAAGGAAGAAGAAGAAGAAGAAGAAGAAGAAAGAAGAAGGGAAGAAGAAGAGGAAGAAGAAGAAGGGGAAGAAGAAGAGGAAGAAGAAGGGAAGAAGAAGGGAAGAAGGAGAAGGGGAAGAAGAAGAAGAAGAGAAGAAGAAGAAGGGGAAGAAGAAGAGGAAGAACATTCAGAAGAAGAAGAGCAACAACCAGACACCAGGACATGTAGATAATGAGTAGTACTCATTGATCACATCGGTCACCTTGATGTCCAGGGCACCTGTCCACAAAACTGTCTTACTGGCTCGGTCGCTATTTGGAACATCCCATATGGCACATACTGGGGATTTTATGAGATATACAGAAGATGATAGGACAATTGGATGACGTCAGAGCTGTTATCCTTAGGGATTCCGGGTGAGAAAAGATTAGGTCGTGGATACAACACTCCTAGAAAGAGTCAACTGCGTCACGTGACACGTCATGCAATACTTGTTTACCTCATCCATGTAGGATATTTCCCATGAGACCACGTACCAGAATTGTTGCCACGTGTTGCCAACTGTGCTGCTTGTTGTACTGTTGGACTTGTTGTCCAACTAGTTGTCCTACTTGCAGCAGTAGTTGTCGTAGACGTTGTCATTGTAGATGTCGTAGTCCCAGATGTAGTTGTCGCAGATGTAGACATTGAGCTGGAAATAAGAAAGGAACTTTTGGGCAGATAATAAAGTAAATAATCTACTTATAGTAATTACAAAGTCTGATTCGTCATGCAGAGTTGTCTACCTTACACGCACCAGTAGACAAATACCTAATCTCCGAAATGACCATGTTACAAAAAAACCAAACTGTTCATAAATAATAATAAAAAATATAATGAAAAGGAGCCGAGATACTTTTTTCATTTTCAAATGTGGAAATCTAGACTTGCCATATATTCTAGACTTGCATGGCCTTTCTTGGATATATTTGTTTCAGGGTCTGTATGACAGACTAGCACGCCAGAATCTGCTGATTGTGAGTTTGAATCCTTGATTCGAACTGATCACGTTCCCAGATGTTATCAGTGTCCGTGTACAACACTATCCCAAATATCTACGTATTTCAGGGCTATACACCATGCCTGGTTGCATACCAGTTCCCATGCGTTAGTGAGTGAGTTTAGTTTTACGCCGCTTTTAGCAATATTCTAGCAATATCATGGCGTTGAACACCAGAAATGGGTTTCGCATATTGTACCCATGTGAGGAATCGAACCTGGGTCTTTTAGGGAGGGTGATGAGCGCACGCTTTTACCATCTTGAATCTAACTCCCCTGATCTCATCACAGGTGTGAGCCATATGAATCAGGCATCACGACTTTGTATAGAATCAGGCGTATGCCCTGGTATGCCATGGGTAACTTTACTTTGGGCGTCCTGTTCATCCTACCAGCTTTCAAAGCAGTTTGTAGAATGTGCCATTTCACAAAGAGATCGTTTAACATTGGCTTAAGATAGTCGAAGCTTTGACATCGCTTTGCATTGTGGAATGGCGGCCTGGTCTTATATAGAAGATCTAATTTTACATTTAAACCTTGTCCGGTACGCAGCTCATGGCAGGAATACAGAAATAGTCAAAGGTAATCTGAGGGTCAACTGGTCAAGGATGGTCGACGGTCATTGTGGGTGGTCTAGGATAGCCTGGAATAGCCTTAGATGGTCAAGGGTGATCTGAGGGTCAACTGGTCAAGGATGGTCGACGGTCATTGTGGGTGGTCTAGGATAGCCTGGAATAGCCTTAGATGGTCAAGGGTGATCTGAGGGTCAACTGGTCAACGGTGGTCGAAGGTCATTGTGGGTGGTCTAGGATAGCCTGGAATAGCCTTAGATGGTCAAGGGTGATCTGAGGGTCAACTGGTCAAGGATGGTCGACGGTCATTGTGGGTGGTCTAGGATTAGCTTGAATAGCCTTAGATGGTCAAGGGTGATCTGAGGGTCAACTGGTCAAGGATGGTCGAGGGTAATTTGTCGGTGGTCTTGGATAACCTGGAATAGCCTTAGATGGTCAAGGGTAATCTGAGATACAACTGGTCAAGGATGGTCGAGGGTGATTTGTCGGTGGTCTTGGATAAGCTGGAATAGCCTTAGATGGTCAAGCGTGATATGAGATTGAACTTGTCCAGGATGCTCGAGGGTGATTGTGGGTGGTCTGGGATGATCCTGGGGGTGATCAAGGATAGCCTGGGACGGTCAAGGGTGGTTGAAGGTTAGTATAGGTCGGTCTAAGGTGGTCATGACAAAAGCAATGTCTCAAACCAAACTTGTCCTTCCAGGTAAGCTGACATTATGTTGTACTCGTCCTGGAATATTTTCACTTATAGATTTTTATGGGGGTGAGATAGGGGCTGTTGGCTTGGGGTGGTCGTGGAATGTGGGTCAAATAGACGAGTTTTTGTGTCAAATTGCCTCGTGCGATTTATGTGGTCTAGGGTAGAATTATGCAGTGGGATCTTGGTGGCCTTTTTAAGAAGGTTTCGCATAATCTAGGTGGTCTAGGGTAGACATGTCTAGTGTGACCTAGGAAATCTAGGATACACTTGTCGATTTTTCTCTCGGTGTGCTAGGACAAGCCGAGGTGACGATGCATACATATATGTATACAAACAAGATCCTGCTTCAGTGTTTCCACATGCTACTCACACAACACAGGCCAGCAGGCTATGTTGAATGTATATATTGCCCCGAGGAGGGTTGACAGGAAGATAGTATTCACGGTAACAAATAGTTTCATTTGTCAGATATTTACATTTTATCAGATCTGTGACATATAGCCCCAAACATAGTTAACAGTACAGTTCAGACATTAGGTCAGAAATTGCTATCTTTGTTATAAAAACATGAAACCGTTTTTAAAAGCTTTGCAAGTTTACAGATATCGTTTCACTCTAAAATCGAATATGGCCGCCATTTGAAATGTGAAAGAGCCCCAATTTGTCGGAAAATTACTGCAAATTGTAAAGCCCTAACAAGGGAAAAGGGGAACGACTGGATGTGGGTGGTCCTTCCATTGGATCAAATAAAGTTATGATCTGTTCCAAAATTAGCTGGTAATTCGTCTTCGGGTTTTACCTCAAACATTGACACGTTTATAGGACTGCCAGACACTTATTCAAAACGGATCTTTAAATTCCTTTAGCGTTAATCTCTTAAACTATAAATCATTAGATATTATGAATGTGAGTGTTTGTGTGCCTAAATCGGACAACTTTGAATATACTGAAATATAGAAACTAGTATGTCTTTGACGTCAGGTTTAATATACTCATGGAAACAAATAAGGGAACACATTAAAGTACAAGTGTTCCTTTATTCTTTTCCACGTTTCTTCACAAGGTATGTATTTCACTGTGGGTGAAATTCTTGAAATGAATAAGGGAACATGTGTACTTTCATGTGTTCCCTTATTCGTTTCCATGAGTATATGAATTGATCACTGGGAAGTTGGTTTGTTGTTTAATGTCGCACTCAGCAATGTTCCAGCTACATGATAGTGTAAATGTCTATAAATAATCGATCCTGGACCAGACACTCCAGTGATCAATAACATGAGCATCAATCTACTCAACTGGGACATGATTATACGTGTCAACCAAATCAGTGAGCCTGACCACCCGATCCCGTCAGTCGTCTCTTACGACAAGCATGGGTTACTGAAGACCAATTCTAACTTGTATCTTCACTGCTCTCACTGGGATGGGTAGGGCAGATGGTTTGCGAAATAATGTTGTAAGTAAAGGTAAGTTCCAGAGAACAAGTTGAATGTTTTAAAGCACTAACAATACAATGTGCCTCAACCAAAAATATCGTCCACAAATCGGGGAAACTGATCATGAAATATTCCATGACGATACTGTGCCTACGTGGTGAGTGGGTGAGTTTAGTTTTACGCCGCTTTTAGCAATATTCCAGCAATATCACGGCGGGGACACCAGAAATGGGCTTCACACATGTGCCCATGTGGGGATTTGAACCTGGGGTGTTCGGCTTTAACCACTAGGCTACCCTAACGCCCCACCTACGTGGTAACTCACAAATATCAGCCATCTGGATAGAATAATTCCACCAGAGACAGAATAGGTCCCTAGCACACGTAGGAAGTCATAAGAGAGTCGAATGAGGACCGGGGACATTGTGTCACCTGGCTGTATGTCACCGTGACCTGACAGCTGACAGGTGACTGCGGCCTAAAACAGAATTGACTTATTGGAGTAGATTTGAAAATGTAACTTACTCGCAAGCTAAGTGTTTGTTGGACCAATCACACACTCCGATCTTGGCGTTGTAGAATGTCGTCGGACTACACATGAAGTTAAAAGCAACTCGGTCCTTGCATATAACGAAATGAGAACAGGAAGTACAGTTGCCATAGTAACCGTCTTCAATGCTGTCACATGTCCTCGTGCACATTTGGTGTACTTTCATTGAGTCTGTGAAAAAAACGAGAGGATCATGTCAAGAATGAAATATGTATACATGGATAACAGAGAGGTTGTTGATACGCGTCAGAATAGGTTGTGACGATAATGTAGTGGTATATACAGTCTGGACAACTTTCGATTAAACAATTCAAGCCAAAAGCACGTTCCCCGGGGACTTGGGGGCGGTGGGGTAGTATTGTTTAAAGCGTTTGCCCGTCTCGCTGAAGACCCGGGTTCGATTCCACATGAGTACAATGTGTGAAGCCCTTTTCTGGTGTCCCCGACCGTGATATTGCTGGAATATTGCTAAAAGCGGCGTAAAACCAAACTTTCGCAACGTCATGGGGACGTTTTATCGAATGTTCGCATCTCTATACAGTAATTGTACCGGGGTAAATGACCTGTGTTAGCATTATTTGCGGAGCCTACTCAGGCTACTGTCCCTTAATAGAATTTACGGCTAAATAAAATCACGTGACCCTTCCACCAAATACCGCATGGCACATTGAAGACTTTTTTGTATCAAACATGGTTTGCAATATTTCGGAAATTTTCTCCTAGAAAAAGGATGAACTTATTTGTATGTGCTTCCGGTTACCGATGCCCTTACCTTATGCGCAGCCGGAACCGGAAGTGTTGTTGGATTCACTTTCGAAGTATCTGTTCTTGGAGTTTTACACATGTGCAAGGGGTATTGACATGTAATGGATGTGTTTAAAATGTTGATTCATTATCAACAGTTTTCAGAAAGCCTTGGTCATATGCGAACATTTAAATATTTTCGCACATACTGAAGTTTAGGAGGTGAGCAGGGATTTGTTGAGTACTTATCCTGCATCGCAGACAGAAGACTTACTGAGACCCTTCCCTCTCAATAGTCATACATCAAGGTTTACCAAGGATTCTGTCCTCTTGGGGTGCACTTTTGAACACAGTCGTTGTTTGTAACATATGATATATTTGGGATTACATTTTCTCAGTAAAGTACAGATTTTAGTACTTTTGTTGAGTTGAGTCCCATCCGGGATTCTAACCCGCACCCTCAGAGTCTGGCACCTAAACGCCAGCACACAAAGACAGCCGTTTAACCCACTCATCTACCACGGCTTCCATCTGGCCACTTTCTCGATATTTTGTTCAAATTAGGATTTTTAACATAACTCTGTGTATTGAAATTACAGTCCATGTAGTGTTGAGACTGAGAACAAAATTAGGTCATGTTGATAGTGAAAAGTATCAAAGCTTAATATTGGGTAGTCATTATTATGTAGATTTCATCAACCAAGTAACTGTTAGAAGAAATATTTGCCTTCTACGATTTAATTCCTTCCCTTTACGGTGTAATATAAGAGGTGCGAATGTGGATACGTATTGTACAGTCCGTTTGGCTCAAAAGCGGACCGATAAATTGCAATCTAACTCGAAAACTAATAAACATAAAATACTCAATGAAACGCTGATCATAATCAAAACATCATACCCACTCTGTGAGGTTTTTGCAGAATTTTTGTCCTAAAATTAAAAAAAGTTGTTTAACAATCTATCATTAAAATATTGACACAGTTCACTATTTGTTACGAGGGGAGGAGTGCAGAGAAAGGGACAGCCAGGTGCTCGAGAACGGATGGAGACGGCACAGCACAGGTTAATGAATAAATAACTTTGTCTGTGAACGTGCTTCTCGAACACCTGGCTGTCCCTTTCTCTGCACTGGTGCTATATATTTGCTTTTCACTGTGATGAGGTGAAGTTTGAAGAAGTCTAGATAACGGGGAGACTGGAAAGCGAAGTTTGAGTTGGAATGGTGTTTTGCCGGGTATAAGGACCTGGGGTGGAAATACCAGGGGCATGCCATTGGAGTTTGGATAGAGGTCGCTTATTAAAAAACAAGTTGATTTGGATATGGGAACATTTGATATGTTTTCTGCGGGCATAATATGTGGTTACCAGCTGTGTTGTGTGGCCTGTCTTTGTAGGGTTGTGTGAGACTGTGCGGCTGTATGTTTGCTGTTGTGTGCTGTATGTGTGCTGTATGTGTGCTGTTGTGTGGTGCTATATCTTTGTACAGCACCGTACAGCTGTAACACTGCTGAAACAAGTCTACACTCATGATATTGTCAGAGCTGTACAATCGACTCTGAGAATACTTATGGATGTGGAAAGGATTTTGTCGCTCCTATTATTGTATGTTGTTATGCTTTAGTGCTATGGGATGCTGTGTTGTGTTTACTGGTGTTATGCAGTGTGCTGATGTGCAGGTTTTGCAAGTGTTTAAACACACTGACCTTGTTCTGACCCAGAGACACACACAATCGAAAGAAACAGCGACAAAATCCGGGCAACAGTTAAAACTGCCATAGCTGTGAAAAAAGAAAAAAAATGAATTAAGCAATTTCTAACCATCTTTAATGTATTTCTATTTAATCAGAGACAAGGACTGAATGATAAATGATTTGAAGAAAGTGAGTGAGTGAGTGAGTTTAGTTTTACGCCGCACTCAGCAATATTCCAGCTATATAGCGGCGTTCTGTAAATAATCGAGTCTAGACCAGACAATCCAGTGATCAACAGCATGGGCATCGACCTGCGCAATTGGGAACCGATGACATGTGTCAACCAAGTCAGTGAGCCTGACCACCCCGATCCCGTTAGTTGCCTCTTACGACAAGCATGGGTTACTGAAGGTTCATTCTAACCCGGACCTTCACGGGCGATTTGAAGAAAGACAATCAAGTATTGCAAAACAAGAGGCAGCAGTGATTGAGATTCTCAGATGATGAGAAAGATAACCTGTGCTCTACATGTTCAGGTCTATATGACTATGTATATCACCATAACATAAACGTTGTTATTTAGTTGTTCTGAAAAAGTGAACTTCCGAGAGGGCATCCCTTCCATGAAAACATTACACCACTTTAATTTTTAAGTAAGTGTCATAGCAGAGCTACAGATAACTTGAGTTGAGTTATGTACTCGCTTGTGTTCATCTCAATTGGGTATCCTAATTTTCCTTTGAGTAACCAAATAAATTGTACCCACCTCACTCAAATTCAATTGGGTCTTTTGCCATTTTCCATTAATTGTAAATATATAATAAAGTTGAAATTTTGGTTTACGTGCTTGTTAATTAATATTTGATCTGTAATACTAGAAACGACCAGAAAGACTGCAAGTTGTCAAGTTCATGTGCTGAAATAGAACCTATCACTATACTTCAGTTATTTTATCTAAAGTATTTTGTGTGTACGCATGTACGATCAAATTTATTGAGTATTTACAAAAAGATCAAGCGTACTTGTACGCTATAGACTTAATAGGAATTGAGTTTTCACATAAATATCTGCGTAATTTACGCAGATACGCAGCTTATCTGTACGTCTGTCATAGTGATTATACCCAACTATCACGCCAAGAGTTACAACTGATTTCACTTAGGCTTTTTCTAGTCGCTTGATCAACGTGTGAACCAATTATTGTGATCTATGCTCTCCAAAAGTTCTCAATAACATCAATACCAACGTTAAAAAATATGTTTGTCCTATTCAATTTTTTGTTACGACGCACTTAGCATTTCTGGCAGAAAATGACCCACTTTAAGATTGTTAATGAAATGATAATTTTGAAAGAAACAATTTGATCATAGAGAAAATATTAGATATAACGGACAAATATCTTCATAGGTGTTTTTCTTGCCCAGAATAAACCCTTGTTAAACCAGACCATATTACCTAAAACTTATGTTTCTACAACATTCTTTATTAAAAAAGTAAAAACAATCTTTCAGACATTATTTTCAAGTTTTTTCCTCCGGAACATGTGCAGAATGACATATAAATCATCGGTAGAGCGACGCCAGACACATAAAACAGGTCAGTTGATATTCATGAAAGAACATTCAAACATTTATCAAAACAATCATGTAATCATTATAATTTAATATAAATGTATAACCCCCCTCTCCCCGTCCTTACCGTTAGACAGCTATAGTCCTGTCGACCACGGCGTCATGTAACTTTCTGATGGGCAAGATCCTCTTGGTATCTGCCGTAGGCCCATGGGTGTGACATATTTACAATTCTACATACATATACCCCAGGGCCTCCCTTCTCGTTATCTGACGCTAAACGCTACAATTTATTGCATTTTGGGAGAAATAACCTGAATTGATATTCATAATGGTTCAGAAATATGGAACATATTTGTCATCAAAGGTTCTCGTACTGAAAGACCTCGGCGTTTTCATACATTTTGTTCTATTTTTGAACAGGTCGTCATTGTGAATAATTGTGTAAAACAGTGCCTATGTTTCCAAATCGGACGCTTGTAGCGTTGTGACTCTTTAGCTGTTACGGGATCCACAGTGGGAACATATAGGCACTCTCTTGCCTATCGCATGCCTCTGTGTGTGTTCTATGGTAAAATGGTAAAATATTGAAACTGTATACATTGGATTCCATGGCTATATCTTACAACTAGTGGTGACTATTGAAGGGGAAACAACTATTGCCAATAGCGATAGTCTATTGCAACATACTATTGCGATAGCGATAGTCTATTGCCACCAACTACTGCAATACTATTGCAATAGTTTTTCTCGTTTGAATTGACTCATTTGAAGTTATTTCCCAAATGAATGTAAAGTTTATATGATATAAAATCAAACTGAATTAGTTTCAGTTTCTTTTAATAACTGACAAGAAACTTGAAACCCAGATCAAGTTTGTTTAAGAGGTAACAGGGGCGGATAACTCTAAATCAAAGTGAACGAACCTGGTACTTCCTGTACTTTGCGCTGCGCGGAACTATCGATAGTCACACATGCTACTGATGCATCGACAGTTTTTCGTTTTTACCTTCGATCAGTTACTATCGGAGACTCAACAATTGCAATCCATCGATCCATAATCAGCCCACGCTTGTCTTAAGTGGCGATTACTGTGCCGGTTGGTAAGGTTGGTGCGTGTCATCGCATCTCATTTGATTAAAATCAAACAAGGAAAGTGTTTCCCTGCATCAGAGCTTAAATGAGAGAAATATGACGTTATGTTAAAACGTGATGCTTTGTTTTTTATTACTGAGCACCATTAAATTATTCTCAATTTCAATATTGTCACGAACGCTTAAACGTTTCCGTATTTTCCCACGAATCAACCTCGTTTGTCCCTGTAAACAAACATACATATTTCTAAGCATACTATTCTTAAAAAGATCCACCGTCATAGAAATCAAATGGTCGCTCCTTGAACATATATCAAACAACATCGACACCATTAGATTCTGTTATCGGAATTGTATTGTAAAAGATAAAACAGACGATGTACGCCTCACCTTAAGGCTACTGGGCACGACTTCGTTCTGAGGCCCTCTTCACAAAGCCTACTGTGGCGCTAGGACTTTTGCTTTTTGAAACAGGAGGAATACATTGTCATTATCTATAGGAATAGTTTATTCAAGGCCTAGGTAAAGCTTTCACATGGTTTTATGCTTGACATGTGGAGGACAATTTCAAATTTATTTGATTTGACCTAAATACCGACGCAGATTTGACCAAAATCATGTCCGATGCTGTTTCTTCTGGTTTGTCCAGATGTTCATTAACCTGCCTTTGCATGCCTTTGTGACGGGTCTAGGCGGGAAGCACGCATGGAATATTATATGATAGTCATAATGACAGGTGTTTTAATTTCCGGATGAATAAAATAGTTGCTGTTTGATATGCCATGAATACTCTCACAGTAGACGCTATCAGTTGCCTCCAATGGGCTCGGCCCGAGTGGTTGTTTGATGCCAGCGATAGCATCAGCCCTGGGGCGGAGTTCGAGCAAAACTGTGTACTGCTGCTGGGTATATGTTCATTATTCATTTAGTAAAAAGCGGGAGACGCAAATATCGATGTTGTTGACGAGCTGCCTCCGCTCTGTTTGTCTCGGTTGTCTCGTTGTTGGAGTTGTCTAATTGCCTCAGGCGTCTGATTATCTTGTTGTCTTGGTAATCACGTTTGCTTGTCTTGTTGCCTAAGTTATCTCGTCTGTTTGTCTTGTTTCCTAGGTTATATCGTCATGTTGTCTTGTTGCCTAGGTTATCTCGTCTGCCTTGATGCCTAGGTAATCACGTCTGTTTGTCTTGATGCATTGGTTATCTCGTCTGTTTGTCTTGATGCCTAGGTTATCTCGTCTGTTTGTCTCGGTTGTCTTGATGCCTAGGTTATCTCGTCTGTTTGTCTTGATGTTTAGGTTATTTCGTCTGTTTGTCTCGGTTGTCTTGATGTCTAGGTTATTTCGTCTGTTTGTCTCGGTTGTCTTGATGTCTAGGTTATCTCGTCTGTTTGTCTCGGTTGTCTTGATGACTAGGTTATCTCGTCTGTTTGTCTCGGTTGTCTTGATGTCTAGGTTATCTCGTCTGTTTGTCTCGGTTGTCTTGATGTCTAGGTTATCTCTAGGTTATCTCGTCTGTTTGTCTCGGTTGTCTTGTTGATGTCTAGGTTATCTCGTCTGTTTGTCTCGGTTGTCTTGATGTCTAGGTTATCTCGTCTGTTTGTCTCGGTTGTCTTGTTGTCTAGGTTATCTCGTCTGTTTGTCTCGGTTGTCTTGATGCCTAGGTTATCTCGGTCTGTTTGTCTTGATGTTTAGGTTATTTCGTCTGTTTGTCTCGGTTGTCTTGATGTCTAGGTTATTTCGTCTGTTTGTCTCGGTTGTCTTGATGTCTAGGTTATTTCGTCTGTTTGTCTCGGTTGTCTTGATGACTCTGTTTGTCTCAGTTATCTCGTCTGTTTGTCTCGGTTGTCTTGATGTCTAGGTTATCTCGTCTGTTTGTTTTGGTTGTCTTGATGTCTAGGTTATCTTATCTGTTTGTCTCGGTTGTCTTGATGCCTTGGTTATCTCGTCTGTTTGTCTCGGTTGTCTTGATGTCTAGGTTATCTCGTCTGTTTGTCTCGGTTGTCTTGATGTCTAGGTTATCTCGTCTGTTTGTCTCGGTTGTCTTGATGTCTAGGTTATCTCGTCTGTTTGTCTCGGTTGTCTTGATGACTAGGTTATCTCGTCTGTTTGTCTCGGTTGTCTTGATGTCTAGGTTATCTCGTCTGTTTGTCTCGGTTGTCTTGATGTCTCAGGTTATCTCTCGTCTGTTTGTCTCGGTTGTTTTGATGACTCAGGTTATCTCGTCTGTTTGTCTCGGTTGTCTTGATGACTAGGTTATCTCGTCTGTTTGTCTCGGTTGTCTTGATGTCTAGGTTATCTTATCTGTTTGTCTCGGTTGTCTTGATGTCTAGGTTATCTCGTCTGTTTGTCTCGGTTGTCTTGATGTCTAGGTTATCTCTGTCTGTTGTGTCTAGGTTGTCTTGATGTCTAGGTTATCTCGTCTGTTTGTCTCGGCTGTTTGTCTTGATGTCTAGGTTATCTCGTCTGTTTGTCTCGGTTGTCTTGATGTCTAGGTTATCTCGTCTGTTTGTCTCGGTTGTCTTGATGTCTAGGTTATCTCGTCTGTTTGTCTCGGTTGTCTTGATGACTAGGTTATCTCGTCTGTTTGTCTCGGTTGTCTTGATGCTCTAGGTTATCTCGTCTGTTTGTCTCGGTTGTCTTGATGTCTAGGTTATCTCGTCTGTTTGTCTCGGTTGTCTTGATGCCTTGGTTATCTCGTCTGTTTGTCTCGGTTGTCTTGATGACCTGGTTATCTCGTCTGTTTGTCTCGGTTGTCTTGATGACTAGGTTATCTCGTCTGTTTGTCTCGGTTGTCTTGATGTCTAGGTTATCTCGTCTGTTTGTCTCGGTTGTCTTGATGCCTTGGTTATCTCGTCTGTTTGTCTCAGTTGTCTTGATGCCTTGGTTATCTCGTCTGTTTGTCTCGGTTGTCTTGATGTCTAGGTTATCTCGTCTGTTTGTCTCAGTTGTCTTGATGACTAGGTTATCTCGTCTGTTTGTCTCGGTTGTCTTGATGTCTAGGTTATCTCGTCTGTTTGTCTCGGTTGTCTTGATGTCTAGGTTATCTCGTCTGTTTGTCTCAGTTGTCTTGATGACTAGGTTATCTCGTCTGTTTGTCTCAGTTGTCTTGTTGTCTAGGTTATCTCGTCTGTTTGTCTAGGTTGTCTTGATGCCTGGGTTATCTCGTCTGTTTGTCTCTGCCGTCTTGATGTCTAGGTTATCTGGTCTGTTTGTCTCGGTTGTCTTGATGACTAGGTTATCTCGTCTGTTTGTCTCAGGTTGTCTTGATGACTAGGTTATCTCGTCTGTTTGTCTCAGTTGTCTTGATGACTAGGTTATCTCGTCTGTTTGTCTCGGTTGTCTTGATGACTAGGTTATCTCGTCTGTTTGTCTCAGTTGTCTTGATGTCTAGGTTATCTCGCCTGTTTCTCGGTTGTCTCTAGGTTATCTCGTCTTTTGTCTCGGTTGTCTTGATGACTAGGTTATCTCGTCTGTTTGTCTCGGTTGTCTTGATGACTAGGTTATCTCGTCTGTTTGTCTCGTCTTGATGACTAGGTTATCTCGTTGTCTTGATGTTATCTCGTCTGTTATCTTGATCTGTCTCGTCTGTTTGTCTCGGTTGTCTTGATGTCTAGGTTATCTCGTCTGTTTGTCTCAGTTGTCTTGATGACTAGGTTATCTCGTCTGTTTGTCTCGGTTGTCTTGATGACTAGGTTATCTCGTCTGTTTGTCTCGGTTGTCTTGATGACTATGTTATCTTATCTGTTTGTCTCGGTTGTCTTGATGCCTAGGTTATGTTATCTGTTTGTCTCGGTTGTCTTGATGCCTAGGTTATGTTATCTGTTTGTGTTGCCTGATCTTGGTTGTCTGTTTGGATTGTCAGATTTAGAGGTCGCATTGTTGTTTAGTTTTGTGATTATGTAATGGTTAACCTGTATGGTTGTTTAGTATTTTACAGGCTTTAGAAGCTGTGTAGTCTCAAGGATTGGTGGTGTACCTAGTGAATAAAATGTTCGCTTGTCACGCCGAAGTCCGGGTACAATGTATGAAGTCAATTTCTGGTATCCCTCGTCGCGATATTGCAGGGATTATGTTACTACCAAAGACAACATGGCCTTATTTTCAGTGTCTTGCCCTAGGTTAGATATGGTGTCCATGTCACTGTGAGGGGATCAGACCCTTACACAACTTTATTTAAAAACAACAACAACAACAACAACAACAACAACAACAACAACAACAACAACAAAAGGACGTAATTTCTTTCAAAGTGATTTGATTTGACACACAAATAATTAACACTGTGTTTGTTTTCTTGTAGTATTAGAAGATATAACAACAATTGAGTGAGTGAGTGAGTGAGGTGAGTTTAACGCCATAATAACATTCAAGTTACTTCTTGAAATCAGACAGTGTAAGAAAGTGTCTGCATACTCTATTTAATTGCTGTTTTTCAAGCGGTAAAATCCCATCTCTATGGACAAAGGGCATTATTCAACCAATACCTAAAAGTTCCACTCTAGACCCCGGGACCCGACATCATACAGAGGGATCACCCTAACCACTGCTATGTACAAGCTTTACTGCGGGGTGCTGAATAACAGGCTGCAAGAGAGGGCAGAGACTAACGACATTCTCCATGACGCTCAGAATGGATTTCGGAGGAAGAGATCTACCATAGATCATATGCAGTCATTAACGTCCATTATAGAGACACGTAAGTCAAGAAGAAAATCTTAACAAAGGCTTATGAACACATAGACAGGCATATACTGTGGAATAATCTAAGTACTAATGTCAATTTGCAGCCGCTTAATGGCGGACGACACTAGCGCCACCACAAAGGGGGATAACTGAGAGTGTCACGAAGCACTGCTCCGTGGAAAGGTCTATAGTCTTGAATGGGAAACTGCTGGCTGCTATCCAGTCCCTATACGTTGATGTAAAGGGTTGTGTACGCATCAATGGATTACACTCACCATGGTTCCCAGTCTCAAGAGGACTAAAACAGGGCTGTTTACTCTCTCCCATTTTATTTAATCTATTTATTAATGATTTCATTGTTCTCCTTAGTAGCAGTGGATACGGCGTGACAGTTGATGACTACACCGTGCCATGCCTAGCTTACGCTGACGACTTATGTCTGATCGCGGAGACTGAAGAAGGGCTGAACCAACTGTTACATTTACTAGATGGATGGTGCATGTCAAACAGACTGAGTATAAACCTGCAGAAATCCAAGGTAGTTCACTTCCGTCCTAACTCTATCCCACGTACAACAGCTACTTTCTCTTTGTCCAGTGGATCACTTGAAGTCGTTCTGTGTACAGTCTTTAAGTGTCTCAACAACCTTACCCCTACATATCTCTCATCTCTCCTAACCCAGTATGTGCCTTCCAGAACTCTACGTTCCCAGGATAAACAGCTCCTCAAAGTACCTCAAGCTCGGATCACCTCTTTTGGAAAGAGGAGTTTTCAGCATGTCGCGCCTCTCTTATGGAACTCTCTACCACTCCAAATCAAACTCGCCCCGACCCTGGACTCTTTTAAGAAGGCCCTAAAGACATTCCTTTTACTAAAGCCTATAATTGACATTTTCCCTTCTTCTGTAAATAGTTTTAATGCGCCATGAGCATGCATGAGTGGGTGGACACTGGCGCTTTACAAATATCAACTATTATTATTATTATTATTATGATGATGATGATGATGATGATGATGTCTCAGGCTACATGTACCTCGGCCTCCTGGTGACAGAGCACATGGACTATAACGCAATGGCTAAGAATGCAGCGAAATCCGCCGGCAGAGCACTGGGTCTCCTCATAGAGAAATCGAAATCCATGGGAGGTATGCTATTCAAGACCTACAGCAAGCTTTATGATAGTATGGTGTGGTCAACACTTGATTATGGAAGTCCGATATGGGGGACACATCACGTGTCAGCTGTTGCTGCTGTTCATCATCGAGCTCAGAGATTCTTTCTCGGACTGGGTAAATATGCACCAAATGTTGCCGTCAATAGGGACACAGGTTGGATTCCGTCCACAGTGAGACAATGGACGAGTGTTACAAGACAATGGTGTAGACTAAAAATATGCAAAATAGACTGAATAGTATAATTTGTGTTTGGGCCGAACAAAATGCGCAATCTGCAAACAACTGGAACCGAACAGTATCTAAGAAATTAACTTCCCTGGGTTTTCAAGAGGTATTGCTATGTAACAGTCATATACAGAAACGTAGCCTTTGTTCTATGGTCCAGGAACGTCATATTAATGATTGTATCAGTCAGCAGTGGAAAGTTGATCTATAACAAGTTCTATAACAAGTTCAAGTCAGTGTATACTGCGGAAACATACCTACTGAGACAAATGCCTAAATCTTACAGATCTGCACTATCAATGTTTCGCTGTGGCGTTGCTCCTATCAGGATTGAAACCGGGAGATATGAGAAGATTCCACGTGAAAACCGTACTTGTTTCCACTGTAAAGATGTTGTTGAAGACGAGGCACACGCCATTCTTCACTGTCCTTTATATAATGATATCAGATCTGACCTCCTGAATATATGTAATAGTGAATTTCCTGGTTTTATTAATATGCCGGATATAGATAAAATGGCCACCATTCTACACGTCAGTGATATTTGTTTTGTTGCAGCCAAAACCTGCCCAGGAATTCTATTGAAGCGTCGTCAGACGCTATTTGTATTTATCTTTTAACTTTATTTTAAACCGCTCTATAGTTTCCCATAACTCCTTAGAGGAGTGGTGCTGTGTTTATGCGTGTATATGTCTTTCATGATAAGATGTTAAAGTAGAGAGACTGAAATAAACTTTTGACTGTCTGTCTGTCTTTCTGTCTCTGTCACAGCCCCCTCCCCCCCCCAAGCAATACTTGTATTCGTAGCAGATTGGGACAGCAACATAGGACTTGGATGATACCATACACAGCCGACAATATGTACAGGGTCGAAAGTTTGGCTGTTAATATGGGGTCGCGATAAGCCAGAACTGGGTTTAACATTCTCATCGAGAAAATATTATTGTTATTGTTCTATGTCTAGACTCCAAGAATCCTGACACTGAAACTTACGTTTCATTTGATGTAATTCAAACGTTGTCTTATCATGTCTGAACAACGAAATTGTCTTTGACAATTGTTAAAAGCGGACGTAAAATATTCTTCGGAAAGCCTTTGCCGCTCCATCTCGCGTTGTGGTGGTGCATTTTGCTCAAGGGAATTTTGGCCCATTATTAATGAACCTAATACAATGAAATGGATAAATGGGCGAGTCTGTAGCATCGACAAGTATATTTTATTACTATGCTTTACATATTAAAGATATTCTGCAGCAAAGAGGATTTGCGTGATCCTGGTAGTGGTGGGTATTGCAAGGAATTTTCATATTGCGATATATTGCGATGCGAAAGCATGTATTGCGATATGTATTGCAATATATTGCAAGAAGGTTTTTTGAACAAAAAATACTTATAATCGAGTTAATGCTTGATTTATAAAGCAAAAACACAACAAAATCACAATGCTTGATAAGGCTTTAATAAATAGTTTTAATCATGAAAAAATGAAATGTTAATAATATTTGGCACAAATGAAACAAGGAAAGGAACAATCTAAAAAACCGAAAATATCCGAAGATTTCCGAGTGTTACGAAGTTTTCCGAATGCATGTCAAAATACCGGTTTTCGACCAGCGTATCGCAATACGTATCCTTTTCATGTCTGAACCGGTAAATACCGGTAACCCGGTTACATTGCGCAGCCCTAGATCCTGGTACAGTCAGCCTGGTTATGCTCATTATTATCTCAGTGCTCTGGTAACCTTCACACGAAACCTAGTCGGGAAGCGCTACCTAGTCGAGTAGAATATGGCGACAGCCTTCTGCATTACCCAGAGTGTCAGAACCCGGGTGTTCTGCTGATCTTCGCAACAATAACAGGAGGTACCAAACCAAGAGCACTTGGGATGCAAACGATACATTTCAAAAGCTGGGTCCGCATATACTTGTCTACCATGTCAATCACCTTGCAGTCAAAAGGGACAGAAAATTCAATAAATCAATCATATAAATAATTTCATTGGTTTTATCAAAAAGGACAAAATAAGGTTTGTTGGCTTGGATATGTCTGAGGTTGTGTGTTGGACTCAGACTGTTAGGCAGTACAGAGCCGTGAAGAAAATCAACATTGACGTTGAGATTCTGTCCAAATCTTTGGTTCTGTTTAGATAGCTGTGGAAGGTGTTGGTCTCATCATGAGTTTTGAGATGCTTCACAATAGGATATGTAAACAAATAAATGTGTACAAAAGAGCCTCCACGTTCATCAAACCACGCCCTCCCATGAGAGTTGATAAATATATACGATCGAGGGAAGAGCGAAATTGGTTGGCTCTTGACATCACTCTTCTTGTGTGGTGGTCAGTACACTTAACTTCTTGTTTCGTCTCATCATCAATAACAAGCGAATATGAGAGGACGGGCACAACAAGTATTTGTGGCCTTAACTTTGCTGTGACCGTTCAGCTTTGAACTGCCCGAAGTTTTGTCCTTCATATGGGCATTCTGGAGTTTTTGGTGTTTTTTCACATATTTTTATTCAGTTCAAGAGTGTACATATATACTCATGCAAATAATGGTTGTCACCCCCTTTAATTTTTTTAATTGGAGAGGGGTGGGGGTGAGGTGTGTGGGGGGTTGGGGTGGGAGGGGGGTGACAACCATTATTGGCATGAGTAAATTTGCATAGTCTTTATATACATTACATTGATTCAGTCAAGATACATTTAAATGTCAAATATCTACATGTCAAATACATTTTCACATGTTTATACCAAGAAATATACTGAGACTGGAACTATTGAAGCATACCCACCAGTGGTCTCCATTTTTGTTCAAATTTATTTCCTTCATTGTTCTTTGTTGCAGTATATCTTTCTATTTTCATTATCTCTTTGAGAGATTTCTTGAATTTCCAAAATACAGGAATGTTATTTTTTATGCTCATATTGTGTATGTATTTCTTGGCTAGGAGAATGATATGATTTATAAGATAATCAGAGTAATAGGAACCAAAAAATGATTGTGGACTTAGTTAGGACAAAATCTGATATTATGTCTTTCCAAAAAGCTTCAAAGTGAGACCAGAAGTTGTTGGTATGCTGACAATAATAATACGTATGTTCTATATCTTCTCTTTCTTCCGTACAAACGAACAAACATCATCATCAACCATCTTCATATATAGCAACTCACGTTTGGTGTAAATTTTCTTGTGAATAAATTTGTATTGAAAATCGATCAATTTAACATCTTTAGTACATTTGATAAACTTAGTGAATATAGATTTCCAGTTCATATCTTCTGGAAATTGGGTTTTCCATTTTGTACATACCTCAGGTAGATTGTCTTTCCTTATTAAAGTATCATAAAAGTATCTACAACCTTTAGAATAATTTAACATATTTCTTAAGGGTTCTGGAATGTTGATATTTTCTCCGATGAGATCTCCATCAGATATGGATTTTCTCCATTGGAGAGGAATATTTAATAACATCTTGTTGTAATGTAGTACGGTGTCATTCAAGTCATATTTGTTTTTTAATTGCGCGAAAAACAATATACCTTTGGAATCACATATATTTCGAAAACCATGACTTAATAATGAAGATTCGATGAGTAAAATGGCGGTTAAGCCATAATGGTTCTGCTAAAATGTCATCTACCTTGTTTCCCTCACATTTATACAATCTATAATAAAACATTCCAGGATTCCAATACATTTTGCCAAAAAGGGTTTCCTAGAGAAACAAGGGTATTTATATTAGCTCCAAGTTTAAACATATCATCTACAGGAAAATATTGTATATGTTCATTATTTCTAATATATCTTTGGAGATATGATAAGTTTAAGGATGTGACAAATGAAGTGATATCTATCATTCTAAGCCCTCCTTCGTCATAATCTCGCATTATAGATTCCCGTTGAATTTTTTTACCATTCCATAAGAAGTCAAAAAAGATCTTTGATGAAAGATTCTGGTGGGTTAGGTAAAGCAGTAAATATATGCACTAGTGTTGATAATGCTAGAGATTTAATAACGATTATTTTGCCAATTAATTTTAAATTGCGTTTTCTCCAGTTTCCTAATATTCTTTTAATATTATTTAGCTTTGTACGTGTGTTAATCACCAATAGGTCTTCCTATGGGCATTCTGGAGTTTGTTTTTAACCTGCATCTCTAAGTACACATAGGCCTGGCCTTCGAGATGGTCAATACCTCCCCCACCAAGTAAATATATTGATAATAATAATAATAATAATAATAATAATAATAATAATAATAATTCGCAACTATGTCTTTGTTGTTTCAGACCTTGTTTCAGGCCTCTAAGTAAACGAGTATTGACCAGGGGTGCCTTCACGAAGGAACCTTTACTATTGCACTAATATCACCTCAGTGACTTACGGTCACCTTAGTGCTTTGTGAAAGGATGCCCTGACAGTTCGGACTAAGTATATTGCCTCCGATCTCACCTTTGGCAGAATAACAACACGCACAAGACCGGTTTCCCTTTATATTTTGATCAGTTAATATATACTAGGCACATAAAGAAACTGTGCATACAAAAATTTAAAATCTAAATTTATCAAATCTGTGTAGACACATAAGGATATAAACTCAGAGATTTAGTGACATGTATCCAACATGCATGCACGTGCCACGTTCCGTGATGTCAGTGGGTTCATCCTTGAGACGTGCAATACGTTGTTGCACGTGCATTCCGGGAAAGAGAATCAAAGCAAATGAATGCCACACAATACTGTCACTTGGGAAAGCTCAACCCCTGCCCTTGCGATCGTTCAAAAAATTAAACGGCTATTGAAACGCATAGCATGCCAAGGCTCACGTCTGCACAACGTCATGAGGACATTGGGATGGTCCGTGGGGGAATGTCTCAACGACAAGTGGCTGCACATTTCCACTGCCACCGGAACACCATTTCTGCACTGGTGAGACGCTACCAGAACACAAATGACGTCATCGTTCGGCCACGTTCTGGACGTCCACGTGTAACAACGCCAAGACAGGACAGATGGATAAGAGTGACCCATCTTCGCCACAGGTTTCAGACTGCAGTGATGACTGCCCGAACCATCCCAGGACTTCGCCGTATCCACCCCAACACAGTTCGACAACGTTTACGTCATCACGGGATCAGACCACGACGTCCCGCCATACGGCCTATCCTGACACAATGTCATCGACAAGCTCGCCGAATGTGGTGCCGAAATCATGTCCACAGACTCTTGTTTTGGTGGAGAAATGTTGTTTTGTATGGTGGCTGATTAGGGCCATCGCTTTCTCGCCTTAAAATTCGGAGGCGAGAAAGCGAGAAAGCGATATCACGAGACGAGAAAGCGATAACACGAGACGAGAAAGCGATAGCACGAGACGAGAAAGCGATAACGCGAGACGAGAAAGCGATAACGCGAGACGAGAAAGCGATAACGCGAGACGAGAAAGCGATAGCACGAGACGAGAAAGCGAGAAAGCGATAGAGCGAGAAAGCGATATACCAAGGCGAGAAAGCGATAGAGCGAGAAAGCGATAGAGCGAAAAAGCGATCTACCAAGGCGAGAAAGCGAGAAAGCGATAAAGCAATAGAGCGAGAAAGCGAGAAAGCGAGAAAGCGAGAAAGCAAGAAAGCGATAGAGCGAGAAAGCGAGAAAGCGATATCACGAGACGAGAAAGCGATAACGCGAGACGAGAAAGCGATAACACGAGACGAGAAAGCGATAGCACGAGACGAGAAAGCGATAACGCGAGACGAGAAAGCGATAACGCGAGACGAGAAAGCGATAACGCGAGACGAGAAAGCGATAGCACGAGACGAGAAAGGGATACCATTACGCGAGAAAGCGAGAAAGCGATAGAGCGAGAAAGCGATATACCAAGGCGAGAAAGCGATAGAGCGAGAAAGCGATAGAGCGAAAAAGCGATCTACCAAGGCGAGAAAGCGAGAAAGCGATAAAGCGAGAAAGCGATAGAGCGAGAAAGCGAGAAAGCGATAGAGCGAGAAAGCGATAGAGCGAGAAAGCGATATTTCACATAATTCTGCCCTGTCTGCACATGACGTCTAACCTGCGTATGATTTAATCCAACAGGAGGCTTTATTTTCATTTGGTTTAGTCGTATAGAAACAACATTTTTTCTAATTAATCCTTCAACTTGTCCAAACACTAATCCAACAATAACTCCAGAAACCGAGTGTGTTTTCGTTGAAATAAATGAGTGCTCTTAAATAGTCTGTAAAAAGGATAACAATCATTTAATTTATTGTTACATCATTAATTAGGCTTGGATTAATTCCCGGCTTGGATTTCTTTATTGTCATTTCCCTTGTTAAATGCTACCATTGTTATCTCATTATTTATGCCGGGATTAACAATCCCTGGCTTCCATTTGTCCATCCACCCTACCAATTTAGCGCTAATTAAGTACTGGCTTCCCTTGTTATCTTATCACTGTTGTTTCAAATGTACGTCTTTAGCTTTCTCTTCCTAGTTTCTAGTCTCTTCATTTACCTGATGAAGGATAAGAATATACTCCGTAACATCGTGTTCCAGTCCGGTGTTCAACAACAAACCAACCAAACGAACTCCCCGTCGGGCTTTATTGTTTCAGTGATGGAATTTTTATACACCCTGTGCCTTTCATCTGGTCTTTTTATGTGTGCCTGTTTCACACATATATATTTCTACTATTATGTGAAAAAGGTATTGTTCTAAATGTATGTGCCATCGTCTCCCATACTTCTACAAGAATGGCTTGTCTACATACTTATATGTCTGTCTGTCCCCATATCCCAACTATATACTTGAGACAGTGTCACAAGTCATCGACCGACGTGATAGGTGTGTTTAACAAAAACGTAATATAATTATTACTTGGGGAATAAAGCACTATATCATAAAACACCTGTATATTGAAAATAATTTAGTTTAGATGGGGAGTTGAGAAGTTGGACGTAAGAGGGTTGGGAACTTGATTGCGTATAAGTTCAACTAAGTAAGTAGTGTAAAGTATATTGTGACTTATTGTGCAGAACAGTTCAACTGTTGCTGATAAGGTAATAAGGAACATATGACCACTTTCTAAAATGGCATTGTGTATTTCAAAGCTAATAAGGAGTCTACTAAATAGATGAAAAGGGGTTAAATGGGTCTACTCCCATTTGTGAGAACTCCCATTTGTGAGACTCCCAGTTGTGAGACAGTGGAGTAGGTAATTAGCAAAGAAAACACACCTTACTCCCCTATCTGATAGAATGGATTAACCCCAGCTAATTATGGATTAGCTATTTAACTGAATCTTGTCGAGGATTTTACTATATTGAAAGAACATAATTATTTTACAGCCAAAACCTGCTTTTATATACTTCAAAGAAGAAAACATCTTTTATACGGCTAATTTCATATTGTTACTTTTATCATATATGTCACTTCTATGTAATAGTCTCTCATAACCCTTAAAGGGTGGCTCATTTTATGTATATGTGTGTATATATCTGTACTTTTACATGAGGTGAGACTTAAATAAAATATCTGTCTGTCAGGTAACTTAATAAAACTCTAAAAGATAAAGTAATTAACCTACTCAGATAAATGGCGTTAAAAAAATAAACACTTTGTGTAGGTAACTTCGTGATCATTTGAAAGAGAAATAAATTTACCTATTCAGATTTACGTGTCTGAAAAATCTAGCAATAACTGTTGTCACTATAATTAATCCAAATGTATTTATTAACCTTTGACTGCTCTTTCCGATCACCATTATGGCAGGCCTCCAACAAGTAGAATATATCGCCAGTTCACGATAATCTTTTTCAGTATTTCCGTATCTATAGAAAACAATAAATGCTCTTCAACGAACAATGTCTTCTGTGTTGATTAACTCATTAATGAACTATGCCTCCTGCGGGTACTCTTCAGCAACAGGGCTGTTCCCACTTTCATCGTAGGGATGGGGATGCACCACCTGTGTGCACTGAACCATTAATTAATGTGTCTCACAACTGGGAGTTCTCACAAATGGGAGGACACCGGTTAAATGTTAAAAAGTAGGGCTGGGGAGGCAGGGTACGGTGTTTATGTTTTGGTTGTAAAACGTGCGGTGTGTGGCCTTGACATTGTGAGTTAGTCTGGATAATCGAGTTTACACTGTAATGTGTGGCTGGATAGGGATGTTTTAAAGGGTTTATTCTGAATTTAAGGGTGCCTTTTTTTGTTTGGTGTTTTGATATTTTGTTTTCAGACCCAGTATACTAGTTATTGAGTAATTTGGTTTCTTCTAGTAACTACTATCTAGTATGTACTAGTCTTTGCACCTATGGCTTTTTTTTATATATTGTAAGGAGTTTAGTTGAGGATAGAGAAGGACGGGAGCGACTCACTCCAGTGTGTACATGATAAATGTTTTGTAGATGTGTAGGAGGGTTTATTTGGCTGCAGTGATCTCAATGCTCACAATATGAAACATACATTTTAGAAAGTCCGATATGCTCATGTGGACTAGCAAAATGAGGATAGTTTTCACTTTTTCTTTACTTGTCCAATATATAATGTAACTCGAAATAACATGTACTTTTACCAAAAAGGATATACATTAGACTCAGTATTATTCGGAAATGTCCATGCAACTGCACCTGTAAATATGCAGATTCTTGAATCTGTTCATTTATATATCGTAAAATCAGGCAGATTTGACGCCCTTTTCTCATTTGTCTGCATCCCAGTGAATGTCACCTATTGCTCTCATTCGATTTGAATCGTTTTGACATGAGTTGACCAAGTTATAAACAAGATGATACAGGTAGATAGTTCCATATATTGAACGAGTTTCAAGTCCTCCTCTGGAAACGAAAATGTTACGAAAGGTTAATTGGATACACACGTCACCAATCACTTTTTAAAAACCTATGCGACCACGTCCAGCTGTAGCCTTTACTTTACTTTTATTCTCAATAGACCACCAATAGTGGTATAAGAGTACATATCACACACATCAATTATTACATACAGTCAAAATGGCGGCGGAGGGTAACAACATATTGTAGAAAACCAGTTGTTGGTATAACATGTCTATTATCTAACTTTTGTCAGAAGAAAACATGGCGGAAAAGATGGGTTTTGATAGATATTTTGATGGCAGAACAGGTTTGAAATTGGCGGACCAAAATGTCGCTTACATTATAATAAAGGAGTTGTATATCCATATAACTTTCCCCGTTGTTCAGCACACCAACTTCTAAATGCCATCCAAAGAAGTTCACTATATATGGCTAGACCAGCGTTTAACTGCGTACTATTTTCAGCTTTGATTAGACGAACGTTTGACTGCATCCTTTTATTTGCTTAGATTACACCATCGACTGTGGAATGGTTCAGTTACTACATTGAGGCATCAAGGTGCTTTACTGTCACGTGCGTCTCCTCTATCTTTGGGTAGGAGCGAATTGGGTTCATGTAGGTGAAGTTCTTCAGTTAATAAAATTTCATCGTCTTTATTAATTCAAAGAAACTACAGCTGTATTTTGATCACCCTGAAATACAATAAAGTGACATAAACATAAACGGTTAAGTTCCCATGCCTCATTTCTAATTCCTCCACCTATAACCAAACAGCGAGAACTGATAATTATTTTTGAATTGTCTACATACGTCTCATTTATAGTGTCACATACTTCAAAACTCTCTGAATGTGATGTATATGTAATAAACTGAGCTGCAAAAGAAACGCAAGCTCCAATTTGTTTGAAATGTAAGTGTAACTCACCATTCCATTAAGTTGGAATTGAACTGATGGCGTACAATATGGCGTCACAAAACCATCAACAATGAACCTAAAACATGAATATTGCTCTTAGGCGACATATATTTCAATTCACACACTCACTCAGTGATTTTATTTTAGGATGATGGTTTGGATGTGGTTGATTGTCTTAGTGCTGGCCACTCATGGTGGAAATCGCCATGAAAATATACTCGTCACAATGCCTTATTTGTCATAGGTCCCTCCCGTTCATCTGGCACTTCCGACACATTTCTCACACAACATCATAATTCAAAGAAAACCATAGAAAAGAACCAGTCAGACTAGAAAATTCGGAAACTTTTGGAAGCAGTACACATCAAGAAGATACGATCCGCTCTCAACAGAAAAGAAGGATATTACATTCCCAATGCCTACCATCACTTGATAAAGTAATCAATAATATTTCTTGTGTACATTATCTGTTTCAATTCAACTATGTACATCAAACCCATCTTTTGTATATACATCCACCTGGCCTCCTATAAATTCTAATTCAGTCCTTGTATATCACCCTTCTGGCTTCCAATCAACTTACTCAATCTCTTCTACAAGCGTTGTACATCAACCTCATTTAATGTATAAACAACTCATTCCCTATCTACTGTAATAACAACTCATGTTTATATTCTCTCAATTTGTTACTCATGTATCACTTGCTTGACAACGACAATAGAATCTATGTCGAAACGTCGCCTCCACAGAATAAAAGAAGTTGTATATCCAATATAATTGTCATTATTCTTCATCAACTCAACATCTAAAATGCCCATCAAAGAAACAATTCAATTGGTTGGTGTGATTTAGTTGGTTAAGACAATTCGAATCCAGTTTTGTCAAAAAATATGTAATTCCTTAAGTCACATCACAAAATGAACGTTTCCGTTATTTCACGATATGACTATTGCATACGTGCAAATTGCATGTCAAGGGAAAGTCTACATCTCTATTAGATATTTTCTAAACGTCAAGTCATACGCCGCCATTCGTGGGCAAGAACATTACTGAAAACCATTTAATACTATCCAGAAATTACGATGGCGACTGAGCTCCCGTTTGTAGTCGATCATGCGCAGACAGCACTGAATTGTGGGTAATATCGCTTTCTCGCTTTCTCGCTCTATCGCTTTCTCGCTTTCTCGCTCTATCGCTTTCTCGCGCAATGATATCGCTTTCACGTCTCGTGCTATCGCTTTCTCGTCTCGCGTTATCGCTTTCTCGTCTCGCGTTATCGCTTTCTCGTCTCGTGATATCGCTTTCTCGTGTTATCGCTTTCTCGTCTCGTGATATCGCTTTCTCGTCTCGTGATATCGCTTTCTCGTCTCGTGATATCGCTTTCTCGCTTTCTCGCCTCCGAATTTTAAGGCGAGAAAACGATGGCCCTAATCAGCCACCATAGTTTTGACAGATGAGTCCAGGTTTAACATTTCCAATAGTGATGGACGTCAACGTGCCTATAGACGCGTGGGAGAACGTTATGCACAGGCCTGTGTCTTGGAGAGGAATCGCTTTGGTGGTGGTTCCGTGATGCTTTGGGGTGGAATAACAGCACGCCAAAGAACTCCTTTGGTGATTGTTCAGGGCAACTTAACTGGTGTGGGCTACAGGGATCAGATTCTTCGACCTGTGGCAATTCCTTTTCTGCAACGTCATGGCCCTGGGTTAACATTCCAACAGGACAAGGCCCGCCCTCATACGGCAAGGGTTGCTATGGATTTCTTGCAACACCACAACGTTGACTTACTGCCTTGGCCTGCAAATTCACCGGATCTCTCCCCGATAGAGCATGTTTGGGACGAGATGGATCGACGTCAACGCCGTCTTCCTCATCCGCCAGATAACGTCCTTGACCTTGCAACAGAACTTGAGAGAATCTGGCGTGACATCCCACAAGCCTTCCTTGCACGTTTGATAGGCTCTATGCGTCGTCGATGCACTGCTGTTCTCAATGCCGATGGTGGACATACCCGTTACTGAGCTTGTGACATGGTCGTTTGACCCTGTCCCGCTTGTGGACTCGTGACGTCATTGTGATTGACTTTTCAATTGAAATTCTCCCGACTTGTTATGGTCTCATGATCCCTCCATTAAAGTTTATATGTACCTTTGACATTGTTATCGTACTTATCAACTGGGATAATATTTTGACAATGCACAGTTTCTTTATGTGGCTAGTATATATGCATTTACCATTAGAATATGTTTAAATATAGACTTTAAGTATGTGTTATTGACGAACCTCAATAAAGCCATGTACCCAGCAGAAGGGACTGAGTTCTCATCAGACAAGTACAAGAAAGAGAACACATGAACACCCTGTGAAAAGAACACATCAAAAGGCAGTCTATATGTCTGTGTCATTGACAACGCTACTCTGTGTCAGAAAACAAACCCGCCTGTTCAGATATACATGGTAGATTGTCTCCATTTTATGAGCGAGAGACATAATTTTTATGAAACATGTCTGACGATATCTTCATCGAATATATTCTAAACCCGTTTTCATAGTTGTGCACAAGTAGTATCTAAAGTTCAATCAGGATATGACGTAATGGTGATTGTTCTGTATCAATGTCAGGTTGTGTGAGAGGAGGATGCCTTGAAGGCAAGAACGTGAATATGCTTAATACATAATCTGTTGCTTTGAGTCACTACTTGGTAAGGAGGTCTTCCAGTGTGTCTCTCACCAAGTGTGTAACGGTTGGATATTTTTACTGGAGCGGACATCTTTACTCATTTAAGGTACACGATTTAAGATGAATTTAATCTCATAAAGAAGTATATAGTCTGTTTGCAGTGAAAACGTACCGATGAATTTCACTTCAAACAAAAAAGTAAATCAAATGAAGTTAAATTAAGGTTGCGAATCCTCATAATTTGACCTTCCCAATTGAACATTTAAATCTCAGAATTTTATTCAACTTAGGATAAAGGTTGTTCAACAACTGATCATATTTTCAAATCGCTATTATTGGTTTCTATTACAAGGGGGTATGCACATTAAATGAAACACCGAGAACAAGTAGGGTTGGTCTAAGTTAATGCTCATCACGTACCGCACGTGCATTTGTTTCACTGTTCCAACTACTGCGCTTACCCCTTGTAATATAGGATTCTACACTGAACAAAACGTTACAAGGTGAGGTGAGGTGAAATTGGGTTTAACGTAGTGCTTGAGAATATTTCGCTCATGTAACCACTACACCACGGAGGCGGTCAAAACGTTACAAAAACTTAGGGATCGGGAATACTGTGGTAGATAAATGAAATGTGAGGCGATCATTATATGATTGTATACTGAGCAAATAAATTAAGGATACGAATTTGTTATACTGAACAGAACAGTTAGAGATAAAGATTTTTGGGATAACCGATTTGTATTAACTGTGTATTCATTAATTGTTTCCTCACAATATCATTTCAATACATAAATTCACTTTTGTAGATCTAGGTTCAGACACAAACATGACTTCGTTGGCAGCAATAGCAAAACGGGTTTAATTAGTTCCGGGTGTAATTGTGTGCCTGAATGATAAGATTCTACTTGATTACTTGCTTGTTACTTGATTTTAATTATAACCGATCTGATACAGTGTTATACACTGAAGACATACCTTGCAGCTACAAATATATATATACTATTCACACTTTGCTAAGGATCAAATCATGGATTCAACACAAAACTATGATGTGGGGTCAAATTTGGTTTAAATATCTAAGCTTATTGTAAGCATGGATCCGAGGTTTCAGTATGTCATTTAATCTTGTGGATCCCATACCTGCTATTGACAGGTGTTGTGTACTTGTCAGTGACTCGTTCCATGATTTGCAAAATGGTTGATTGGTGCCATGAAAACCATTTTTATGGTTACTCATGTATCAGGTGCATAAGGTTAGATTAAAGTGGCTGTTTGCCTAAAGAGGGGTTACCATATCATTATTTATCCAGTTTTAAATGGATACAATTTCAAATATAAATCTACGTTTAAGTAAAGTTGTGAATTTTTGTGATCCTTATCAAAGTGTGAGTAGTATATTACAATGATGTGTTTATTACCTATCTCAAATACCTTTCGACAGAAAGGCATATATTTGTAGTTGGATACAATGCGACACTCAGGTGAAACATTTTATTTAGACAGACAGACGGGTAGTTTATTTACGTCTCACCGCTCTTAAAAAACGAAAGAATTAGTTAGTACATAACTATATAGATGTATGTACATATAGAAATATGTTTTCTACTTCGTAGCATTAATATATAACTGATCCCTCAGCACATACACCTGCATGTGACTGAGCAGTGGGGACCCGAAGACACGTGATCCAACTGACCACCTGGTCACATTTACTCGCCTGTAAACAACCTGTAGTAGGGAGTCGATCTATGTTAACACATGGTTTGTGAGTGAGTGAGAGAGCGAGCTGGATGAACGCCGCTGTGAACAGTAGTCCAGTTATCTCACGGCGAGTTAGTGTCCGTTCGAGGAGGAGAGTCTGAAGTATATCAGACGTTGACGTTTGGGAAACACACCAACACGTGTATGGCAGAGAGGCCAACCCTACTTTAGCCCAATTAGTATTTTGGCCAAAAACTGATTCAAAAACTAGTATTTTTTGGCAAAAATTAGTATTAACCTTTCCAAAGAATTTTCATATTTAATAAAGAATATCTACTGAACATAATTGAAAACGCACCAGTCTAAAATTGTCCATATTTTCATCAAGATGAATTTCAGCATGACAATGATCAATGAATATAACTAACATAAAGTCGAAGGGCATGTCCAGTTGAAAAAGTGCTTTAGAAACAAATGCCTGTCCACAGTATGAACCTTAATTCAAAAATGCATCAACATGCAGCCACGCCATGAAAAAAGCGCGAATTTCATTCTGAAATCATACCGACTGTGACATTAAAAGCAGGTGTATGAGAACCGATTCTCATTGCTTCACTAACGATTGTGAAACGAGGACAGAGATGCCGAGGTTAACACCTCACGAAAGATAACGTGCACTAGGCATGATTCAGGTTGGCACCAGCAGCACGGATATTGCTCGACAACTTGGACTTGGCCACTCCACCATCGTTAGGCTTCATAGACGACATCAGTAGACAGGCAGCACCCGTGACCTTCAATGACCTTGGCAACAACGTGTTACGACGCTCCATCAGGATCGCCATATTGACCTTGTCCATATCAGTGATTGAACACTGCCGACTGCCAGGACTGCTGCACTAGTTCAAGGTTGACGAAGGGGTCATCAGCGCTGACTCCATGCGACGCCGTCTACACGCTTCAGGGCTCCATGCTCGACGTACTTACGTTGGACCAATTCTGACTGACAGACACCGTAATGAGCGTATACAATGGGCTAGCAGGCATTTTCAGTAAAGGTTACAACAATGGCATGGTGTGGTAGTCACTGACGAGTCACGTCTTCATCTACGTAATGCTGACGGCCGATTACGTGTTTGGCGTAGACGTGGTGAACGTTATGCTGATGAGTGTGTGGTTCAGACAGACATTTGGGTGGTGGGAGTGTCATGGTCTGGGGTGTAATAAATTACAATCACAGGACTGCCTTCATATCTGTCAAGGGAGAGTTAATGCCCTTTATTAACGTGAGCAGATTCTTCAGAATCACATCGTATCTGTCTTCAATCACCACCAAGATGTCCATACTTTTCAACAGGACAGCGCACGGGCACGCACAACAAGACTTTCCATGCAGTATCTGGCCCAGCAACACATCCAGGTTATTCATTGGCCTTGTGGGACGAAATTGGTCAAAGTCTTTCGCGGCGACAACAGATGCGAAACATCCGGGAACTTGAGGCTGCACTACTGCAGAAGTGGAATGCAATCCTCAAGAACTCTATTCGGACGCTTATTGACTCAATGAGGAGACGTTGAACTGCATGTGTCAATGCAAATGGCGGTCACACGCGATATTGACTTTTCGATTTGACCCTACGTGTGTTTGATCCTTTCTGACTGTGGAACATTTCAATGAATGAGCGTCTTTTCTGTGTTGTTGTTTTTGTCAGTCGTCCATCTGTTATTATCCACTCAAAAAATACCAATTCCTTACACGTGCTTTTAATAATCTGAACTTTTATAAGTGGTGCGTTTTCAATGTATATATAGATATTCTAAGAACTTGTTATTAACATTGTACTCATATAAATCAGTTGTAAGTATTCACATATTACTTGATGCTGAATAAAATGTGGTTGCAATTTATTGTGTATGGTACATATGCTATTGATAATTTAATGTATTTTTAAAAAAATCGTATATGTTATATTTGGGATTACACTTTCTCAGTAAAGTACAGATTCTAGTACTTATGTTGGGTTGAGTCACCTATTGTGAATATGTTATGACTTTACAGATTAAGCCTAGAAATTCGAAAAGATCGGATGTTCTTGAACTTCTGTTGAGCAGTATATTTTAAACTTCCATGCGAGGAATCATACACTTATCACATATTGTTTAAACGTATTCTGACCAACTGACTCACTGAGTATTCACCAGCTGAGTGACTGACTGACCCACTCATTCTGTGGCTGACTGTCTCGCTCACTGACCAGTTGGCTGATTCAGTTATTTGCTCGATGGCCGACCCACTTGATTTCTGTATGACCGACCCGCATAGGTACTGGGTGACTGACTGATCCATCGATTTGCTGGGTGACCGACTCGACCAGTCATTAGCTGGATGATTGACTGATCCACTTATTTGCTCGATGACCGACCCACTTGATTTCTGTGTGACCGACCCGCATAGGTACTGGGTGACTGACTGATCCATCAATTTGCTGGGTGACCGACTCACCCAGTCATTAGCTGGATGATTGACTGGCCCACTCATTAGCTGGATGATTGACTGATCCACTTATTTGCTCGATGACCGACCCACTTGTTTTCAGTGTGACCGACCCGCATAGGTACTGGGTGACCGACTCACCCAGTCATTAGCTGGATGATTGACTGGCCAACTCATTAGCTGGATGATTGACTGATCCACTTATTTGCTCGATGACAGACCCACTCGTCTTCAGTGTGACCGACCCGCATAGGTACTGGGTGACTGACTGATCCATCAATTTGCTGGGTGACCGACTCACCCAGTCATTAGCTGGATGATTGACTGGCCAACTCATTTGCTAGGTGATTGACTGAACCACTCATTTGCTAGGTGATTGACTAGGCCCACTCTTACCCACTCATTTCCTGGATGATTGACTGGCCCACCTATGTGCTGGGTGATTGACTGTCCAACTCATTTGCTGGATGATTGACTGTCCCACCTATGTGCTGGGTGATTGACTGTCCAACTCATTTGCTGGCTGATTGACTGTCCAACTCATTTGCTGGATGATTGACTGTCCAACTCATGTGCTTGGTGAATGACTAAACCACTCATTTGCTAGGTGATTGACTGAACCACTCATTTGCTAGGTGATTGACTAGGCCCACTCTTACCCACTCATTTCCTGGATGATTGACTGGCCCACCTATGTGCTAGGTGATTGACTGTCCAACTCATTTGCTGGATGATTGACTGTCCCACCTATGTGCTGGGTGATTGACTGTCCCACTCATTTGCTGGGTGATTGACTGTCCCACCTATGTGCTGGGTGATTGACTGTCCAACTCATTTGCTGGCTGATTGACTGTCCCACTCATTTGCTAGCTGATTGACTGTCCAACCTATTTGCTGGGTGATTGACTGTCCAACTCATTTGCTGGGTGATTGACTGTCCAACTCATTTGTTGGCTGATTGACTGTCCAACTCATTTGCTGGGTGATTGACTAGGCCCACCTATGTGCTGGGTGATTGACTGTGCAACTCATTTGCTGGCTGATTGACTGTCCAACTCATTTGCTGGGTGATTGACTGTCCAACTCATTTGCTGGATGATTGACTGGCCTACCTATGTGCTCGGTGATTGACTGTCTAACTCATTTGCTAGGTGATTGACTGTCCAACTCATTTGCTGGATGATTGACTGGCCTACCTATGTGCTGGATGATTGACTGTCCCACTCATTTGCTGGCTGATTGACTCATTTGCTGGGTGATTGACTGTCCAACTCATTTTCTGGGTGAATGACTGACCCACTCATTTGCTAGGTGATTGACTGAACCACTCATTTGCTAGGTGATTGACTGACCCACTCATTTGCTAGGTGATTGACTGACCCACTCATTTGCTAGGTGATTGACTGTCCAACTCATTTGCTGGGTGATTGACTGTCCAACTCATTTGCTGGGTGAATGACTGACCCACTCATTTGCTAGGTGATTGACTGAACCACTCATTTGCTAGGTGAATGACTGACCCATTCATTTGTTAGGTGATTGACTGACCCACTCATTTGCTAGGTGATTGTCTAGGCCCACTCATTTGCTAGGTGATTGACTGAACCACTCATTTGCGGGGTGATTGACTGACCCACTCATTTGCTAGGTGATTGACTGACCCACTCATTTGCTAGGTGATTGACTAGGCCCACTCATTTGCTAGGTGATTGACTGAACCACTTATTTGCTGGCTGATTGACTGTCCCACTCATTTGCTAGCTGATTGACTGTCCAACCTATTTGCTGGGTGATTGACTGTCCAACTCATTTGCTGGGTGATTGACTGTCCAACTCATTTGTTGGCTGATTGACTGTCCAACTCATTTGCTGGGTGATTGACTAGGCCCACCTATGTGCTGGGTGATTGACTGTGCAACTCATTTGCTGGGTGATTGACTGTCCAACTCATTTGCTGGATGATTGACTGGCCTACCTATGTGCTGGATGATTGACTGTCCCACTCATTTGCTGGGTGATTGACTGACCCACTCATTTGCTAGGTGATTGACTGACCCACTCATTTGCTAGGTGATTGACTAGGCCCACTCATTTGCTAGGTGATTGACTGAACCACTTATTTGCTGGCTGATTGACTGTCCCACTCATTTGCTAGCTGATTGACTGTCCAACCTATTTGCTGGGTGATTGACTGTCCAACTCATTTGCTGGGTGATTGACTGTCCAACTCATTTGTTGGCTGATTGACTGTCCAACTCATTTGCTGGGTGATTGACTAGGCCCACCTATGTGCTGGGTGATTGACTGGCCTACCTATGTGCTGGGTGATTGACTGTCCAACTCATTTGCTGGCTGATTGACTGTCCAACTCATTTGCTGGATGATTGACTGGCCTACCTATGTGCTGGATGATTGACTGTCCCACTCATTTGCTGGGTGATTGACTCATTTGCTGGGTGATTGACTGTCCAACTCATTTGCTGGGTGAATGACTGAACCACTCATTTGCTAGGTGATTGACTGACCCACTCATATGCTAGGTGATTGACTAGGCCCACCTATGTGCTAGGTGATTGACTGTCCAACTCATTTGCTGGCTGATTGACTGTCCAACTCATTTGCTGGATGATTGACTGTCCCACTTATTTGCTGGATGATTGACTGGGTCAGGTAATAACAGAGTAAATAGCGAGCCACTCTCGGTTGGCCTGACCAAAGACAACTACATGGCCACGTCGTTACTTTAACGGTGTAATAAGAGTACTGATAACCCCTGGCACCTCATAATTCCAGATACGTGGAAAATGCTCGTTGTAAAGAATATATATTCGTTTTGAAAAGAGACACAAAGTAGAACAAAACAACAAAGAAACTTTAAAAAAAGCCTGTAACAGGACAAAACAAAATAACCAAACAAAGAGTTAATAACAATGCAATCCCAAACATGGTTGAATATAAACGAAATGAAGATTTCAAAATAAAATAAAATGCTGTACAACACGAGACAAAAAATACAGTCCCTTGAAAAATATCGCCATATCATCATCATCTTATTAACAAAATAAACATATGTCATTAATTTTTTCGAAACCACAGCCATTGGCATGCACGCACAGATGTACAATACAAAAGGAATATGACATTTTTCACGATGAAGAGATAAGCACTCCAACCCGGGGGGCGTAGTATACATGTTTGTGGATACTGCTTCCAATCTTTATCATCAGTATACCCCTGAAGATCCGGGTAAGAATTGATCGTCAACAACCCATGCTTGTCGTAAGAGGTGACTTACGGGGTCGGGTTGTGAGGCTCGCTGACTTGATTGACACATGTCATCGTATCCCAATCGTGTAGGTAGATGCTCATGATGCTGATCACTGGATTGTCTGGTCCAGTATGGCAAGAGGTGGTATTCCTAGTGTCATCAGAGAAAGGTGAAATCAGGACATAAAGGCAAAGAAGGGTCGGAATTAGATGTTTAACTTGATGTCGTAATTTTGACTAAATTAATTAATACAAGATTTTTCTATTTTTAAATTTTTGGCAGACTGTTTCGACATCCTTACACATCAGCAGTGTACGACAATCGTGATCATCGACGAGAATACCTGTCCTCGACAGTGGGTAAGTTGAAATAGATGGCTTCTTATAACTCTAATGAAGCGTTTTGAAGAATGTATGTTTCACCTTTTTTGACTTGTCACAGACAAACTATTTTTGATAGACCTGTTACAGAGAAACCATTTGTGACACACTTGTAACAGTGAAACTATTTGTGACTTGTCACAGAAAAACTATTTGTGACTGATTTGTCACAGTGAAACTATTTGTGACACACCTGTCACAGCGAAACTATTTGTGACACACCTGTCACAGAGAAACTATTTGTGACTGATTTGTCACAGAGACACTATTTTTGACACACTTGTAATAGTGAAACTATTTTTGACACACCTGTCACAGCGAAACTATTTGTGACACATTTGTCACAGAGCAACTATTTTTGACACACCTGTCACAGAGAAACTATTTTGTGACTCACTTGTAACAGTGAAACTATTTGTGATTTGTGATTTGTCACAGTGAAACTATTTGTAACACACCTGTCACAGAGTTAAAAACTATTTTGACTGATTTGTCACAGAGAAACTATTTGTGACTGACACAAACTATTTGTGAATAGTAATGAAACTATTTGTGACACACCTGTCACAGCGAAACTATTTGTAATAGAACACATTTGTCACAGAGCAACTATTTTGACACACCTGTCACAGCGAAACTATTTGACTGATGACAGAGACGCTATTTGTGACACACTTGTAATAGTGAAAACTATTTCTGACACACAGAGCAACTATTTGTGACACATTTGTTTTTTGACACAGTCACAGAAACTATTTGTGACTGATTTGTCACAGTGAAACTATTTTGTGACTCACTTGTAATAGTGAAACTATTTGTGACTGATTTGTCACACTGAAACTATTTGTAACACACCTGTCACAGAGAAACTATTTGTGACACACTTGTAATAGTGAAACTATTTGTGACTGATTTGTCACAGTGAAACTATTTTGTGACTCACTTGTAACAGTGAAACTATTTGTGACTGATTTGTCACAGTGAAACTATTTGTGACACACTTGTTACAGCGAAACTATTTGTGACTGATTTGTCACAGTGAAACTATTTGTGACACACTTGTTACAGCGAAACTATTTGTGACTGATTTGTCACAGTGAAACTATTTGTGACACATTTGTAATAGTGAAACTTTTTTGACACACCTGTCACAGAGAAACTATTTTGTGACTCACTTGTAACAGTGAAACTATTTGTGGCTGATTTGTCACAGTGAAACTATTTGTAACACACCTGTCACAGAGAAACTATTTTGACTGATGTGTCACAGAGACGCTATTTGTGACACACTTGTAATAGTGAAACTATTTTTGACACAGCTGTCACAGAGCAACTATTTGTGACACATTTGTCACAGAGCAACTATTTTTGACATACCTGTCACAGCGAAACTATTTGTGACACACTTGTTACAGCGAAACTATTTGTGACTGATTTGTCACAGTGAAACTATTTGTGACACACTCGTAATAGTGAAACTATTTGTGACACACTTGTTACAGCGAAACTATTTGTGACTGATTTGTCACAGTGAAACTATTTTGTGACTCACTTGTAATAGTGAAACTATTTGTGACTGATTTGTCACACTGAAACTATTTGTAACACACCTGTCACAGAGAAACTATTTGTGACACACTTGTAATAGTGAAACTATTTGTGACACACTTGTTACAGCGAAACTATTTGTGACTGATTTGTCACAGTGAAACTATTTTGTGACTCACTTGTAACAGTGAAACTATTTGTGACTGATTTGTCACACTGAAACTATTTGTAACACACCTGTCACAGCGAAACTATTTGTGACTGATTTGTCACAGTGAAACTATTTTGTGACACACTTGTAACAGTGAAACTATTTGTGACTGATTTGTCACAGTGAAACTATTTGTAACACACCTGTCACAGAGAAACTATTTGTGACACACCTGTCAATAGTGAAGCTATTTGTGACACACCTGTCACAGTGAAACTATTTTGTGACACATTTGTCACAGTGAAACTATTTGTGACACACCTGTCATAGTGAAACTATTTGTGACACACTTGTTACAGCGAAACTATTTGTGACTGATTTGTCACAGTGAAACTATTTTGTGACTCACTTGTAATAGTGAAACTATTTGTGACTGATTTGTCACACTGAAACTATTTGTAACACACCTGTCACAGAGAAACTATTTGTGACACACTTGTAATAGTGAAACTATTTGTGACACACTTGTTACAGCGAAACTATTTGTGACTGATTTGTCACAGTGAAACTATTTTGTGACTCACTTGTAACAGTGAAACTATTTGTGACTGATTTGTCACAGAGACACTATTTTTGACACACTTGTAATAGTGAAACTATTTTTGACACACCTGTCACAGCGAAACTATTTGTGACACATTTGTCACAGAGCAACTATTTGTGACCTTTGTCACACTGAGCAACTATTTTGACACACCTGTCACAGAGAAACTATTTTGTGACACACTTGTTACAGCGAAACTATTTGTGACTGATTTGTCACAGTGAAACTATTTTGTGACTCACTTGTAACAGTGAAACTGTTTGTGACTGATTTGTCGCACTGAAACTATTTGTAACACACCTGTCACAGAGAAACTATTTGTGACACACTTGTAATAGTGAAGCTATTTGTGACACACTTGTAATAGTGAAACTATTTTTGACACAGCTGTCACAGAGCAACTATTTGTGACACACTTCTCTCAGAGAAACTATTGTAATACACCTGTCACAGAGAAACTATTTGTGACACACCTGTCACAGTGAAACTATTTGTGACACACTTATCACAGCAAAACTATTTGTGACTGATTTGTCACAGTGAAACTATTTGTGACACACTTCTCTCAGAGAAACTATGGTAATACACCTGTCACAGAGAAACTATTTGTGACACACTTCTCTCAGAGAAACTATGGTAATACACCTGTCACAGAAAAGCTATTTGCTTAGTTGGCTCAAACTGTGAGGATGTAATTGTATGACGTGAAACGAAAGCCCTTCTATTTGAAGCTTAGAACATAGCATTATTAACCCTCTCACAATTATGGTATCTGTACGGATTCCATGAATAAGGTTACGATATGATACATATTTCATTAATAACGCTTCTATATGATACGTGACTAGTTGATAAAGCCGCTATATGATACATATATCGTAAATAAGCCTGCGGTATGCTACACATATCGTTAATAAGGATGTTCGATGATGCATAATTAGTTAATATAGCCACGATATGATCATTAATAAGCCTGCGGTATGCTACACATATCGTTAATATGGATTCTCGATGATGCATGATTAGTTAATAAAGCCACGATATGATCATTAATAAGGCTGCGGTATGCTACACATATCGTTAATAAGGATGCTCAATGATGCATGATTAGTAAATAAAGCCACGATATGATCATTAATAAGGCTGCGGTATGCTACACATATCGTTAATAAGGATGCTCAATGATGCATGATTAGTTAATAAAGCCACGATATGATCATTAACAAGGCTGCAGTATGCTACACATATCGTTAATAGGCTTGCAACCATGATACTTAATGATACTTGCCCAATTAATAATAAGGTTACGATATGATACATGTATCTAATTAATTGGTCTCGTTGATAAGGATTTGAAATGATTCATGTCTCGTTAATAAAAATGCAATAGGATGCATCTATCTGTTATTAAAAAGGATGCGATATGATGCATTTTTCGTTAATATTCACTTGATATGAACCCGTGAAGGTCCGGGTTAGAATGAACCTTCAGTAACCCATGTTTGTCGCAAAAGGCGACTAACGGGATCGGGTGGTCAGGCTCGCTTACTTGGTTGACACATGTCATCGGTTCCCAATTGCGCAGGTCGATGCTCATGCTGTTGATCACGGGATTGTCTGATCCAGACTCGATTATTTACAGACTGCCGCCATATAGCTGGAATATTGCTGAGTGCGGCGTAAAACTAAACTCACTCACTCACTCACTCACTTGATATGATACATACATCGTTACTAAGGATGAAATATGATACGTACCTCGTCAAAAAGGATGAGACATGCTCCAATTTCGTTTATAGGACACGTAATGATACACAAATCGATAATTATATAATGGGGTCATGGTATCTAAGTAATTTTTTTGACATATGTTTGCAGTGATTAGGCTTCTGATTTCAGCTTAGTAACCTTTTGATAACGTTTGTAATGTTTCGTTAAAATCGAATTTTTAAGAGTACTTTTTTATTTTGGCCGGTAAAATATCTGAACGCATTATTTCTGTTTGTGGTTCTATTCTGTTTTTGTAGATGCACTGTGTTCTGATTGCTGTGTGTACGAGTAATATGTTTTCTGTGATCTTTTCATAAAATCTTACGGCCCGTGCAGGAAGCAAAGACACTGTAAGTCCCCATGGTTCCTAGTATGGTGATCTACCTTCAGTTGTTGGCAATCGATAGCCTATTTTTATATTGTATTGTCATGCAAAAATAAAATATTTCAGATTTAATTACTAGTTTTAAATGTCTATCTGTGATAATCTAGTCGTTTTACTGTCCTTCGTCGACAGGTTTTTATAATTTACCTTTAATTATTATTAATCTGTAACTTGATTTAGTCACGATATGGCTGAAATATTGCCAAAGTGACTTTAAATTTTAACTCACTCACTCACTCACTCATAAATATATATATACATATATCGTTAGATTGCCATTGGACACCTATTAAAGGAGATACAAAATATTCTAGTATCTCGTGTCTTGAGATTACATTAAATATATTTCGAAGAACAAAGTGTGCGTAACCCTCGCTGGGAGTAACAAGACCGATCCTCAGAAATAGATATTTCAGTTTGTCACCATATAATCTTCCAGCCGATATCCGTGTCATATGTGGGATTAATTCATGCACTGAAAATATGACCACATGAAAGGAAATCAAAGAAACATCGCCATCAAATTACACCATTACAATGCACTGGTTGGTTTACGATTGTTTTATTGATGACCTAGGTACATGAGATGCTATATGGCTTTAGGGGGTGTGTAATCTAGGTTTGAATCAGATGTTGTACTAGACAATGAGTACTATGGTCGGCAGGGCATATAATACACTTGGGTCGTCTTGGGACTACACCATGAGTATGTAATTAATAACCTAATATTTGGTCAATCCTTGATTTCGGCGCCATGGTTGTGACGTCATACAAAGGGAAACAACCCTTGACTTTATGGAACATTATCCACTAAAACACACATGTTTATCCGAGTGAGTGAGCGAGTGAGTATGGCTTTACGCCGCTTTTAGCAATATTGTACCAATATCACGACGGGGGACACCAGAATTGGCATTACACAATGTACCTACGTGGGGAATCGAACCCCTACTTCGGCGTGACGAGCGAACGCTTTAACAACTGGGCTATCCCACCGCCCCAAATGTTTATCCAAAACATCTTAAGTGTTATATCAGGATTGCATACTAGGATGTCTGGTGTCATCGTACCCTGTAGACGTGGGACGGTGCTCATAGTGTCATCGTACCCTGTAGACGTGGGACGGTGCTCATAGTGTCAACCACTGGTTTGAAGCTAACTTTAATCTTTTCTTGCAGAATGGAAACACCGGCGGCAGGCAGGTCGCACGGTCTTCCCTTGGGTTTCGTCCTTGTTGTCTTCATGACCGGAATACAACTGACCAAGGGTCAAGGTGAATACACAGGCACACATTCACCGTTATCTATAAATCGTGAAATTCATACAGACTTGAAATTAACGCCCAGAATATCCATGATATAGAACTTAAGTTCATTTAAGGAAGAGAGTTTGTATGGATGTCAACGTTTTGATTGTGTTCCTCATGATAAAGAAGTTGACAGCCATACAAACTCTCTTTCTTACGTGTATGACATCTAAATGTCATTCAAAGACCTTAAGATAATTTGCTGATGATATTATTCTAGCACACTGTAATAATTCAACTCTTCACATTTTAAGTCTACAGTCGTGTTATTTTCGTTGGTTTTTCAAACTCAAAGGATGGGGTACTAGCACTAATTTCATTGCGTATTTTAGTGTCGACACTCGCATTAATCTGGTGACACATTAATTTCATTATATACAGTAACATATCTGCCTGAACACTTATTTGAATCTTATTTAAATATCTTATAGAAACAGCTGTCAATATAACCTATGTTCCTGTTCTATTCATGTACTGTTGTATATGTATTTCTCCTCAGTCTGTGCCAACAGCTATCATTGACATTTTAAAGTTACTACTATTAGCTTTCATCCTACGTCTCTTACACGCTTACAGGTATATACATGTATACTAAACATCATTGAAAACGCACCTAAAACGTCTAAAATTGTCCATATTTTCATCAAGATGAATTTCAGCATGACAATGATCAATGAATATAACTAACAAGAAGTCGAAGGGCATGCCAGTTGAAAAAATGCTTTAGAAACAAATTCCTGTCCACAGTATGACTCTTAATTCCAAAATGCATCAACATGCAGCCACGCCATGAAAAAAGCGCGAATTTCATTCTGAAATCATACTGACTGTGACATTAAAAGCAGGTGTATGAGAACCGATTCTAATTGCTTCACTAACGATTGTGAAACGAGGACAGAGATGCCGAGGTTAACACCTCACGAAAGAGAACGTGCACTAGGCATGATTCAGGTTGGCACCAACAGCACGGATATTGCTCGACAACTTGGACTTGGCCACTCCACCATCGTTAGGCTTCATAGACGACATCAGTAGACAGGCAGCACCCGTGACCTTCAATGACCATGGCAACAACGTGTTACGACGCTCCATCAGGATCGCCATATTGACCTTGTCCATATCAGTGATTGAACACTGCCGACTGCCAGGACTGCTGCACTAGTTCAAGGTTGACGTGGGGGTCATCAGCGCTGACTCCATGCGACGCCGTCTACACGCTTCAGGGCTCCATGCTCGATGTCCTTACGTTGGACCAATTCTGACTGACAGACACCGTAATGAGCGTATACAATGGGCTGGCAGGCATTTTCAGTAAAGGTTACAACAATGGCATGGTGTGGTAGTCACTGACGTGTCACGTCTTCATCTACGTAATGCTGACGGCCGATTACGTGTTTGGCGTAGACGTGGTGAACGTTATGCTGATGAGTGTGTGGTTCAGACAGACCTTTGGGTGGTGGGAGTGTCATGGTCTGGGGTGTAATAAATTACAATCACAGAACTGCCTTCATGTCTGTCAAGGGAGAGTTAATGCCCCTTATTACCGTGAGCAGATTCTTCAGAATCGCATCGTATCTGTCTTCAATCACCACCAAGATTTCCATACTTTTCAACAGGACAGCGCACGGGCACACACAACAAGACTTTCCATGCAGTATCTGGCCCAGCAACACATCCAGGTTATTCATTGGCCAGCACAGTCGCCAGATGTATCCCCATGGAGCACTTGTGGGACGAAATTGGTCAAAGTCTTTCGCGGCGACAACAGATGCGAAACATCCGGGAACTTGAGGCTGCACTACTGCAGAAGTGGAATGCCATCCCCAAGAACTCTATTCGGACGCTTATTGACTCAATGAGGAGACGTTGAACTGCATGTGTCAATGCAAATGGCGGTCACACGCGATATTGACTTTTCGATTTGACCCTACGTGTGTTTGATCCTTTCTGACTGTGAACATTTCAATGAATGAGCGTCTTTTCCGTGTTGTTTTTTTTCAGTCGTCCATCTCTTATTATCCACTCAAAAAATACCAATTCCTTACATGTGCTTTTAATAATCTGAACTTTTATAAGTGGTGCGTTTTCAATGATGTTCAGTATATTTACAATATCGCATAAGACTTTAATGATAACAACGTTTTGTTTTTTGCATAGAACATTGTTATCCGTATGTCGTATGCTATATTATTGATTCACCAACTTCTTGAATGCCGAAAAAACAATTATATATGTTACATACGTTATATTTGGGATTACACTTTCTCAGTAAAGTACAGATTCTAGTACTTTTGTTGGGTTGAGTCCCATCCGGAATTCTAACCCACACCCTCAGAGTCAGGCACCTAATCGCCAGCACACAAACTCGGCCGCCTAACCCGCTCAGCCAGCGCGACTTCCCGGTGGGATTTACCCAACAAAAGTACTAGAATCTGTACTTTACTAAGAAAGTGTAATCCCAAATATAACATATTTTACATTTGACCACTTTCTAAATGGCATTGTGTAATCATAATTATATATGTTTACACACTGAAGTTACCCAGCAACCTTGAAATGCGTTTTTTAGCACCTTTCGTCTCGCGTCAGGACCATCTGATGTGGGGATGGGGGAGGCCACAATTTGCCTGTTTCATGCTCATGACATCAATCACTATAAAGCTTCGCCCTGTCTCGATTCTGCACAGGATGCAATCATGTAGCTATATCGCCAAATTCGTTTACATATCACAATTTGTACTTAGTTCTTATTTCTTAGTAACTAAATGAATTTGTGTTTAATTAATATTTTTAAAATTCAGTTTTTCACAAGTGTATTACCAGCTGCACTGGAGAAGCTACGGGTTACTATGGCAACTGTGATTCCTGTACGGATTTCATAGTTTGTGTTCATGGATCGCTGTTCAAGCTGGCGTGTCCTGCCGGACTGTTTTACAACTTTAACATCGGGATATGCACGTATGCATCACAAGCTACATGCAGGTACAAATATTTTGAAAACAATCTTGTTCCTAAAGTTCTTTAGAATGAGCCTTTAAAAACATTCTTGTGACATTTCTGGCTTTGATTTAAAACTATTCGCTTTTTCCCAAATAATTTGAAGCATTCTCACTTTTATGTGACCAATTTGACAAATTTCTAAACGTGTGTCTCATTTCCTAATTTATGTTTATTTTATGAAGAAGATACATATACAATTTTCGCTGACTATAACACATATATTGTTATAATCATGGCAGGATTATATGCAGTGACTTAATGACTTCTTATAACAACGACCAACGCCATGACGTCATAACCACTGAATGTAGTAGTACCACTGACACCACACATCCCGCCCATGTCTAAATTTCCTAATCGTCTTAAATAATATTCCTACCTATATTGTTTCACATAACTAACCAAACCGCTTTAAGAGAGACTAGTGAATGCATTCCGTTCAAGACAAAACTGGCAAATTACAACTAGCCCGTCAGTTATATCAAATTCTTACCAATAAGGATTTTTTAAAAAGTTTGTTCCATTCAACATCGATATGGAAATGATCAAAATTCTATGTTGTAGCGAAATAACCAGCTCCACAACTCAGACCACAACACCCAGTCTTACTGGTAAGTACGGCAACACCCTTAAAGGGGTACTGACGTAAATATAATTGGCAGTCCCTCTGACTTGTTACATGGTATTGCAAACAACGTTGTCTTTTAGCTATAATGCACATCTGTATCACAGTAAATTGCTAATAACAGAGCTAAGATATGTAAGATGACATTAATTTTACAACATCTTTTCATCTAAACTTGAAGATGCATCACGGCCCGTTCCACGAAGATAAGAGCTCGTAATTACCACACTTTAACTTAGACTTATCGTCTTAAACAATCGTGACTCCAATAGCAGAACACAGGCTTATAACAATCGAAGGGCCAAGGCGATCGTAAATCCCAAACTTTAAAGGAGGCTTTTCAGTTTTGATCACAACGATACTGCACAAAACCAGCGTTGGCTGTAAAGACTCTCGATGATATATACTTCAACAAAGGATCGTCAAACCAAAATCACCCACTCTTCACTTTACATAGACTCGCAGCTGCGTGGAAGTAACAAGACCAAACGAACTATTAACACGTCTTGTGGTTAAAGCGTTCGCTCGGCACACCGATGGGTCGGGTTCGATTCCGCACATGGGTGCACTGTGTTAAGCCTGTATTTAGTGTTCCCGCCGTGATATTGCTGGAATATTGCTAAACACGGTGTAAAACCTCGCTCGCTCACTCACTCACTCACTCACTCACACTCACTCACTCACTCACTCACTCACTCAAACCTAGTCAGTCTGTATAAGCCTCGAGTATACACTGAGGCGTTAAACAAGATTGGTTCATGTCTCTCTGTCTGCAGCCTTCACGGCGTGTACAAGAACCTGTGTGGGCAAGGAGGACGGGTCCTACCCCAGCTGTACAGACTGCGCCCAGTACATCATATGCCGCGCCAACAACATGGAACAACATCAGTGTCCGACGGGACAGTGGTATGACGCATCCCGGGGAGTCTGCGACCTCTCCGCCAGCGTATCATGCAGGTAAAACCAGTCTGTAATGGTTTCATCACTGCAGAATAGAAAAGGATTAGCAGACAAATGACCGTCGTAATATAACCTTAAAGTCCTATAAAAGGTATCACAGTCAACACCGTTGTGTCGAAGGTTAAGGCACCCAAGTAAACACATTGTCCAGAAATGAGTGAGTGAGTGAGTTTAGTTTTACGCCGCACTCAGCAATATTCCAGCTATGTGGTGGTGGTCTGTAAATAATCGAGTCTGGACCAGACAATCCAGTGATCAACAACATGTGTAAACCAAGTCAGCGAGCCTGACTACCCGATCAATTCTAACCCGGATCTTCACGGGTGCCCGAAAATGACGAAAAATGGAGTACGTTGTGATCAAACTTGTACTTCGAAACAACCGTAGTTCAATACATCAAAGTTCAACACAACGTTGTTTGACTACATTGTAATAACATAATAATGAATTAGAAAATAGACGCGCCATCCTAAAAACAAACCAAACAGGATTGCATATCCAGAGTGGTCATTTATGGATGCCTCATGTGTTGTATTTATGTATGCAACATATAGAATCATTACGCATTGGGCACTTATACGTATGGTTATGCATGACGCAAATTTCATATCAGTACTAGTATGCTGTTGGCATTTAAGTAATGCATTGTTAACTTATGCATGCTGCAAATTAATTTGTGCATATTCCAGACTGTTTATTAAAAGCATACCGCAACTTATAAATTTATGCATATCACAACTTGTACATTCATGCATACCACAGATTGATCCGATTCTGACGTTTCTAAATTATTCAAAACAATCGAAAGAATGTAGCCCAACATTATCAAAAAGAATTGCAGATTTCAGGTTTTCAAAACCAAATGAAAAATTAAATTTTATAAGTTGGACTTTATTATTCCTGACAGTGTTTATCTACTTATTCAGAATATAGTGAAGCAATTAACTTTATGTTTTCTGTACTTCTCCTTCAGTGTCACTCTCCCCACCACAAAACAAGCGCTCGTAGGTGAGTGATTTATACCATTGTGTTAGCTGGTATTGACTGTAGGTGAGTGATTCATACCATTGATTCTGTAGGTGATACCATTGTGTTAGCTGGTATTGACTGTAGGTGAGTGATTCATACCATTGTGTTAGCTGGTATTGTCTGTAGGTGAGTGATTCATACCATTGTGTTAGCTTGGTATTGGCTGTAGGTGAGTGATTCATACCATTGTGTTAGCTGGTATTGACTGTAGGTGAGTGATTCATAGCTGGTATTATTTGTGGGTGGAGTGATTCCAATGACTGTAGGTGAGTGATTCATTGTGTTAGCTGGTATTGGCTGTAGGTGAGTGATTCATACCATTGTGTGTGGCTGGTATTGGGTACTGTAGGTGAGTGATTCATACCATTGTGTTAGCTGGTATTGACTGTAGGTGAGTGATTCATACCATTGTGTTAGCTGGTATTGACTGTAGGTGAGTGATTCATACCATTGTGTTAGCTGGTATTGACTGTAGGTGAGTGATTCATACCATTGTGTTAGCTGGTACTGTCTGTAGGTGAGTGATTCATACCATTGTGTTAGCTGGTATTGACTGTAGGTGAGTGATTCATACCATTGTGTTAGCTGGTACTGTACCATTGTGGGCTGAGTGATTTATATTCATTGTGTTATCTGGTGAGTGATTCACAACTCTTGTCAGAATGACATTGGTAATATTGTTTAGGTTTTGTCCCCGACTACATGTTAGTGGGTACAGGTATACAATGACTTATAGAACATCGTTCCGTCTTTACCAATTGAAATACACGAAAACAGTACAATTCTAAAAACATATGATGTTTTGAGAAAAATGAAAAAGAAGCAAACAATAACCATCCTTTTATATCTAGAGTCAAGATAAAAATCAAACATATAAATATTATTCATACGCAGTGAAAATTAGTCCTATTAACTTCACTGAACTGTCATCATATTTACATATACTCATGCCAATAATGGTTGTCATCCCCTTCCCACCCCAACCCACCATCTCACACCCCACCCCACCCCTTTCCAATTAAAAAGATGAAGGGGTGACAACCATTATTGGCATGAGTATATTTTCTTTCCTTTTAAAATAAGCAATTGACATAAAATCTAGATATGTTATTACAGGAACTCTGATGCTGTTATTGTTTATTTCGAAATAACATTCCCTATTTGTTCCAGCTCATACGTCCTGCCTGGGAGGGTACTGTAAGGGTCAAGTCGATGGATACTATCCTGATTGCACATCTCCTTGTAAAAGATACTTTCTCTGTATTGATGGGGATGCTTTCGCTTTCGACTGCAAGGAGTTATTCTATATACAAAGCCAAGGCCAGTGTGGCAATGTCCCTACTGCAGCCTGCAGGTGCGTGGATCATAAGTTTTCCTTTTTACCCATTTTTGAACCTGTGTGTAGTGACTGAATATGGTTTTACGCCGCTTTTAGTAATATTCCAGCTACATCACGATGGGGGATACCAGAAATGGGCTTCACAGATTGTACCCATGTGAAGAAAAGAACCCCGAACCCAAGTGTAACGCATCAGTGACACATTGACCCCTATTTCCCTATAGCTTCCCCGTGTTTTTTATTGGCTTGCCTTTGCATGTGTTTACAAAGGTGACCTCGAAGGAGCTGACCCGTGAAGATCCGGGGTAGAATAAGTCTTCAGCAACCCATGTGCTTGCCATAAAAGGCGACTATGCTTGTCGTAAAAGGCGACTAACGGGATCGGGTGGTCAGTTTCGCTGACTTGGTTGCCACATGTCATCGGTTCCCAATTGCGCAGATCGATGCTCATGCTGTTGATCACTGGATTGTCTGGTCCAGACTCGATTATTTACAGACCGCCGCCATATAGCTGGGATATTGCTGAGTGCGGCGTAAAACTAAACTCACTCACTCACTCGAAGGAGCTGATACAATTACCTTCGCGAACAACTGGCATTGTCAGTGTTTGACAATGGTTGTCATTGGTTGATAGACATATGCTTTTGATATAGTCTCAGTCGTACAATTGTACAAGGGTTTTTCGCTTATATTTATTATACGACCAGCTCTCAATGCAATGTCGTCAGTAAACTGGATAAAGTGGCCAGTCTTGGCTGATAGACAGACTCGGGAGTTGCAGATCATGGTAATCCACTGGTGCAGATCATGGTAATCCACTGGTGTAGATCATGGTAATCCACTGGTGCAGATCATGGTAATCCACTGGTGTAGATCATGGTAATCCACTGGTGTAGATTATGGTAATCCACTGGTGCAGATCATGGAAATCCACTGGTGCAGATCATGGTAATCCACTGGTGCAGATCATGGTAATTCACTGGTGTAGATCATGGTAATCCACTGGTGCAGATCATGGTAATCCACTGGTGCAGATCATGGTAATCCACTGGTGTAGATCATGGTAATCCACTGGTGTAGATGATGGTAATCCACTGGTGTAGATAATGGTAATCCACTGGTGTAGATCATGGTAATCCACTGGTGTAGATCATGGTAATCCAATGGTATAGATTATTGTAATCCACTGGTGCAGATCATGGTAATCCACTGGTGTAGATCATGGTAATCCACTGGTATAGATCATGGTAATCAACTGGTGCAGATCATGGTAATCCACTGGTGCAGATCATGGTAATCCACGGTGTAGATCATGGTAATCCACTGGTGTAGATCATGGTAATCCACTGGTATAGATCATGGTAATCCACTGGTCTGTGTTGTCAGTACTCTGTAATGGCGAAGATCCGGGTTAGAAAACCAATGCTTGTCGTAAGAGGCGACTAGCGTGTTCGGGAGGTCACACTCGCTGACTTGGTGAACACATGTCATCGTATCTCAACTGCGTAGACTGATGCTCATGCTGTTGATCACTGGACTGTCTGGTCCAGAATCGATTACGTATTTGCAGACCGCCGCCATATAGCTGGAGTATGACTGAATCCGGCGTTAAACAACAAACAAATAAAACATAATGGTGACTAGTCGTCAGAAAGATTCACAATAGTGAGTAATAAGTGGATCGGATGGCAGGATCGGTGCTCATGCTGTCGGTCGCTGATGTGCCAGGCTCGAACTCCATGGAGTTGCTATATGGCTAGGGGACTGTGACATAATATCATGTACTACCACTTAGGAGCACTTGCTTCATGCACCCAGTGACGACACAATAGTTCTCGAATTTGAAATACAGGTTTGAGAGCAGCGGGTTGCCCAACCGTCGAGTTTAGCTTCACCACCATAACACTTTCAAGAGTATTTCACGTTGGGCTTAGAAATGAGCTGTTATGTACAGGTACTTCTATCATTTCGCATGCTCTTTTTCTTTGTAATTTAAACGCACAGATTATTAAGGTTCTGTTATTTAGTGTTGTGGGTTTTGTTATTGCTTTTAAGGATTGTGATTTCATTGCTGTTGGTTTTGAAGCCCAACCACCTCTGCGACATCCTCTGCGACAACGTCTGCCACAACCTCTGCCACAACCTCTGCCACAACCTCTGCCACACCCTCTGCGACAACCTCTGCAACAACCTCTGCCACAACCTCTGCCACAACATCTGCGACAACCTCTGCGACAACCTCTGCCACAACCTCTGCAACAACATCTGCCACAACATCTGCCACAACATCTGCGACAACATCTGCCACAACATCTGCGACACCCTCTGCCACAACCTCTGCCACAACCTCTGCCACAACCTCTGCCACAACCTCTGCCACAACCTCTGCGACAACCTCTGCCACAACATCTGCCACAACCTCAGCAACAACATCTACAACGACATCAGGAACAACCTCTCCAACAACGTCAGGAACTACCTCCGTAACAAATTTTAACCCCGCTGCACAGAACGCTCCTACAAGTAAGCTTTACTTTCACTGGTAGCCATAGATATCACGGCTAATCATGTTACATTAAACGAACTCATTTATTTTTTACTTGAAAGTTGTAATTCAGAAGGCGTCATTGTGACATCATAATACATTACGTCAGCCATGGTGTCTCTGTTACGTCAACAATGGTGTCAACGTCACACCATCATACCTGTTAAAATATTTAAATCCTTATCATAAAAGTGTACTCATATAAATGTATTCTGCCTGCTTATCTTGTGCGTCTATATGAATACACGTTTCAGATTCACTTCCAGATGTATATATATCACAATATATCCATAGAACAAATTGCTTCCCCTGCTCCAGATGTTCACCCGTGAAGATCCGGGTTAGAATTGATTTTCAGCAACCCATGCTTGTCGTAAGTGAGGTGAGGTGAGGTGAAATTGGGTTTAACGTCGTGCTTGAGAATATTTCGCTCATATGACGACGTGCATGCGTGTGTATGTGTAAGTGCGGCTGCTTGTACTAGCCCAGACTGAAGCTGGTTTTATAGTGCCAGCCCACTGGGATACCACGCCGCAGTGAAGCATGAATACCCCACTCAGACACATTATACTGACTCCGAGCCCACCAGTCCTTGTTGTACCCATTAATGCCGATCACCAGGCAGGGACCAACAAGTACCATATAAGGCGACTAACGGGTTTCGGGTGGTCAGGTTCACTGACTTGGTTGACACATGTCCTCGTATCGCAGTTGCATGGATTGGTTCTTGTGCTGTTGATCACTGGATTGTCTGGTCCAGACTCGATAATGTACAGACCGCCGCCGTATAGCTGGAATAGTGTTGAGTGCGGCGTAAAAACAAGCAATCAAACCAAATGCTCCCAGTTTTCAGTTCTGTACCAACCTTTTCCCTAGAATTCCACACCTGCACTTTGAGCTGTGCCGGACAAGCCGCTGGTTTCTACCCTGACTGTACTGACCCTTGTAGGGTATTCCACGTGTGTTTTAACGCTGAGGTGTTGGTGATCAACTGTGACCCTTTGTTCTACAACTTTATTGACGGGGAGTGTGATCTTGTGCCCACACCTGGATGCAGGTACAACTATTGGAACCTCCGTGCTGTGGTTATGATCATGATATAGTCAAAATAGTACAATCGACTCTGCTTTAAGCAGAGATTTCTTATGAATGTGGAAAAGGGTTTTGTCGCTTTTATTTATCTTTTAATAATCTGAACTTGGCAATGGAGTTAACTGGTTGTTAAAGTTCATTTTACTTCTTGGCTGGAGTCCACGCAAGATCATGTAACGAAATCAATGTAGAGCCGTTGTTGGTGATGTTCTATCAATATCCGGATAGTAAACTGGGCTGCAGATTTTGAATAATTTCAGAATTTGTACATGTGCGCCATTTTATTTAACTCGCCCTCGAGAGATGTTTATTTTTTAATGTGTGCAGTCAAAGTGGAATACGATATGCATCTTGCTTAATGATCAAATCGTCTGACCGGGCGCCGCCATTTTGTTTGAAGCAAATGAAAGAGTAGGTTGAATCTGATTAGTCAATATCAGGGACAGGGAAGGGACATAACTCGTAACAGCCACTGTTGGCGCTACGATCAAGCCACGAATTTCCATGGTGGTTCAGCAAGGGGAAAGACTGACTTCTGCAGTCAAATAACTCCCTTGCCTCGGGGAGATGTGATATTGTTTGCTGGATCCTTTGATTCCAGATTCCCCATAATATCATTGCACCCGTGAAGATCCGGGTTGAATTGATCTTCAGTAACCCATGCTTTTCGTAAGACTTGGTTCACACGTCATCGTATCCCAATTGCGTAGATCGATGCTAATGATGTTGATCATGGTATTGTCTGATCCAGAATCGATTATTTACAGACCGCCGCCATATAGCTGGAATATTGATGAGTGCGGCGTAAAACTAAACTCACTCACTCATAATATCATTGGATAAATTTGTAATACTCAGTGTCCTTGAGGGCTGTACTGGTTCCGTCTACATTAAGACCGACAGGCCGTGATTGAACTGAGCTGCTATAAAGTGCTGTGTTTTAGCTAGCTCACCCGCATACAGGAATAACTGTTTGATCAGCTCTATTCATCGTGTATATTTGACACTTATTTTGATTGCCTCCTGAATTGAAGTGCCATAGTTCTCCATGACAGCGATCACACAGTGTTACTGAAACAAGAAAATGTTGATGTATTTTATAGTTAGGTGTGTTTTGCTCATATGATAATTATTTCCATCAGTGACTTGGCATCAACGTCGTCAACCACTTCTGTTACGTCTCCTGCAATATCACTTACAACATCACTGACGTCTCTGACATCTCCAATAACCTCACCGACATCTCCTACAACATCGCCAACAACGTCTCAGACAACATCGCCTACAACATCGCCAAAAACGTCTCAGACAACATCTCTTACAACATCACCAACAAAGTCTCAGACAACATCGCCTACATCATCACCAACAACGTCTCAGACAACATCGCCTACGACATCACCAACAACGTCTCAGACAACATCGCCTACAACATCACCAACAACGTCTCAGACAACATCGCCTACGACATCACCAACAACTTCTCAGACAACATTACCTACAACGTCTCAGACAACATCTCCTACACCATCACCAACGACGTCTCAGACAACAACATCTGCTACAACCCCGTCGCTGTTACCAATAAGTAAGCACACCTTCACAGAAGTATTAACGATATATAAATCTAATGTGTCTTAATCTGTTCCCAGTAATTAATAAGCATAAAAAAACAAATTTTGTTTACATTTGTCTCCTCTCCTCAACACCAAACCTGTTTCCAGAATCCCGGACATGCGCTCCTACCTGTGCAGGGAAGGCTGCTGGTTTCTACCCAGACTGTACAGATCCGTGCAAGGTGTTTCGCATCTGTCATGATGGACGTGAGATCGTGACCAACTGTCATCCTTTGTTCTACAACCATGTAGACGGGGAGTGTGATCTTGTCCCCACAGCTGGGTGCAGGTATGGTAATTTCATGCTTTTTGGGGGATAGAGCGAATACTAACCCTGAGTTTACGTTAGTGAGGGGCCGCTGGAGTAAGTGGCCATCTAGATGATATACCACGATCGCTTTTGCCGGAAACACTTTCTTTTCCTTATCAAACGGTATTGTTTTTTCTCAGTGAAACAAGCAATTTTCTGTACTGTTATCTTTCTCGGTGATGCGATCGTCAAACCGGCCGTTTGTCAGAGGTGGTTTTCGTCACACCGAAGACCTGGAGCCGTATTAATAAAGATTCTAAGAGTTAAAAATAATTCTTAACTCTGGTTAATTCTTAGAATAAATCAATTTTTAATCTTAAATGTAAGAATTTTCTTAAGTCAAATTCATAAAGTGATTATACTCTTAGAATTTTCTAAGAGTTGTCTGACAGACTTAGCTAAAAGTTACTCTAAGAGTGAGTTTTGATACACTCTTAAGAGTAACTTTTATCTAAGTGTGATTTTTAGGATTCTTAAATTGTTTCTAAGAAAATTCTTAGAATCTTTATTAATACGGCTCCTGGCTTCGATTCCCCACGTGGACAAAATTGGTAAAATCCATTCCTGGTGTTCCCCGCTATTATGTTCCTGGAACATACGTGTTCGTATAACAGCACGACAGGATTTCTCGTTAAGGCGACGTGTTCTACCTGCTGACACAACTTGTCACATGCCAATAGGGGCGGTTGGGTAGCCTAGTGGTTAAAGCGTTGGCTCGTCACGCCGAAGACCCGGGTTCGAATCCCCACATGGGTACAATGTGTGAAGCCCATTTCTGGTGTCCCCTGCCGTGATGTTGCTGGAATATTGCTAAAAGCGGCGTAAAACCATACTCAGTCAGTCAGTCACATGCCACTAAATTATTTTAATGTTTCATTTCAGTGATGTAACAATGTCAGTGACAGCAAGTGCGACAACGTCGGTGACCTCTTCCACCACTACGAGTCGTAAGTCTCACGTGAAAATACCATTGTCAGTGTTTTCTGTTAGTGATTGTTATATCAATAAAATCCACTTTATATTCTCCTGTTATCAGGTACATGTTCACTGACTTAAGGTATGAATTTGAAAACGACGTCTAAAATGTATACTTTGGTATTTTAGCTGTACATGTACAGACAAAAGTTGGTGCGGTGTTTAGTCGGCTCGCCTGTTACGATCATCAGTTTTCAGCTTTTCCAAAATGCATGCTTCTGTAGGTTACACAACACCAAATGTTTTCCCACAGACCTCTATAGTAACCTTATATATTTTTTAAATTATCCAGGCTCTCAACAGCCATTCCATGTACACATGGGTAACAGCCTGGCCTTTAAACTACAATAAAACACAATTTCTGGCCAACATGTCCAGCTAATTTTCCAAGCACAGGAAGCGGAACACATCAACCCCAGTTCCGCACCAAATGTCACCTACTGGAAAATATATGTACACACAATAAGCATAAGTCATGGTGATAAAAATGACAGCACTAAATGCTTAAAATTGTGGTCAGTTTTAATTACTGGGTGGATGTACTTTGAAAAAACATAAAAATCTTACACTACTTCATCCAATCACAGCTGCCATATGTCTCGATCTCTTCAGATGTTTACATACGGTTCTCGCTCAGGGAGCATGTGATTCTGATTTAGTGTAGTGGAACCTGTAGGCTATCAAATGCCAACACTGGAAATGTTGAGTAAACGCTGGATGTTTAACCCTATTGTGCCCCAGAGACGTTTAATGTAATAGAGAAATGAGCAGCGGAATATATTTGAATATTTGCATTAAAAAATATTTACAGAACTTTATTAACATTTGCTAACAAAGTAATATGGTTGGAAATAACGACCTCCGTAAATAGACTTGAAATGAAAGTCATATCACTGAGATCCATTCATAAGCCTACGAAAACCTGATGTACCACTTTGTTGTAATAGATTATCATTTTTAGTAAAGATTTTCGTTATTAAATTTAAGAAAATGCTATTATTTTGAAGTGTTTGATATTATGGACAATTAATCGCAATTTCTAAAATGTAATCGAAGCAAGGAGAAAAAACACGAATTTCGGAAGAAGGTACACATTTCGGTTACAAAAGTAAATATGTGCTACCAAAGATCAACTATTGAGCTTCCGTACATACTCGATTAATTACGGACTGGCGTTAATTACTTGGAATATTGCTCATAACTGAAGAAATATTTCCAGTAACTTCTTTGAGAAGCATGTAGAAGATGGAGCAGTAAGGAAGGATAACAATATATGGATGAACAACTTCTTTATTGCTGTGAGAGGTCTTAAGTTTTGCGTTTTATGAAATTGCAAAACGTGTGTTTTTCAGTTACAACGTCAGTAACCACGTCTGCGACAACATCGCCATCAACGGTACAGAACCAGTTTTTCTTCAATTGTCTCCCTGAATGTCCAGCTGCTGTCGCTTCAACCATAGTGATGTGTGGGAGTCCCTGCTTCACTGCATGTTCCAATGGTTCAAACAAACCGGCTGTGATAATCTAGCCACTGCAACATCCAGTCTGTATTAGTAGTGCGCTTTGCTTCAGTTAGGACGTAGTTACCCTATATCATGCTCCAGGGTATCTAACTAACGCTTAAATGTAATTCAAAATACGATGCACTTAGCACGATTTGATGCACTGACCACGGTTTGCCTTTTATATGTATTTTATACAATGGCCATGCTATGGAGACAACATAGGTTGCAAACTGATTAAAAAAGAAGTTCCATCAGTTAATTTAAACATACTGAAAGTGGCGAATATAGAAACAACAAATCGGAGACGCATGCTGAAAACATTTGTACTGTGACTCAATAGAGCCGAACTATGTGTATGGTAAGGGCCGACCTAAGTGTATGGTAAGGGAGGACCTATATATGGTAAGGGATGTATGGTAAGGGGGCTCTATATGTATGGACCTATATGTATGGTAAGGTAAGGGGAGGCCTATATATGTATGGTAAGGGCCGACCTATATGTATGGTAAGGGAGGACCTATATGTATGGTAAGGGCCGACCTATATGTATGGTAAGGGAGGACCTATATGTATGGTAAGGGCCGACCTAAGTGTATGGTAAGGGAGGCTCTATATGTATGGTAAGGGGCCGACCTATATGTATGGTAAGGGAGGACCTATATGTATGGTAAGGAGAGACCTATATGTATGGTATATGTATGGTAGGGCCGACCTATATGTATGGTAAGGGATATGTATGGTAAGGGCGGCTCTATATGTATGGTAAGACCTATATGTATGGTAAGGGAGGCTCTATATGTATGGTAAGGGCCGACCTAAGTGTATGGTAAGGGAGGCTCTATATGTATGGTAAGGGCCGACCTATATGTATGGTAAGGGGGACCTATATGTATGGTAAGGGCCGACCTATATGTATGGTAAGGAGAGACCTATATGTATGGTAAGGGCGACCTATATGTATGTAAGGGGCTCTATATGTACCTATATGTATGGTAAGGAGACCTATATGTATGGTAAGGAGAGACCTATATGTATGGTAAGGGATGACCTATATGTATGGTAGGAGATACCTATATGTATGGTAAGGAGAGACCTATTTGTATGGTAAGGAGGACCTATATGTATGGTAGGAGATACCTATATGTATGGTAAGGAGGACCTATATGTATGGTAAGGGCAGACCTATATGTATGGTAAGGGCAGACCTATATGTATGGTAAGGGCAGACCTATATGTATGGTAAGGGAGGACCTATATGTATGGTAAGGAGAGAACTATATGTATGGTAAGGAGAGACCTATATGTACTAAAAGGGAGTTACACATGTAGGACATTGAAATGTTATTAAGCTATCAAATTCATTGAATTTCAAATGTAGATATATTGCAGTAGGCTTCAGAAAAAAGGAACAAACCAAACCACAACAGTAGTAGTTTACCGATATGGCTGAGATGTGAGTCAGTTTAAACAGAAATCATGCAAATCCTCTGCCAATGATGGTGAATTACCTGCACATTGTAAAACGCTTTCCCCGGGTCAATTTGAAGATTAAGTACATCTTGAGTTAGTGAGTAGGTAGTTTAATGTCCAGCCATGCTTATTGGTCAAGTCATGCAGCGCTTGTCAGCTTGATGTTAGAGCAGAACCTATTTGAAACAGGTAGGAGATAGGCATTATGTAAATGGTACCACATGACATTAGCAGCTAGGGGAGACAACTCTCAACATGTCGTAACGCTTTGGGCCACACACTCGCTTTATGCTGTACAGTCATCTACAGTATCTGTTATTTAACGATTACAAAATATGTTCGTTGCTTTGCTTACGTGGGAATAAATGCTTTGACATTGCTTTCATTATGAGTTGTAGTGTTTGCTTATGCTTTCGTCTTTAATGCTTCAATATGCTACTCAAAGTTTAGTAAGATCGCCTCTGTAAAAGATCACCACTTTATGCGTCATATTGAGTAAATATTGTGAAATGTATGTTGTTTGCTTACCAAAAATCAATAATGTCATTTTGAAACCAATGAGTGATCCACATTAGCAACACTTTTAGAGCTATTTGCTCTCAGATAAAAGTTGTAAATCAAAACAAATTGCTTGCTCAGATATTGAGTTGACCTAATCACCAATACGTTTGCATTATGTTACTAGAGTTCCATGCCGCAAGCCATTGACCTGACCTATCTCACTCTCTCCTACCCGAGCATGCGTGTACACCAGTTATACGCCAGCATAGTACATCACTATCCTACCCAGAGTTCCATGCGGCCAGCCAGCATGTCCACTCCTACCCAGAGTTCCATGCGGCAAGCCAGCATAGTACCTCTCACTCTCCTACCCAGAGTTCCATGCGGCAAGCCAGCATAGTACCTCTCACTCTCCTACCCAGAGTTCCATGCGGCAAGCCAGCATAGTACCTCTCACTCTCCTACCCAGAGTTCCATGCGGCAAGCCAGCATAGTACCTCTCACTCTCCTACCCAGAGTTCCATGCGGCAAGCCAGCATAGTACCTCTGCCACAGGCCAGAAAAATGTGACGATTCGTCACATCTTGCAATGTCCATTCAATATAATGTACAGATTTCTTTTACTCTTTTATTTTTGACGAGTCTACACATCTAACTAAACAACTTTAATAGAATAGTTTAGTTTCACTGAGAAAATATCCAAAAACATGTAACACTATTATCGATTTGCGTATCGATCCTTTGTTTATATAGGTTGTACGGCTCCACGTGCTGTCATCGAAGCTGATGGAGAGCAAACGATGCAGCCAGTTGGATATCTAAATATGTACTGTCATAGACCTTACTGTCGCAGTTGTGGAAGAATATATATGTAACATTGTAAAACATTATGAAGAGAGCGCCGAAAAGCTTTCGTGAGTCCAGTCTCTTCTTATTATGAATATGCGCGTTTGATTACAAACAAGAGAAAAGTCCGGTCACGTGATATGCAAATTAGCCTGTGGCAGTGATGTTATGTTAGTCATCGCTGTGCCGGAGTGTGTCGTTTGTCCTCGATAGAAGTCTCTGTTGGACTGATCATAAACTGCAATGAGGGTTCTTCCTCTACGAAGGATAATTTCACTCTCTCTCTGTTTAGGGCGATGGGGTAGCCTAGTGGTTAAAGCGTTCACTCGTCACGCCGAAGACCCGGGTTCGAATCCCCACATGGGCACAATGTGTGAAGCCCATTTCTGGTGTCCCCCGCCGTTATATTGCTGGAATATTGCTAAAAGCGGCGTAAAACCATACTCACTCACTCACTCACTCTTTCTGTTTATGTATCGGTCTTCTACCATTCTTTATATGGTCAGTTTGGCTGAAGGGGTCGTTGTCGTCACAGGTACTACAGATATGTACCCCATCTGTAAACAGAAACGTACCCTAAACAAAGTAGAGATGCAGAAATGTACGCGGTACCCTAAACGTTGAACGAGCCCCTATTCCGCAACCCAAAACCGAAACCCTATGTAGTTGTTCCCTTACAACTGATTGCGAGTGGTGTTGAGGGTCGCGAAATATTCGTCACTGTGTCTGCTCGTTTCTTACATAACGCAATCAAATGTATCTAATACAACAGTATGACAGTTCCGGTCAAGAATACGGCACAAAGCGGAATGGACTAGTCTAGTAGACTAGTACACATCTGTAGCCCTCTGTCGACAACGCCCCTTCAGGCATAAGTTTGGGGCATAAGGCAGCCTTGTCATCAAAGCGGTCGCTCATTATGTTGAAGGCCCGGACTCGACTGCCCAAATTGGTACAATGTACAATTTCTGATCATATTGGTGAAAATTGCTCAAGGCAGCGTAAAATCCGACTCACCCACCCAATAGGCGGAGCCAGTGTGTGCGTGCGTGCGTGCGTGCGTACGTACGTGCGTACGTGCGTGCGCATCTCCCTTTTGTCCTGAAAGTTTGTTCAATGGTCATTGAAACTCGGGTGAAAATGAAGTGTGCACGCCACCTTTTCTTAACAGTGTGCACCCCCTCCCCCCGTTTCTCAAAAAGCGGCATCCGCCCCTGCACCCCCCGTATTCAATTAGCACTGACAAGGAAATAGCGAGTGCCCTCCCCTATACTGGAAACAGACACATGGATCCTTCACGCGGCCACATATACCCTGCCCTATTTATAGCATTGATGTTTACATTTGTTTCGGTTTTACAACGTTCTGACATTAAGAGGGTCTGCATGGTTTGTTGTCTCATTAATTGTTGTGAATGGTGAAACACCACACAACTCACACACGTCTCTAAAAATACGTTTTATTTGCAGAAAGAGAGTCTAAACAGCATTGAAGGCCAAGTGAAATTATGCCATTACTCTTACAGGATACCTATCAAAGAATGACCTTATATAGATGTCATTTTCCAGGAGTGATTATAAGACGCATAATAATTTAAGAATGAAGCATTGCAAATCTTTTGACTCCAGTTTTGTACATTCATGTTTGTACAACCTGTTAAAGATATTTTTGGCCGACTGATGATATCTGAACCCAGCGTGCACGTCTCATGTAATTTTGTTTACTTCTAACCATTAACGCTGGATGTAAACAATTTCTCAATAATATTTTGCCTTAAGATGCCCCTACTGTTGTTAGGATCAGACATCATTCATACAAAGAAGCAGTATCTGTCCTGTATCAGTTAAAAAGAAATAGAAATACACAATAGATGTATACATAACACAAAGTGCAAAACATTCTTATTAATCGCCAATGGCAAACAATCTGACCCCGGGGTTACTGAAAGTCTTCCTTCAACTTTTGATATAAAATCTGAAAACATATGCGCATTATTGCAATCTTCACATTTCAAACAATCGTGTTCTTTAATAAACTCACATGCAGCACTTTTAAACTGTTTGCACTGATGTTATTGTTATACAATATGTATACCATGCAAGTGGGGACAAAGCCTCCCCCCCCCGTCACCACCTTTACAACAAGGAGTTTATGGTACCCTGAAGTATGCGTCAAATGCTAGACCCAGTTATTGTCAGGTTAATACAGTCTGTTGCCATGTTTGACTGAACATTCCTCATTAACCATCTTGGTTGTTTATTATTATGTGAACCCAATAAAAACGAAAGTAATTAAAGGAAAATACTAGTGTACACGCCATTCTTTGGACCCCACAAATATGAAAACCCCACCATTTCACTGTTATTGTTTGCTGGTAACCTGTTGCAGGTGATTAATGGAATGTAAACATTGACTGGAAATTGGCAGGCTCCTTTTTGCTGAGTACGAATCTGTAAAATCGTTTAAACTGTTTGAAGACACTATAAACATTCTATCAGTTTGTTCCATAAGGTCCTGTGTACCTTAGACAACCTTTGAAGTCATCCAGCTTCTTTAAGTTCCAACCTTTAAAAAAACAAAGCACTTGGACTCCCCTTCTAGCTAATCAGCTTCTTTGTGCATTTGATCGATTTGTAATTGGATCGATAGCAAATGTCATTTATCCATGAAGTTAAACTTAAGCCTCAGGTATATTGATGAGCCTGTCAAATAGCCTATTCCCTTCCACCTGAACTAGATATACAGGAGATCTGATTAGTATTTAGATCTATGCACAAAGATTCACAAACACAAAGGTTAATAAAAGACTTACAGACCAGAGGGGTGACTTCAACTTTCCAGCACTCAACGTTTCCTTTTATGTTGCTCAATATAGACATGTCACGATATTTGAGACAAAATCGACCGTGCTTCTACGAATGAGTGAATGAGTGAGTTTAGTTTTACGCCGCACTCAGCAATATTCCAGCTAACGGCGGCGGTCTGTAAATAATCGAGTCTGGACCAGACAATCCAGTGATCAACAACATGAGCATCGACCTGCGCAATTGGGAATCGATGACATGTGTCAACCAAGCCAGCGAGCCTGATCACCCGATCCCGTTAGTCGCCTCTTACGACAAGCATTGGTTACTGAAGGTTCATTCTAACCCGGACCTTCACGGGTCGTGCTGCTACGAGGATTTCAATGAACGTCATACGACTTTGGCTCAGCAGTTGTTCAGTAAAGGCTACAACATTCGTGACCTTGTTGAATCCTTCCAAACTTTTATGCCCGGCGTGTTGAGGACATTTCCAAATTGGCTAATAAGTGGCAAAAACGATATCTAGTTTTGTACTCCATCTTGACCTGGACCACAGTTTCCCGTGTTTGTTTCTGGTAAACACTTGACTTGGCTTGGCATGTGTTTCTGACGAATACCACTGGTCTGCCACCTTTTCGCAAGCACCTAATATGATAGCACCATGCTTTTGGCAGATATCTTAGGGATAATCCAACGGTTGGCTTTGTCCGGGATAAACTTCGAGGTTCGAGGTAGCAGGAAACTTGCCTCCCATGTTAATGAACATGTAGACACGGTCTGTCGACTTGACTTTGTGGGATGCAAATGCATTCCTTCATTCTTGAAAGTTGTGAAACGCCAACTGGACAACGTCCTTAACCTGGAGAGGCGGTGGCGTAGCCCAGTGGTTAAAGCGTTCGCTCGTCACGCAGAAGGTCCGGGTTCGATTCCTCACAAACCTACAATATGTGGAGGCTCATTTCTGGTGTCCTCCTCCTTGATTTTGGTGGCATATTGCTACAAGCTGAGTAAAACTAAACTCACTCTCACCTTACCCTGGATCATTTTTGCTCAACAGTTGCAACTGTCCCTCGCTGACACACTAGCCAAACTTTAAACGTTCAACTCATTCAACTGCCAAGGGCCAATCGAGCCTGATGAACTAATACTGAAGGTTTACCACGGTGGAACATCAAACGGATACCTGTCATCATAATATGAAGCAGTGTAGCATTGTGTTAATAAATTTATTAGAGTTTTTATTTTCACAAATTCAAATTATTTCAGTCGGTTGTAACATTTCTGGAAAAGGCAGATTTAAATTGAACGAACTACAGAATTTGAAACGTTAAAACAAATCAATAGTAACTAGGTAATGATAACATCAAATCACCTCCACTACGTCGGCAAAGAATACCACATCGGCAACAACGTCTCCCTTGACAACCTCGCCCACCACTTCACCTACCACATCAGCCACAACTTCGCCAACAACCTCGGTGACTACTTCAGCGACCACGTCTGCAACTACATCGGCAACTACGTCGCCTACCACGTCAGCAACAACTAGTGGTGAGTACCAGCTTTCAAGACTTCTGTAAAGCCAAGACTTGTTTGCAAGTAAATGCGTCCCAAGGCCATAACATTGTCCATCATGTCAATAAGCACCTCTGCAACTATATTTCAGCAACAACCTCTCCTACTACATCAGCCACTACATCAGTAACCACATCACCTACTACGTCGGCAACCACATCGGCAACAACGTCTCCCACAACCTCGCCCACCACTTCACCTACCACATCAGCCACAACTTCGCCAACAACCTCGGTGACTACTTCAGCGACCACGTCTGCAACTACATCGGCAACTACGTCGCCTACCACGTCAGCAACAACTAGTGGTGAGTACCAGCTTTCAAGACTTCTGTAAAGCCAAGACTTGTTTGCAAGTAAATGCGTCCCAAGGCCATAACATTGTCCATCATGTCAATAAGCACCTCTGCAACTATATTTCAGCAACAACCTCTCCTACTACATCAGCCACTACATCAGTAACCACATCACCTACTACGTCGGCAACCACATCGGCAACAACGTCTCCCACAACCTCGCCCACCACTTCACCTACCACATCAGCCACAACTTCGCCAACAACCTCGGTGACTACTTCAGCGACCACGTCTGCAACTACATCGGCAACTACGTCGCCTACCACGTCAGCAACAACTAGTGGTGAGTACCAGCTTTCAAGACTTCTGTAAAGCCAAGACTTGTTTGAAAGTAAATGCGTCCCAAGGCCATAACATTGTCCAGCATGTCAATAAGCACCTCTGCAACTATATTTCAGCAACAACCTCTCCTACTACATCAGCCACTACATCAGTAACCACATCACCTACTACGTCGGCAACCACATCGGCAACAACGTCTCCCACAACCTCGCCCACCACTTCACCTACCACATCAGCCACAACTTCGCCAACAACCTCGGTGACTACTTCAGCGACCACGTCTGCAACTACATCGGCAACTACGTCGCCTACCACGTCAGCAACAACTAGTGGTGAGTACCAGCTTTCAAGACTTCTGTAAAGCCAAGACTTGTTTGCAAGTAAATGCGTCCCAAGGCCATAACATTGTCCATCATGTCAATAAGCACCTCTGCAACTATATTTCAGCAACAACCTCTCCTACTACATCAGCCACTACTACATCAGTAACCACATCACCTACTACGTCGGCAACCACATCGGCAACAACGTCTCCCACAACCTCGCCCACCACTTCACCTACCACATCAGCCACAACTTCGCCAACAACCTCGGTGACTACTTCAGCGACCACGTCTGCAACTACATCGGCAACTACGTCGCCTACCACGTCAGCAACAACTAGTGGTGAGTACCAGCTTTCAAGACTTCTGTAAAGCCAAGACTTGTTTGCAAGTAAATGCGTCCCAAGGCCATAACATTGTCCATCATGTCAATAAGCACCTCTGCAACTATATTTCAGCAACAACCTCTCCTACTACATCAGCCACTACATCAGTAACCACATCACCTACTACGTCGGCAACCACATCGGCAACAACGTCTCCCACAACCTCGCCCACCACTTCACCTACCACATCAGCCACAACTTCGCCAACAACCTCGGTGACTACTTCAGCGACCACGTCTGCAACTACATCGGCAACTACGTCGCCTACCACGTCAGCAACAACTAGTGGTGAGTACCAGCTTTCAAGACTTCTGTAAAGCCAAGACTTGTTTGCAAGTAAATGCGTCCCAAGGCCATAACATTGTCCATCATGTCAATAAGCACCTCTGCAACTATATTTCAGCAACAACCTCTCCTACTACATCAGCCACTACATCAGTAACCACATCACCTACTACGTCGGCAACCACATCGGCAACAACGTCTCCCACAACCTCGCCCACCACTTCACCTACCACATCAGCCACAACTTCGCCAACAACCTCGGTGACTACTTCAGCGACCACGTCTGCAACTACATCGGCAACTACGTCGCCTACCACGTCAGCAACAACTAGTGGTGAGTACCAGCTTTCAAGACTTCTGTAAAGCCAAGACTTGTTTGCAAGTAAATGCGTCCCAAGGCCATAACATTGTCCATCATGTCAATAAGCACCTCTGCAACTATATTTCAGCAACAACCTCTCCTACTACATCAGCCACTACATCAGTAACCACATCACCTACTACGTCGGCAACCACATCGGCAACAACGTCTCCCACAACCTCGCCCACCACTTCACCTACCACATCAGCCACAACTTCGCCAACAACCTCGGTGACTACTTCAGCGACCACGTCTGCAACTACATCGGCAACTACGTCGCCTACCACGTCAGCAACAACTAGTGGTGAGTACCAGCTTTCAAGACTTCTGTAAAGCCAAGACTTGTTTGCAAGTAAATGCGTCCCAAGGCCATAACATTGTCCATCATGTCAATAAGCACCTCTGCAACTATATTTCAGCAACAACCTCTCCTACTACATCAGCCACTACATCAGTAACCACATCACCTACTACGTCGGCAACCACATCGGCAACAACGTCTCCCACAACCTCGCCCACCACTTCACCTACCACATCAGCCACAACTTCGCCAACAACCTCGGTGACTACTTCAGCGACCACGTCTGCAACTACATCGGCAACTACGTCGCCTACCACGTCAGCAACAACTAGTGGTGAGTACCAGCTTTCAAGACTTCTGTAAAGCCAAGACTTGTTTGCAAGTAAATGCGTCCCAAGGCCATAACATTGTCCATCATGTCAATAAGCACCTCTGCAACTATATTTCAGCAACAACCTCTCCTACTACATCAGCCACTACATCAGTAACCACATCACCTACTACGTCGGCAACCACATCGGCAACAACGTCTCCCACAACCTCGCCCACCACTTCACCTACCACATCAGCCACAACTTCGCCAACAACCTCGGTGACTACTTCAGCGACCACGTCTGCAACTACATCGGCAACTACGTCGCCTACCACGTCAGCAACAACTAGTGGTGAGTACCAGCTTTCAAGACTTCTGTAAAGCCAAGACTTGTTTGCAAGTAAATGCGTCCCAAGGCCATAACATTGTCCATCATGTCAATAAGCACCTCTGCAACTATATTTCAGCAACAACCTCTCCTACTACATCAGCCACTACATCAGTAACCACATCACCTACTACGTCGGCAACCACATCGGCAACAACGTCTCCCACAACCTCGCCCACCACTTCACCTACCACATCAGCCACAACTTCGCCAACAACCTCGGTGACTACTTCAGCGACCACGTCTGCAACTACATCGGCAACTACGTCGCCTACCACGTCAGCAACAACTAGTGGTGAGTACCAGCTTTCAAGACTTCTGTAAAGCCAAGACTTGTTTGCAAGTAAATGCGTCCCAAGGCCATAACATTGTCCATCATGTCAATAAGCACCTCTGCAACTATATTTCAGCAACAACCTCTCCTACTACATCAGCCACTACATCAGTAACCACATCACCTACTACGTCGGCAACCACATCGGCAACAACGTCTCCCACAACCTCGCCCACCACTTCACCTACCACATCAGCCACAACTTCGCCAACAACCTCGGTGACTACTTCAGCGACCACGTCTGCAACTACATCGGCAACTACGTCGCCTACCACGTCAGCAACAACTAGTGGTGAGTACCAGCTTTCAAGACTTCTGTAAAGCCAAGACTTGTTTCCAAGTAAATGCGTCCCAAGGCCATAACATTGTCCATCATGTCAATAAGCACCTCTGCAACTATATTTCAGCAACAACCTCTCCTACTACATCAGCCACTACATCAGTAACCAATCACCTACTACGTCGGCAACCACATCGGCAACAACGTCTCCCACAACCTCGCCCACCACTTCACCTACCACATCAGCCACAACTTCGCCAACAACCTCGGTGACTACTTCAGCGACCACGTCTGCAACTACATCGGCAACTACGTCGCCTACCACGTCAGCAACAACTAGTGGTGAGTACCAGCTTTCAAGACTTCTGTAAAGCCAAGACTTGTTTGCAAGTAAATGCGTCCCAAGGCCATAACATTGTCCATCATGTCAATAAGCACCTCTGCAACTATATTTCAGCAACAACCTCTCCTACTACATCAGCCACTACATCAGTAACCACATCACCTACTACGTCGGCAACCACATCGGCAACAACGTCTCCCACAACCTCGCCCACCACTTCACCTACCACATCAGCCACAACTTCGCCAACAACCTCGGTGACTACTTCAGCGACCACGTCTGCAACTACATCGGCAACTACGTCGCCTACCACGTCAGCAACAACTAGTGGTGAGTACCAGCTTTCAAGACTTCTGTAAAGCCAAGACTTGTTTGCAAGTAAATGCGTCCCAAGGCCATAACATTGTCCATCATGTCAATAAGCACCTCTGCAACTATATTTCAGCAACAACCTCTCCTACTACATCAGCCACTACATCAGTAACCACATCACCTACTACGTCGGCAACCACATCGGCAACAACGTCTCCCACAACCTCGCCCACCACTTCACCTACCACATCAGCCACAACTTCGCCAACAACCTCGGTGACTACTTCAGCGACCACGTCTGCAACTACATCGGCAACTACGTCGCCTACCACGTCAGCAACAACTAGTGGTGAGTACCAGCTTTCAAGACTTCTGTAAAGCCAAGACTTGTTTGCAAGTAAATGCGTCCCAAGGCCATAACATTGTCCATCATGTCAATAAGCACCTCTGCAACTATATTTCAGCAACAACCTCTCCTACTACATCAGCCACTACATCAGTAACCACATCACCTACTACGTCGGCAACCACATCGGCAACAACGTCTCCCACAACCTCGCCCACCACTTCACCTACCACATCAGCCACAACTTCGCCAACAACCTCGGTGACTACTTCAGCGACCACGTCTGCAACTACATCGGCAACTACGTCGCCTACCACGTCAGCAACAACTAGTGGTGAGTACCAGCTTTCAAGACTTCTGTAAAGCCAAGACTTGTTTGCAAGTAAATGCGTCCCAAGGCCATAACATTGTCCATCATGTCAATAAGCACCTCTGCAACTATATTTCAGCAACAACCTCTCCTACTACATCAGCCACTACATCAGTAACCACATCACCTACTACGTCGGCAACCACATCGGCAACAACGTCTCCCACAACCTCGCCCACCACTTCACCTACCACATCAGCCACAACTTCGCCAACAACCTCGGTGACTACTTCAGCGACCACGTCTGCAACTACATCGGCAACTACGTCGCCTACCACGTCAGCAACAACTAGTGGTGAGTACCAGCTTTCAAGACTTCTGTAAAGCCAAGACTTGTTTGCAAGTAAATGCGTCCCAAGGCCATAACATTGTCCATCATGTCAATAAGCACCTCTGCAACTATATTTCAGCAACAACCTCTCCTACTACATCAGCCACTACATCAGTAACCACATCACCTACTACGTCGGCAACCACATCGGCAACAACGTCTCCCACAACCTCGCCCACCACTTCACCTACCACATCAGCCACAACTTCGCCAACAACCTCGGTGACTACTTCAGCGACCACGTCTGCAACTACATCGGCAACTACGTCGCCTACCACGTCAGCAACAACTAGTGGTGAGTACCAGCTTTCAAGACTTCTGTAAAGCCAAGACTTGTTTGCAAGTAAATGCGTCCCAAGGCCATAACATTGTCCATCATGTCAATAAGCACCTCTGCAACTATATTTCAGCAACAACCTCTCCTACTACATCAGCCACTACATCAGTAACCACATCACCTACTACGTCGGCAACCACATCGGCAACAACGTCTCCCACAACCTCGCCCACCACTTCACCTACCACATCAGCCACAACTTCGCCAACAACCTCGGTGACTACTTCAGCGACCACGTCTGCAACTACATCGGCAACTACGTCGCCTACCACGTCAGCAACAACTAGTGGTGAGTACCAGCTTTCAAGACTTCTGTAAAGCCAAGACTTGTTTGCAAGTAAATGCGTCCCAAGGCCATAACATTGTCCATCATGTCAATAAGCACCTCTGCAACTATATTTCAGCAACAACCTCTCCTACTACATCAGCCACTACATCAGTAACCACATCACCTACTACGTCGGCAACCACATCGGCAACAACGTCTCCCACAACCTCGCCCACCACTTCACCTACCACATCAGCCACAACTTCGCCAACAACCTCGGTGACTACTTCAGCGACCACGTCTGCAACTACATCGGCAACTACGTCGCCTACCACGTCAGCAACAACTAGTGGTGAGTACCAGCTTTCAAGACTTCTGTAAAGCCAAGACTTGTTTGCAAGTAAATGCGTCCCAAGGCCATAACATTGTCCATCATGTCAATAAGCACCTCTGCAACTATATTTCAGCAACAACCTCTCCTACTACATCAGCCACTACATCAGTAACCACATCACCTACTACGTCGGCAACCACATCGGCAACAACGTCTCCCACAACCTCGCCCACCACTTCACCTACCACATCAGCCACAACTTCGCCAACAACCTCGGTGACTACTTCAGCGACCACGTCTGCAACTACATCGGCAACTACGTCGCCTACCACGTCAGCAACAACTAGTGGTGAGTACCAGCTTTCAAGACTTCTGTAAAGCCAAGACTTGTTTGCAAGTAAATGCGTCCCAAGGCCATAACATTGTCCATCATGTCAATAAGCACCTCTGCAACTATATTTCAGCAACAACCTCTCCTACTACATCAGCCACTACATCAGTAACCACATCACCTACTACGTCGGCAACCACATCGGCAACAACGTCTCCCACAACCTCGCCCACCACTTCACCTACCACATCAGCCACAACTTCGCCAACAACCTCGGTGACTACTTCAGCGACCACGTCTGCAACTACATCGGCAACTACGTCGCCTACCACGTCAGCAACAACTAGTGGTGAGTACCAGCTTTCAAGACTTCTGTAAAGCCAAGACTTGTTTCCAAGTAAATGCGTCCCAAGGCCATAACATTGTCCATCATGTCAATAAGCACCTCTGCAACTATATTTCAGCAACAACCTCTCCTACTACATCAGCCACTACATCAGTAACCACATCACCTACTACGTCGGCAACCACATCGGCAACAACGTCTCCCACAACCTCGCCCACCACTTCACCTACCACATCAGCCACAACTTCGCCAACAACCTCGGTGACTACTTCAGCGACCACGTCTGCAACTACATCGGCAACTACGTCGCCTACCACGTCAGCAACAACTAGTGGTGAGTACCAGCTTTCAAGACTTCTGTAAAGCCAAGACTTGTTTCCAAGTAAATGCGTCCCAAGGCCATAACATTGTCCATCATGTCAATAAGCACCTCTGCAACTATATTTCAGCAACAACCTCTCCTACTACATCAGCCACTACATCAGTAACCACATCACCTACTACGTCGGCAACCACATCGGCAACAACGTCTCCCACAACCTCGCCCACCACTTCACCTACCACATCAGCCACAACTTCGCCAACAACCTCGGTGACTACTTCAGCGACCACGTCTGCAACTACATCGGCAACTACGTCGCCTACCACGTCAGCAACAACTAGTGGTGAGTACCAGCTTTCAAGACTTCTGTAAAGCCAAGACTTGTTTCCAAGTAAATGCGTCCCAAGGCCATAACATTGTCCATCATGTCAATAAGCACCTCTGCAACTATATTTCAGCAACAACCTCTCCTACTACATCAGCCACTACATCAGTAACCACATCACCTACTACGTCGGCAACCACATCGGCAACAACGTCTCCCACAACCTCGCCCACCACTTCACCTACCACATCAGCCACAACTTCGCCAACAACCTCGGTGACTACTTCAGCGACCACGTCTGCAACTACATCGGCAACTACGTCGCCTACCACGTCAGCAACAACTAGTGGTGAGTACCAGCTTTCAAGACTTCTGTAAAGCCAAGACTTGTTTGCAAGTAAATGCGTCCCAAGGCCATAACATTGTCCATCATGTCAATAAGCACCTCTGCAACTATATTTCAGCAACAACCTCTCCTACTACATCAGCCACTACATCAGTAACCACATCATCACCTACTACGTCGGCAACCACATCGGCAACAACGTCTCCCACAACCTCGCCCACCACTTCACCTACCACATCAGCCACAACTTCGCCAACAACCTCGGTGACTACTTCAGCGACCACGTCTGCAACTACATCGGCAACTACGTCGCCTACCACGTCAGCAACAACTAGTGGTGAGTACCAGCTTTCAAGACTTCTGTAAAGCCAAGACTTGTTTCCAAGTAAATGCGTCCCAAGGCCATAACATTGTCCATCATGTCAATAAGCACCTCTGCAACTATATTTCAGCAACAACCTCTCCTACTACATCAGCCACTACATCAGTAACCACATCACCTACTACGTCGGCAACCACATCGGCAACAACGTCTCCCACAACCTCGCCCACCACTTCACCTACCACATCAGCCACAACTTCGCCAACAACCTCGGTGACTACTTCAGCGACCACGTCTGCAACTACATCGGCAACTACGTCGCCTACCACGTCAGCAACAACTAGTGGTGAGTACCAGCTTTCAAGACTTCTGTAAAGCCAAGACTTGTTTGCAAGTAAATGCGTCCCAAGGCCATAACATTGTCCATCATGTCAATAAGCACCTCTGCAACTATATTTCAGCAACAACCTCTCCTACTACATCAGCCACTACATCAGTAACCACATCACCTACTACGTCGGCAACCACATCGGCAACAACGTCTCCCACAACCTCGCCCACCACTTCACCTACCACATCAGCCACAACTTCGCCAACAACCTCGGTGACTACTTCAGCGACCACGTCTGCAACTACATCGGCAACTACGTCGCCTACCACGTCAGCAACAACTAGTGGTGAGTACCAGCTTTCAAGACTTCTGTAAAGCCAAGACTTGTTTGAAAGTAAATGCGTCCCAAGGCCATAACATTGTCCATCATGTCAATAAGCACCTCTGCAACTATATTTCAGCAACAACCTCTCCTACTACATCAGCCACTACATCAGTAACCACATCACCTACTACGTCGGCAACCACATCGGCAACAACGTCTCCCACAACCTCGCCCACCACTTCACCTACCACATCAGCCACAACTTCGCCAACAACCTCGGTGACTACTTCAGCGAGCGACCACGTCTGCAACTACATCGGCAACTACGTCGCCTACCACGTCAGCAACAACTAGTGGTGAGTACCAGCTTTCAAGACTTCTGTAAAGCCAAGACTTGTTTCAAAGTAAATGCGTCCCAAGGCCATAACATTGTCCATCATGTCAATAAGCACCTCTGCAACTATATTTCAGCAACAACCTCTCCTACTACATCAGCCACTACATCAGTAACCACATCACCTACTACGTCGGCAACCACATCGGCAACAACGTCTCCCACAACCTCGCCCACCACTTCACCTACCACATCAGCCACAACTTCGCCAACAACCTCGGTGACTACTTCAGCGACCACGTCTGCAACTACATCGGCAACTACGTCGCCTACCACGTCAGCAACAACTAGTGGTGAGTACCAGCTTTCAAGACTTCTGTAAAGCCAAGACTTGTTTGAAAGTAAATGCGTCCCAAGGCCATAACATTGTCCATCATGTCAATAAGCACCTCTGCAACTATATTTCAGCAACAACCTCTCCTACTACATCAGCCACTACATCAGTAACCACATCACCTACTACGTCGGCAACCACATCGGCAACAACGTCTCCCACAACCTCGCCCACCACTTCACCTACCACATCAGCCACAACTTCGCCAACAACCTCGGTGACTACTTCAGCGACCACGTCTGCAACTACATCGGCAACTACGTCGCCTACCACGTCAGCAACAACTAGTGGTGAGTACCAGCTTTCAAGACTTCTGTAAAGCCAAGACTTGTTTCCAAGTAAATGCGTCCCAAGGCCATAACATTGTCCATCATGTCAATAAGCACCTCTGCAACTATATTTCAGCAACAACCTCTCCTACTACATCAGCCACTACATCAGTAACCACATCACCTACTACGTCGGCAACCACATCGGCAACAACGTCTCCCACAACCTCGCCCACCACTTCACCTACCACATCAGCCACAACTTCGCCAACAACCTCGGTGACTACTTCAGCGACCACGTCTGCAACTACATCGGCAACTACGTCGCCTACCACGTCAGCAACAACTAGTGGTGAGTACCAGCTTTCAAGACTTCTGTAAAGCCAAGACTTGTTTGAAAGTAAATGCGTCCCAAGGCCATAACATTGTCCATCATGTCAATAAGCACCTCTGCAACTATATTTCAGCAACAACCTCTCCTACTACATCAGCCACTACATCAGTAACCACATCACCTACTACGTCGGCAACCACATCGGCAACAACGTCTCCCACAACCTCGCCCACCACTTCACCTACCACATCAGCCACAACTTCGCCAACAACCTCGGTGACTACTTCAGCGACCACGTCTGCAACTACATCGGCAACTACGTCGCCTACCACGTCAGCAACAACTAGTGGTGAGTACCAGCTTTCAAGACTTCTGTAAAGCCAAGACTTGTTTGCAAGTAAATGCGTCCCAAGGCCATAACATTGTCCATCATGTCAATAAGCACCTCTGCAACTATATTTCAGCAACAACCTCTCCTACTACATCAGCCACTACATCAGTAACCACATCACCTACTACGTCGGCAACCACATCGGCAACAACGTCTCCCACAACCTCGCCCACCACTTCACCTACCACATCAGCCACAACTTCGCCAACAACCTCGGTGACTACTTCAGCGACCACGTCTGCAACTACATCGGCAACTACGTCGCCTACCACGTCAGCAACAACTAGTGGTGAGTACCAGCTTTCAAGACTTCTGTAAAGCCAAGACTTGTTTCCAAGTAAATGCGTCCCAAGGCCATAACATTGTCCATCATGTCAATAAGCACCTCTGCAACTATATTTCAGCAACAACCTCTCCTACTACATCAGCCACTACATCAGTAACCACATCACCTACTACGTCGGCAACCACATCGGCAACAACGTCTCCCACAACCTCGCCCACCACTTCACCTACCACATCAGCCACAACTTCGCCAACAACCTCGGTGACTACTTCAGCGACCACGTCTGCAACTACATCGGCAACTACGTCGCCTACCACGTCAGCAACAACTAGTGGTGAGTACCAGCTTTCAAGACTTCTGTAAAGCCAAGACTTGTTTGCAAGTAAATGCGTCCCAAGGCCATAACATTGTCCATCATGTCAATAAGCACCTCTGCAACTATATTTCAGCAACAACCTCTCCTACTACATCAGCCACTACATCAGTAACCACATCACCTACTACGTCGGCAACCACATCGGCAACAACGTCTCCCACAACCTCGCCCACCACTTCACCTACCACATCAGCCACAACTTCGCCAACAACCTCGGTGACTACTTCAGCGACCACGTCTGCAACTACATCGGCAACTACGTCGCCTACCACGTCAGCAACAACTAGTGGTGAGTACCAGCTTTCAAGACTTCTGTAAAGCCAAGACTTGTTTCCAAGTAAATGCGTCCCAAGGCCATAACATTGTCCATCATGTCAATAAGCACCTCTGCAACTATATTTCAGCAACAACCTCTCCTACTACATCAGCCACTACATCAGTAACCACATCACCTACTACGTCGGCAACCACATCGGCAACAACGTCTCCCACAACCTCGCCCACCACTTCACCTACCACATCAGCCACAACTTCGCCAACAACCTCGGTGACTACTTCAGCGACCACGTCTGCAACTACATCGGCAACTACGTCGCCTACCACGTCAGCAACAACTAGTGGTGAGTACCAGCTTTCAAGACTTCTGTAAAGCCAAGACTTGTTTGAAAGTAAATGCGTCCCAAGGCCATAACATTGTCCATCATGTCAATAAGCACCTCTGCAACTATATTTCAGCAACAACCTCTCCTACTACATCAGCCACTACATCAGTAACCACATCACCTACTACGTCGGCAACCACATCGGCAACAACGTCTCCCACAACCTCGCCCACCACTTCACCTACCACATCAGCCACAACTTCGCCAACAACCTCGGTGACTACTTCAGCGACCACGTCTGCAACTACATCGGCAACTACGTCGCCTACCACGTCAGCAACAACTAGTGGTGAGTACCAGCTTTCAAGACTTCTGTAAAGCCAAGACTTGTTTCCAAGTAAATGCGTCCCAAGGCCATAACATTGTCCATCATGTCAATAAGCACCTCTGCAACTATATTTCAGCAACAACCTCTCCTACTACATCAGCCACTACATCAGTAACCACATCACCTACTACGTCGGCAACCACATCGGCAACAACGTCTCCCACAACCTCGCCCACCACTTCACCTACCACATCAGCCACAACTTCGCCAACAACCTCGGTGACTACTTCAGCGACCACGTCTGCAACTACATCGGCAACTACGTCGCCTACCACGTCAGCAACAACTAGTGGTGAGTACCAGCTTTCAAGACTTCTGTAAAGCCAAGACTTGTTTGAAAGTAAATGCGTCCCAAGGCCATAACATTGTCCATCATGTCAATAAGCACCTCTGCAACTATATTTCAGCAACAACCTCTCCTACTACATCAGCCACTACATCAGTAACCACATCACCTACTACGTCGGCAACCACATCGGCAACAACGTCTCCCACACAACCTCGCCCACCACTTCACCTACCACATCAGCCACAACTTCGCCAACAACCTCGGTGACTACTTCAGCGACCACGTCTGCAACTACATCGGCAACTACGTCGCCTACCACGTCAGCAACAACTAGTGGTGAGTACCAGCTTTCAAGACTTCTGTAAAGCCAAGACTTGTTTCCAAGTAAATGCGTCCCAAGGCCATAACATTGTCCATCATGTCAATAAGCACCTCTGCAACTATATTTCAGCAACAACCTCTCCTACTACATCAGCCACTACATCAGTAACCACATCACCTACTACGTCGGCAACCACATCGGCAACAACGTCTCCCACAACCTCGCCCACCACTTCACCTACCACATCAGCCACAACTTCGCCAACAACCTCGGTGACTACTTCAGCGACCACGTCTGCAACTACATCGGCAACTACGTCGCCTACCACGTCAGCAACAACTAGTGGTGAGTACCAGCTTTCAAGACTTCTGTAAAGCCAAGACTTGTTTCCAAGTAAATGCGTCCCAAGGCCATAACATTGTCCATCATGTCAATAAGCACCTCTGCAACTATATTTCAGCAACAACCTCTCCTACTACATCAGCCACTACATCAGTAACCACATCACCTACTACGTCGGCAACCACATCGGCAACAACGTCTCCCACAACCTCGCCCACCACTTCACCTACCACATCAGCCACAACTTCGCCAACAACCTCGGTGACTACTTCAGCGACCACGTCTGCAACTACATCGGCAACTACGTCGCCTACCACGTCAGCAACAACTAGTGGTGAGTACCAGCTTTCAAGACTTCTGTAAAGCCAAGACTTGTTTCCAAGTAAATGCGTCCCAAGGCCATAACATTGTCCATCATGTCAATAAGCACCTCTGCAACTATATTTCAGCAACAACCTCTCCTACTACATCAGCCACTACATCAGTAACCACATCACCTACTACGTCGGCAACCACATCGGCAACAACGTCTCCCACAACCTCGCCCACCACTTCACCTACCACATCAGCCACAACTTCGCCAACAACCTCGGTGACTACTTCAGCGACCACGTCTGCAACTACATCGGCAACTACGTCGCCTACCACGTCAGCAACAACTAGTGGTGAGTACCAGCTTTCAAGACTTCTGTAAAGCCAAGACTTGTTTCCAAGTAAATGCGTCCCAAGGCCATAACATTGTCCATCATGTCAATAAGCACCTCTGCAACTATATTTCAGCAACAACCTCTCCTACTACATCAGCCACTACATCAGTAACCACATCACCTACTACGTCGGCAACCACATCGGCAACAACGTCTCCCACAACCTCGCCCACCACTTCACCTACCACATCAGCCACAACTTCGCCAACAACCTCGGTGACTACTTCAGCGACCACGTCTCAACTACATCGGCAACTACGTCGCCTACCACGTCAGCAACAACTAGTGGTGAGTACCAGCTTTCAAGACTTCTGTAAAGCCAAGACTTGTTTCCAAGTAAATGCGTCCCAAGGCCATAACATTGTCCATCATGTCAATAAGCACCTCTGCAACTATATTTCAGCAACAACCTCTCCTACTACATCAGCCACTACATCAGTAACCACATCACCTACTACGTCGGCAACCACATCGGCAACAACGTCTCCCACAACCTCGCCCACCACTTCACCTACCACATCAGCCACAACTTCGCCAACAACCTCGGTGACTACTTCAGCGACCACGTCTGCAACTACATCGGCAACTACGTCGCCTACCACGTCAGCAACAACTAGTGGTGAGTACCAGCTTTCAAGACTTCTGTAAAGCCAAGACTTGTTTCCAAGTAAATGCGTCCCAAGGCCATAACATTGTCCATCATGTCAATAAGCACCTCTGCAACTATATTTCAGCAACAACCTCTCCTACTACATCAGCCACTACATCAGTAACCACATCACCTACTACGTCGGCAACCACATCGGCAACAACGTCTCCCACAACCTCGCCCACCACTTCACCTACCACATCAGCCACAACTTCGCCAACAACCTCGGTGACTACTTCAGCGACCACGTCTGCAAACTACATCGGCAACTACGTCGCCTACCACGTCAGCAACAACTAGTGGTGAGTACCAGCTTTCAAGACTTCTGTAAAGCCAAGACTTGTTTGAAAGTAAATGCGTCCCAAGGCCATAACATTGTCCATCATGTCAATAAGCACCTCTGCAACTATATTTCAGCAACAACCTCTCCTACTACATCAGCCACTACATCAGTAACCACATCACCTACTACGTCGGCAACCACATCGGCAACAACGTCTCCCACAACCTCGCCCACCACTTCACCTACCACATCAGCCACAACTTCGCCAACAACCTCGGTGACTACTTCAGCGACCACGTCTGCAACTACATCGGCAACTACGTCGCCTACCACGTCAGCAACAACTAGTGGTGAGTACCAGCTTTCAAGACTTCTGTAAAGCCAAGACTTGTTTCCAAGTAAATGCGTCCCAAGGCCATAACATTGTCCATCATGTCAATAAGCACCTCTGCAACTATATTTCAGCAACAACCTCTCCTACTACATCAGCCACTACATCAGTAACCACATCACCTACTACGTCGGCAACCACATCGGCAACAACGTCTCCCACAACCTCGCCCACCACTTCACCTACCACATCAGCCACAACTTCGCCAACAACCTCGGTGACTACTTCAGCGACCACGTCTGCAACTACATCGGCAACTACGTCGCCTACCACGTCAGCAACAACTAGTGGTGAGTACCAGCTTTCAAGACTTCTGTAAAGCCAAGACTTGTTTCCAAGTAAATGCGTCCCAAGGCCATAACATTGTCCATCATGTCAATAAGCACCTCTGCAACTATATTTCAGCAACAACCTCTCCTACTACATCAGCCACTACATCAGTAACCACATCACCTACTACGTCGGCAACCACATCGGCAACAACGTCTCCCACAACCTCGCCCACCACTTCACCTACCACATCAGCCACAACTTCGCCAACAACCTCGGTGACTACTTCAGCGACCACGTCTGCAACTACATCGGCAACTACGTCGCCTACCACGTCAGCAACAACTAGTGGTGAGTACCAGCTTTCAAGACTTCTGTAAAGCCAAGACTTGTTTCCAAGTAAATGCGTCCCAAGGCCATAACATTGTCCATCATGTCAATAAGCACCTCTGCAACTATATTTCAGCAACAACCTCTCCTACTACATCAGCCACTACATCAGTAACCACATCACCTACTACGTCGGCAACCACATCGGCAACAACGTCTCCCACAACCTCGCCCACCACTTCACCTACCACATCAGCCACAACTTCGCCAACAACCTCGGTGACTACTTCAGCGACCACGTCTGCAACTACATCGGCAACTACGTCGCCTACCACGTCAGCAACAACTAGTGGTGAGTACCAGCTTTCAAGACTTCTGTAAAGCCAAGACTTGTTTGAAAGTAAATGCGTCCCAAGGCCATAACATTGTCCATCATGTCAATAAGCACCTCTGCAACTATATTTCAGCAACAACCTCTCCTACTACATCAGCCACTACATCAGTAACCACATCACCTACTACGTCGGCAACCACATCGGCAACAACGTCTCCCACAACCTCGCCCACCACTTCACTTCACCTACCACATCAGCCACAACTTCGCCAACAACCTCGGTGACTACTTCAGCGACCACGTCTGCAACTACATCGGCAACTACGTCGCCTACCACGTCAGCAACAACTAGTGGTGAGTACCAGCTTTCAAGACTTCTGTAAAGCCAAGACTTGTTTGAAAGTAAATGCGTCCCAAGGCCATAACATTGTCCATCATGTCAATAAGCACCTCTGCAACTATATTTCAGCAACAACCTCTCCTACTACATCAGCCACTACATCAGTAACCACATCACCTACTACGTCGGCAACCACATCGGCAACAACGTCTCCCACAACCTCGCCCACCACTTCACCTACCACATCAGCCACAACTTCGCCAACAACCTCGGTGACTACTTCAGCGACCACGTCTGCAACTACATCGGCAACTACGTCGCCTACCACGTCAGCAACAACTAGTGGTGAGTACCAGCTTTCAAGACTTCTGTAAAGCCAAGACTTGTTTCCAAAGTAAATGCGTCCCAAGGCCATAACATTGTCCATCATGTCAATAAGCACCTCTGCAACTATATTTCAGCAACAACCTCTCCTACTACATCAGCCACTACATCAGTAACCACATCACCTACTACGTCGGCAACCACATCGGCAACAACGTCTCCCACAACCTCGCCCACCACTTCACCTACCACATCAGCCACAACTTCGCCAACAACCTCGGTGACTACTTCAGCGACCACGTCTGCAACTACATCGGCAACTACGTCGCCTACCACGTCAGCAACAACTAGTGGTGTGCGAAGCATTCTATGAGAGGAGCCTTAATTATTAGCAGCAGTTTATATTTTGGGAGAGAGACATCGTTGACAAACGATGTATTCTGTTGAAAATCTAACGTGATAATTACATAATAAGTTTCTATTGATCCGCAATCTGTACCATGTGTCCATTGTGAATTTAATCTCTAATTTTAGAAAATGACCATACGAAGAGGCTTCTTAGACAATGAATAAGAAAACCAGTTTTGCGAGGCTTGAAATGAAACATACATGTTTCTTTGATACTTATCGCGTTACTGATATATCTAGCTCAAACGTGGAACACATTTAGAAAATGTCTTTTACCCCTTGGAGTTATTTGACGGATATAGGGGCGGCGGGTTAGCCTAGTGGTTAAAGCGTTCGCTCGTCACGCCAAAGGCCCGGTTCTCTTCTCCACATGGGTAAAATGTGTGAGCCCATTTCTGGTGTCCCCCGCCGTGATATTGCTGGAATATTGCTACAAGCGACGTAAAACCTCACTCACTCACTGACGGATGCTAATGAGTAAGAATCTTCCTAAATAGATTTCAAAGGTGAAAGAATATTTAACTTTTTTGGCTTAACATTGAAATAAGGAAACCAAACAGTACGTTGGATCTTTCCATTTGTGATACCATCCAACTATAAATATTTTTAAAGCGATCAGACTCGGCCTAATGGCTCTATGGTTCTGATGCAGAGTAAAGCTAAATAAAGCTAAACGTTTTGGGTCAAGGACACCTGGATAATCCAAACTCATGAAGTGTTTGATTGCAACCTTTTCTCAGTAGACAAATCCGGCTGAATTAGGACTTACTGTTATAATGCCAGCGACAAAAACATATCCTGTATCACTGAGCGCGTGATTTTGAATCGTTATAAAATTGTGATGATATCAGGTGCTTGCGAAAAGATGAGCAAATCCTGCTCCAGTGGTCCACCAGTCAGAAACCCATGAAATACAAGTCGCCCGAAAAAATACAGGAACTTGTACAGGTGAAATTAGGGATTGTCATCCCTTTTGTATGATGGCTGATAAGAGCCAACGCTTTCTCGCCTTAAAATTCGGCCGCGAGAAAGCGATAGCACGAGACCGGTCAAATTTGGGAATGTCCTACACCTGTGTACCATGAAACGTATTGCAAAGCTCTAACGAGGCCTTGAATGTTGAAACCTAATCTCAAACAGCTTTCGGGCAAGAGTCATATGACGATAAGGCTCTTTGAATCGTGGTGGAAAGATCATGCAGAAATGTAAACACAAAATGCTTGAAACACTGTCTCGTATAAGGGGAAAAGTGATTAATGGAAAGTTGAAGCCACCTCTCTGACCACCGTTGTGGAGAGTTATTTGTCAATCTAAATCTTTACAGATCATCGGACTCCTCTATTGCTAGTTAAAGTAGGTAATTCCTAGGTAATTAGCGCCTTCCAAGGTTCCATAGAAATTGTCACTACTAAAATAATTGAACACTTCTGTATTTCAGCCACAACAGCGACAACGAATCAGGTTTCCCTTGCCTGTGTCTCAAACTGCCCAGCCGTGGGAGCAGCAACCGTAGTGATTTGTGAGACTCTTTGTTTCACTGTTTGTTCCAACGGAGTGATAACAAACCAGCTGTGCTTCAGTGGCCGGTGATAACACTAACTCCTTGTTATCCGTGCAATCTTACTTCACCCCAATTTTCAGATCGGTTAATGTATTTACGGTTCATCCTGCAGTAAATGTGTCTGATTAACGGTTATTGTTGTTTCGCAGTCCACATATCTTGCACTCATTTTTCTAACTGCTAATTATCTATATCTTATTAAATATGACTTTAGTAAAAGCTTAAATGTGTCTGATTAACAGTAAATGTTGTTTCGGGGTCCAAATATGTTGCACTCACTTTTTAAACTGTTAACTGTATTGGACTTAGTATAAGGTGTAAAAGTGTCTGATTAACAGTAAATGTTGTTTCGGGGTCCAAATATGGTGCACTCACTTTTTAAACTGTTAATTGTATTGGACTTAGTATAAGCTGTAAAAGTGTCTGATTAACAGTAAATGTTGTAATTTATAAAGTGATGGCTCATACAGTGGCTTTATTACTTCCCCCAAATACAATTACACATCTGTTTGACGTCGCATTGTGGGTAGCCACTAAATATAGACCAGTTTCAAATGATTGAAAAAGCACTGGTGAAATATGTAGCCAACAGTACTGGACCTGAATTTATCAAGCTTGCTTTGAGCTGGTCTGATGATTCGGTTAGACCTCTATTGGTATGATATGATTGGTATCATATGGTATGATTTACGATATAAACGAAGGATGAAAATCCTTTTTCTCATGATTTCTACCACATGTACTGTCTAGAGTGTCGCTATTTATGTGTATATGTGAGTTTGGGTTTTACGGCGCTTTTAGTACTATTCAAGCAATCGAACCCGTAACTTGTGGGAATCGAACCCATTACTTCGGCGTGACAAGCGGACGCTTCAACCGCTAGGCTACCCCATCTCGTGTGAGCGGCTGTGTGTTACTTGCAGCTAGAAAATGCATTCCAACGTGAACATAATGCAGTCGTTTTTTTCACATGGTCCATTTTGAAATAAAATATACAGTGTCAATTATTCTATAGTTGCCATGTATTCAGCTCATTTTGCAGTTATTTTGTTCTTAACTGATGACAGGTCTGAGTATTATCCAACGACGGCATTTTGAACACACCGTCGTTTAGCAAAGACTATAAGATCTAAATAAATTGGTTGGTTGTTGTCTGACATGTGTCAACCAAGTCAGCGAGCCTGACCAGACGATCCTGTTAGACGCTTCTTACGACAAGCATGGGTTACTGAATTCTAACCCGGATCTTCTCGGGTATGATCTATATAAATAAACACATTTGAAATAGGATTGCAGGAAATACCTTGTGACGATTGATACGAGCACTGTTAACATGTTTCGGGCGGTGGGGTAGTCTAGTGGTTAAAGCGTTGGCTCATCACGCCGAAGACCCGGGTTCGAATCCCCACATGGGTACAATGACTGAAGCCCATTTCTGGTGTCCCCCGCCGTGATATTGCTGGAATATTGCTACAAGCGGCGTAAAACCAAACTCAGTCAGTCAGTCAGTCAGTTTACATGTTTCAGGCCATACACATTCAAAGGGAAAAGTCAAATAGTTCTCACCCATGATTTCAACTGTGTCGCGTACGGACGATGCAATGTGCCAGCTGAATCATAAGGCAACAATATTCAGGAATCTCTCTGGGTACCACATATCCAGTTGTTATGCACTCATGATCAGCAATATTCGTTACGAAAACCCGTGAAGGTCGGGGTTAGAATATTGATCTTCACAACCCATGCTTGTAAGAGGCGACTAACGGGATTGGGTGGTCAGGCTCGCTGACTAGGTCATCGGTTCCCAATTGCGCAGATCGATGCTCATGCTGTTGATCACTGGATTGTCTGGTCCAGACTCGATTATTTACAGCCCGCCGCCATATAGCTGGAATATTGCTGAGTGCGGCGTAAAACTAAACTCACTCACTCGTTACGAAAGTCCAATGATTGATATTCAGAGCATTTATTGATGTTGACACGCGATCAGTGAGGTCATCAAGTCTGACTATCTCATACACCAGGATATGTGGAATCCAAGTTTTCCCACTTTTGTTGATTCATAGGGTTAGTAATGAGGTTAGGCGGTGGGGTAGCTTAGTGGTTAAATCGTCCCTCGTCACGCCGAAAACCCGGGTTCGATCCCCCACATGCGTACAATACGTGAAGCTGGAATATTGCTGAGTGCGGTGTAAAACTAAACTCACCCACTCACGCTTATATATTGGAATTAGCAGTACATTTATATCATTTTTTCGTTCCGTGAGTAAGTGATTTAAAATGTTAAAGTGACGTTGGCAATATTTTCGCCATGTTGTTACTGTGAATCACAGGTATACATAATATAAAACTAGTATGTAATATTAAAATCGACTAGTCATAACAATACATTATAAAATGGATTAAAGATCACAAGCGAAGTTGGGCAACTCTACCAGAGACCATTTTCAACTGAACTATGAAGACTGACTGCAAAATGGTGACATCATCTTGTGGGCGAGAACGTTGTGTGCAAAACATCTTTGAACAGTAGCTCAGTCCTTCCTTTGTTTGAAATGAGAGAGGAAAGGTGCTCCGCTCGTAGTGCACCTTGCAATCTATGGATCTGTTATAAACATAACGTTCAATCAATGTTAAACCTGGTACGAAGTTTGCAGTAAAAACCATTTAATCAATTGACAAGGAACCTGTTTAAAGAAAACGTGTTGGTGTACCAGGACGTACGGTGAATTCGATAATGCCGTTTATGGTCTATTGATGTATACTCACGTATAGTCTATATTGATTTACCTCGTGTTAGTAGATTCGGGTTAGAATTAGCCCTCAGCAACCGATGTTTGCTGTAAGAGTCGAATAACGGGTGGTCAGCCCGGCAAATTTGATTGATGCTTGTCATCGTATCCCCAATACATATATACGGATAATGCACACAGTTTCAGTCACTGGATTGCCTGCTTCCAACCTACAGACTTGTTGCTTATTGCTATGTTGGAGTGTGGCATTAAACAACGTTTTGGTTTGGCTGTTGTTTAACCCCGCACTCAGCAATATTCCAGCTATATGGCAGCGGATCAGACAATCCAGTAATCAACTGCATGAACATCAATCTACGCAATTGGGATACGATGAGGGCGGCGTTAAACAACAAAGAAAGAAACAAACAAACAATACATCTTCGCATGATCGCCAGAGTCCAGCGTCTGTTGCATTAGACGCTTTACGAAACATCAAATCACAGGCAAATAATCACTGTCAGGGAACACAGATGGTGATTTATTTAGTGCTGCTGTTGAAGTTCGAGACATTGTGTTACCAGTAATTATAACGTGACTGGGTAACCATCAGAAGATGATGTCCTACTGGCCATTAGCAACGTTATTATATATATATATAATGAAAGCGGTCGACAATTTTTATTTGGGATAAGTTTTCGTAGGAAATTATATGGACTTTTCATATTCAAACTTCACATGCACATAGGAGAGTAGCTTGATCAAACAGGGTTTATATTTATTTCTTGCATTATTGCCTTTTTCTGAAATTGAATCCGTAGATACCTATGTCCATCAACAAATGCAAGGTTTGTTCCATTTAAACGTATATGCTTTCTTTTGTCAGATACATTACCTATCCCTCAACCCCCAACTTAATACTTTTGTCTTATCAGTAATTTTAATAAGATTTCTATCTTTTACCATATGAATCAATACAATTTAACCAATTTTGTAAATCTGTTCATGAAAGAGCTAAAGACGGACAGTGTCGCCTGCGCACTGCAGTATAAGCAACATGAGCGAAAGATCAATAAAACTATTAAGAGAGGATGAATTCAGTTGTAAACCAACACAATTGACAATATCATTAATGTACACAGAACAGAAGTCAGGTGACATGTTTTTCCGAACACCAACATGGCAAGAGAATAAATCAGAGGTTTCTTTATCTACAGATACATACGATATAAGACCATTATACATTGATTTTGTAATGCGTAAACATTTGCCGTCAACTCCCTTAACCAGTAATATGGACCATAGTCTTCTCTGCAAACACCATCAAGCGCTTTATGAAAATCAATAAAGCAACGAAATATTTTAATTTTTCTTTTTTGAATAAACAAATTAGCCCATGTAACATAATTATGTACTCCTCATGTCTCCAATAATTAAAGCGACAAAACCCTTTCCACATTTATAGGATATATCTGTGCTAAACGCAGAGTCGATTGCACGATTGTGATAATATCATGAGTATATATTTGTTTTAGCAGTATTGCAGCTGTATGATGTTGTTTGTAAACAATTAATGCACAATTAACTGTTAACTGATTCATTGTATATTCAACTTGACATATTGCTGTAACATGTAACAATTTTCATATTTTTGGAGGAAATAACGAAAATCTATCTATCAACATCTTAAACACTATAATGCACTCACTAAAGTACTCTATAACACGTGTGGCGAATGCCGTACGATACCAATACCATATGCGTTAGAATTCGAACACGAGATTTTCTTAAAGTTTGTACGACTCACAACATCCCCGAGTTCATGTATGAAGTCCAGAAATCAATAGCAACATGTCCTGTGTATCGGAAGAAAACAGCAGAGCCCATGGATCTTGTTTTATCGTCCACCACGTCTTGCATGTCATTGAGGTCAGTGTTGTGTTTTGGCCATAGTGCTCTCCTGACATTAAACCCGAGCTGCTAACCCCAAACAAACGTGTCTTAATTCTTAGTGTAAGAAGGATCAGCAGGAGTCAGCAGGAGTGAGTGAGTTACGATTTTAAGTCACATCGGCAATATTTCAGCCATATCGTGACTAAATCAAGTTATAGACTTGTCAACGAAGAACAGTAAAATAACTAGCTTATCACAGATATAGATTTAAAACTAGTAATTAAATCTAAAACAGTTGAACTATAGAAGACGATGCAATGTAAAAGCAGGCTACAGATTGGCAAGAACCGAAGGTAGATCACCACACTATGGACCATGGGAACTAACCGTGCTTTTGCTGACCCTAAATGGATTTACATCGTCCCTTCAGATGTTGGCGAACATGATACATATAGCCAAAGATAAAACAAATATACCACGAATAAAAATGTGGTAGAAATAAATATACTTGGAAAGACCAGGTCTTATGTACCCTCTCAGGAGGACAATAATTATACGGTACTTCAACCTCCTTTAGGATACCACCACTAACAATCGCAGTTGCTTATTCCTACTACCAATTTTAAAATACCACTTATATATACTGTATATTTACAAAACATAATATGTTTTGACACTGAAATATTTATCACTTGCGATGGAAAAATCAAGACAGTCAAGCAGGACATGGATCCTCAACTTTAAGTAAGTATTCGTGTGTATATCGCGTATGGCCTCAGATCTGGACTGGCAAGCACGTGTTACCAATGTTGGTTTAATTTCATGTAGTTTATTGATATAGGTGGATCATCACCACTCTTAAATTGTTTTGAGAATGGGGTGAATGTGGGGGTGGTGGTGGGGAAATAATCACTCCCACATTGTGTGTGTGTGTGTGTTTGTGTGTGTTGTGTGTGTGTGTGTGTGTGTGTGTGTGTGTGTGTGTGTGTGTGTGTGTGTGTGTGTGTGTGTGATATATATATATCACTCCCACATAGGTCATCATCCATTCAAATTCATAATCCAAGATGGAGTCGGCGAGTGACAGATCCAGGGCAGAATATGTTCCCGTAGCTGGATGTAAGTAAGTGGCTGAATCATCATTGAAAATACATAAATTATTGTCGGAAATGAATTTATCAAGGATGTTGTCTTTTGTTTCCATATTTAAATATGGGCATTTGAAGGTTGTGAAGAGGACAGTTCAGATGGTTTGTTTCGCGGACTCTCTTTTTGGCACTTGGACGAACACTGAGTGTCGCTGGACGTGGAATGAGTAACTGGCGATAGAGGTAGATTGGCTGAAACAATGGCTTTTTCAGACTTGACCCATGTCAAGTCAGTCTGACATGCTGTAGAGGAAGTTGCTATAGAACGTGTAACTGCAGGAGAATACGTGATATTCGACGGAGTTGATGTCTGGTTTGAGATGTCAGTTTTTTTGCCTCAAAGTATGAAATATTTTATTCACACTTGAGTTTCATGATTTGTTTATTCTTTTACCACACAGGGCGTGATATGGATGAAGTAGGATGCTGGCTATCACAGTTCGCGCATTTCTGATTTTTCTGACAATCTGTATCCTCATGGTGGTCTGCACAACAGTGACACGCCAGAGAGTTACGACCCGACTGTGATCCGTGTATTACAACGCTATTTTAAAGCACTCGGACGCAAGCGTCCACGTACTTTAACTATAATAGTTCAGGGCGAAAGTGTGTTTTGTTACACTATACATGGTGGTAGAGCGAACTTTATTTCTTAATCAATATTCTAACCCGGAAATTCACGGGTTTTTACATCATTGGTATTGTCCGATTAATGGAGCATAGTTTTAATGACTGTAATTTATCTGTGCATGTGCAGTGAGTAGTTAAGTTACAGTAGCAGCAGGAACGAAACGTTCATTGTTATAACGAGGAGTGTAAGTAATGGTGTTACTCTCTATATTGGTTAAACAGACGTAAATTCAATAGCTTGAGGTCAGTTTTAATGTCTTATTACCACTTTTTCAAGTTTTCTATAATAGTCTCTGTCAAATCGTGATTAAATATTCAGAGGTTGACCCGAATGTCTTTCTTACATTTCCGGGTACTCGATTCCGATTCGGGCAAGTACATGCGGGTACTCGATTCCATTTTCTCCTACTCGTCCCAGCCCTACTGAATTCCTCATACATTTTAGAATCTAATTACATCTGGTCTTTGTCACCAATACCATGTGTCTAGATAAACTGAAACGAAAGATATTGGGGGTGGAAACAAATGCTGTGCTCGAAAGACAACACCTGTTTGAAATGTAAACAAAGAAAATTTCAGACTTTATACTGTGTAGCATTTTCCCAAATTTTCAGACACCCATTTGCATGGAAAGAGCATAGTAGCAAGAAATAGGGAATTAAAAATAGAGATACAATACAGGAATGTGATATGTTTATACGAAACTGTCAAGTTTCTGTGCAGCGTGACGCCATGACTGACGCAAAATCACGCAGAACGGCAACGGTAATAATCGGCATTTCTGGCCGCTTCTTCTCTTTCTTAAATTGAAAACGATAAAAACATGTAACAATACACAGATAGTCAGAATCATTCTGATTACTTACATCTCATATTTATGTACAAACGATCCCTGAATCAAGGGAAGGGTCCTCGCAAAACCCACGTCAGCCGCCATTTTTAAAGAAATCTCAACGGTAGTGATGTCATACGTCAACATTGTTGTACATATTTGGCAATTTCTCTGAGGTGAAGGTCGGTAGAATAAGAGTATACACAATCACCATATCCTGCCGATTACACTTTCAGTATCATAATGTAATCATTCGGATATTTTTTCATGAAACTAATTTAATTATCTACATTTAGTCTTGTTCAATATCATATCATACGTGGGTATAGGGTGTACGTGTTTGATTCTTTGAAAGTGTTTGTTTGAATAATATTTACAGAAGAAATTCACACATTTAGTGTAGTAAAACATATATAAACCTTTACACAAGTGTTAAAAGATGAAATGTAGGCATCATGTTCTTGTACAACATGTATTTTAGTTCCTATGAAGTGCATAGTTACAGTTTCGTATGTAACTCTTCGTCAGAATAATTTCCAGTATCGAAGTCCAGTCCACGATACACCCTATATTTCTTTGCTGAACTGGCTTCATGAAAGCAGTGTTAGCCATGGACGCCGTTTGCGAGTTAACCACACTGTTAAAAAGTTAGCGGCGGTCCTTAGGTGTGTTAACTTAACGTCAGGTTAACAACATGTTTAAAGTTAACAGAGTTTTGAACAACAAGATAGACCTCTGTTATTAGTTAAGGGTCGGTTAAATGTACTTAACGGCTGGTTAAAAGATAACCGAGTTTTGAACAACCGGGCCCAGATTGGCCATGAGCCACCGCCATCTGGAAATAAGACTCTTGGCAATTACAATCACATATTTATTTTAGTTTCAAAGCCCAAATAGAAAATGACACTGCACAAGTCCTAACCAAAATAGGTTTTACGACAAGACATGACCAGCCGATTGATAGGTGGTCCATTCTGCCATCGGTCTAGGTAAAGTCAGTGAAGCGGTGTGTTGGGCAAAAGGATCACGTTTCCAGGCTCCTTTTGCCCTCAACCACCAGAATCCCGTCCACCACCGACACGGGTGCAACCCACGGCAAACAGGTTGCCCGATTCGGTCGCGTCTTACGACTAGCAACGGGGTGCTGTGGACACCTTCTACCCCGAGTCTACACGTTGGGAGAGCTGTTAGTGTTACCCATCACTCACCACGAGGAGGATGCTCCTCACAAGCAGCAGGAGACAAATCTCTATATAGTTCACTGTTGTAGCCAGTGAAATCAGTTATTCCCTGGCCTTGAAGTAACATTTTCAATTGATCTATTTTACCCAGTTCTTCCAAGTAAACATTATCAACACAACGCAGTATGCAGAAGGTCGAACTAAAAACGATTTTCTCTCGTCGATCAAGAAATAATCACGCAAACAATAAGAAAATGGGTATTGATCATGCGGGTGACGTTCACAGGTTGTGTGCAGTACTAATTGATTTTCTCACGCGATGGTTTAACTAATGCCTACACCGATATCAGCTCATTTCATCGGACCCAATCGGACAAGACATAAGTATGTACAAGAGATCGGACAAGAGATGTACGTATATGTGCCATTTTATCTATTTATGATAATGTTTTAAATATTCAAATGTTTTCATATTTAATAAATATTGACTGCATGCCAGGTAAAATACAGTTTATTGTAAGTGCATTACTTTGTGCTTGCCACATCTAACTTATTGCCACAGTTTTATCATTTGAAATCACGTGTGGTGCAGTTACAATGTTACGTTCACGCTGAATATTTGCAATGCTTTTCGGGACAATTTCAATTCGTCTGTTTTTGTTGTTAAATACAGTACAACCAGAAATTATTGAGAATTTAAAGATTGTAATTTTGTTATTTTTTTCACTCATTACTCACGTATTAAAGGTGAATATTAGCAGAACATAACTCCAGATTCAAAGACAGGTGAACAGTTAGTATTTTGTCAAGCCACCATGGGCAGCAATGCAGGCTTCAATGCGGCGGGGCAAACTACTGATCAAAGAAGTTAGAAAGTCGTGGTTCATGCTGTCCCAATATCGGACAACCTCTTCTTTCATTTCAGCAATATTTGTCAGATTTTTCTTATTGACACTTTCCTTCATAAGTCCCCAAACATTTTCTATTGGATTTAGGTCAGGGCTATAGCTTGGCCAATCTAATAATGTCATATTTTGGGTCCGAAACCAGGCCTGTGAATGCTTTGAACGATGTTTTGGGCCGTTGTCCTGCTGGAAAATCCAAAAATTTCCATAGTACCCGTGAGCAGATGGAAGTAAATGTCCCTCGAGAATATCTGTGTACCGCTCACTGTTCATATTCCCTTCAAATACACAGAGGGGCAATGCCCCTGACACAGATATGCCACCCCACACGTTAAATTTCGGACTGTACTTTGGGTGCTGATACAAAGGTTTTTCAGTTTGTTTGGTCCAGAATTTCAGTGTATTAGGAAACAGCCACACAGAACTTCAGCTGAGAAAATCACATTGTCCCAGTTAAAATTTCTATGCTGTAAGCACCAGTTCAACCTTCGCTCCTTTTGTTCAGGTTTCATGATTGGTGATGGAATTCCTCGACTTTTCTGCCAACCCACTGCATGCAGCTCAGTTCTAATTGTCTCCTTACAGACAGCCACAGTTCCTCTATCAATCATATCCAGCCTTAAGTTTTCTAAACTCCTTCGTTGTTTTTAGAAACAAGAATACCAAGCCGCCTCCTGTCACCGACAGTCAATTTTCTTGGCCTACCTGCGCCTCCATGGTGCTCAATGCCATATCCATTTGCAATTTTTTGCAAAACACGATAAACAGTGGACAAAGGGATGCCTGTTCTACTTGAAATCACTTTAGCTGATCTGATGCCCTTGTAATAATACTCTAAAATCAACTTCCTCTTCTCTAAATCATCCATACTGAGGATCATTGAAAATGTCGTCTGCTAGCAAGTAAACAAAGGGGGATAACTCTTCACAAACTAATGAAAAAGGATTAACGGAATTGTCTCTCTTGAATGAAACCAAGCACTTGATAGCTGGTCACGGTTGTTTATACTAGAAATCTAATTAAACATATTCCTAAAATTTTCAATAATTTCTGGTCAAGTAGCTGGCTGGATCAAGTTTACTGGATTTACTTTCATGAATGAGTGTCTGAAATATACAACAATATAAACTGGTTCTGTTTGTCTGGAATGACGCCATGTCATGGTTTGAGTCCACGATTAAGTCCATGATAATGATCCGTGCTTTGTCACACTGGTCAGCACCCAGGCCTTGCTGTTCACATAATAAATGGTGGAGTCGTAATAAGTTTAGAGCGAATGCCCTTCACAGTTGGTTGAAGTTCATTTGATCATCTCCCCATTTAGAGTTTCAAACACTTTTATATATACAGTTCCTTTAGGCATTTATTTTTTAATCATTTACGGGAGGTAAAAGTGAGTTAGTGAATACGGTTTTACGCCGCTTTGAGCAATAGTCCAGCAATATCACGGCGTGGGACACCAGATGTGAGGTAAAAAGGTCAACTGATTCTTGATTGGTTTAATCCAATCGGCCACGTCTGGGTTTCTTGTTGATGTTCTGTAGCTCACCTTTGTCAACCAGCGTCCAGACCAGTTAAACAGATTCTTGATTGGTTTAATCCAATCGGCCACGTCAAGGTTTCTTGTTGGTGTTCTGTAGCTCACCTTCGTAAACCAGCGTCCAGACCAGTTAAACAGATTTTTGATTGGTTTAATCCAATCGGCCACGTCAGGGTTGCTTGTTGGTGTTCTGTAGCTTACCTTCGTCAACCAGCGTTCAGACCAGTTAAACAGATTCTTGATTGGTTTAATCCAATCTGCCACGTCAGGGTTTCTTGTTGGTGTTCTGTAGCTCACCTTCCTCAACCAGCGTCCAGATCAGTTAAACAGTAATCTGGTTTAGGACTTCTTAACATGTGGTTGTGAAGAATGGGTGTAGGAGAGTATACTAGAAAGAAAATATCTTGTAAAGATATGTCCTACCAGTTTGGCCATTTGGACAGGACTCTATGCAATTTACAAATCAGTAATTTGTGCTTACAGCAAAATTAATGGCCAAGAATATACAATGCATTTTCTTTTCTATCCCGGGTCTCCACAGGGGTAGAGCTATTAGCATTACCCAGCAATCACAATGAGAAGGTTGTTCTTCACGCACTCGGTAATAATAAGAAATTCGATGCGATTTTAATGTAGACTTTTTGTAATATGGGTTCTGTGTTGTGTGTTCCGGAAGGAAGTAAACATGGCGTTGTGAAATGGCAACTATTCAGTGTGAGGCTCCATTGGTTTACTGTATAAGTGATCTATGAAATATAACACAAATTCAAAACCAGAAATGGAAATTTTGTCTCAACGTTTTGTCTACATTCTGGATGTTGTAACTCTGATGATGGATATCTTTGTTTCAGGCGTCCCTTCCACGGCGGGCACATGATTTGACAAAAATCCTCTCTGAGATTAACCCTTGATCAACATATCAGTTAACAGCATGGAGTGTTCCAACATGATCGTATTCCCGCTATCTACTGGACAGGTGCCCCGTCCCTACCTCCAGGGTCTCATGCCATGTCCCGGGCAGACTGTGTTTCTCTGTGCTTCTTCAGTGCATACTGTACCACCATGTTCTACAACAAGGGCACGAAGTCTTGCAACTTCATGGAAGGCTTCAATCAGACACAGTTGGTAAACACAACCGAGCCAGTTGAACACCTGGTGTTAGGGAAAGGTAGTTTTAAAATATCTTTCACCACTAAGGGTATTTACAAGGAATTTAAATGGAACCTATGTATGGGGATCATTCAAGCTAAGGTTTTCCAAATTCCCGTTATGTACAAAATTATGTATTGTCAAAATTGGTTCAATTTTCTTATCAACTGATATTACTAGTGGCTCTGCTCTTGACGGGGGTTAAGGCCTTGGGTCTCTAGTTTTGTAACCTAACTTTATGTACTTGTAACCTATAGCCAATACTGTATTGATTTGCACAGTGATATGTTTAACAACATATTAGTTTAAAAAATATATCTGTACTACTCTAGTCGTTTTGCAGTCCTCTTGCAGTGTCTAAATGTAAGTATTATGTACAACTTTTCTGCAGAAAATGTTATGTCATATTACAGTAGAGGTATTGGATCAATTTTGACAAAGTCCTTATTTTTTCCAGCTCCTTGTCCAATCAATTCAGGCTACCAGTATAGCCGGAGACTGAACATGTGTTTCAAAAAGCACACCGACCCTAAGATATGGCCCGACGCCAAGACAGCATGCTCATTAGAGGGCAACTACCTCGTCATCATCAACAGCGCTGAACGGAACCAGTTCATGTACGACATTGCTGCAGATATTGGTAAGTCACGTGGAACAAACAGAAGATTGTTTGAAACATTTGAATGAGTGTGTAAAATGTTGTTAAGAGATGAACAGCACCGTTACTCCACTACTTATCACGAAGTCGAGTGGCTAGAAGAAACAGCACTGTTTCATATTAGAACAGAACATAACAAATTTCAGCATCCGTGGGTGAGTGAGTTTAGTTTTACGCCGCTTTTAGCAATATTTCAGCAATATCCCGGACACCAGAAATGGACTTCACACATTGTACCAAGGGGGAGAATCGATTCCGGGTCTACGGGCTACCGCCACGTGCACTGTACCAATGAACGTCAGTGGAAACAACAACTGATAGGTTTTTAAGCGTATTGCCAATAACTAATTAATGCTCATCAGCACATTTCTATTGCAGGACCATTTTGGACGAGTGGGAATATAATGGGATCATCATGGACATGGGGAGACAACTCTGCAGTTGGCCAGTCTACATTCTGGGCCCCTTGGGAACCGAACATAAATCATCCAACCCACAAATGTTTGACCTTCTGGGACCTGAATCTCCCCAACAGCTGGCACGCCGGTGACTGTTACATGCATGCCATGGCCTACGTCTGTGAAATAGCGATATAAGACAGTGACATGTTTCTTTATCATACGTCCGAGGTGCCACATTTACTTCTACTTTGAAATTCATTCCGAAGTGCGAAAGACAAAATCCGTTGCAGAATTCACGACAGTGTAAAATTACCTACTATCATCAGTCGAAGAAGAACCTGGAAATGGTAGTACCAAACCTAAACCAGACAAGCTTCAACTGCAGCCTCTTCTGTGGCGCCTGACTTTCGCGGATCGGCCTCAACAGCCACGACGACATGGACAGCAACATTAAAAAAATCTTCGTTCGAAAAGCAAAGTCTTTATGATCACTTGATTGGTTTCCGTTATATACGTTACCTTGACAACTGAAACCATGAACTTGCATGTTGTGTTTGAACTAAGGATTTTGGGTAAAATAAACTGGAATGAACTGAATCATATTTTCTTTGTGTGGCAGTTAAAAGTGAAAAATAAGGAAGTAGGATATATTGATATACAGATCGACGACCTGATCAAGATCACAATGGCTTAACCGTGTTCAGGGGTAGGGTTTTCACTCAAACCATGTGTTTAGGTAAATAAGGTTACATCATTCAAAATCTGAACTATTTCATACCATTTGTTTTTCTTTAGTGAATGACGTTTGTTTTATTTTTTCTTTCTCGTGCTGTATTTCTTTGCCCTGCCTCTTTACAGGGAAGATTTGTCTATGACTTTGGACGTTTTTGTTCCTTGTTTAGCTTTCATGTGTTTTGATATTTTCACTTGTCGATATTTTCATTTTTTGAAAGGAAAATGGATACTAATTTTCGCATAGGATTAAACACCTCACCGTCGACTGTGCAAAATCTTTTCTTTTTATTGCGATAATAGTTAATATAGCCCAATACAAACTGACGTTGGCTTATTTGTAGTTTCTCTACTTTCTTAAAGCTTTTAAAAACTCGTTATACGTTTTGTGTTTTCCCAAGGCTTCTTTAGACCAGAGACCAGCAGTTTTTAGTTTCCCAGGACAGTAAGGTAAATTATAACAGCCAAAAAGTGAGGCTTATTGGGAGCTAATTGACCAATCCGTTGTGATGCTGTTGATTGATGTTCACTATTATTGCTGGATATTCTAACAGAAAACAATTTCTTTGTTGTTTAACACCACACTCAACAATATTCCAGCTATATAGGGGCAATCTGTAAATACTTCAGTAAATACAAAAACAGTGAGTGAGTGAGTTTAGCAATTTCACGGCGGGTGACACCTGCCCCCGATTTCTCGAAACAAATTTAAGTCTGAGTTTTGACTTAAGTTCGAGTTTTTACTCAAATTTGAGAAAACTCATTTCCCAGAATGAACCTGAAATCGATATTAAATTCAAACATAGTAGATAATTTGAGTTTGGTGAATAGAAAACTGAAGTTGTTTGGGCTTTTTTTATTTTAAAAATGCAGCTGACTTAAAATTCAGCTGTTTCAAATAGTCAAACTCAGTTTAAAATTTGAGTAAAAACTTAAGTTTGTTTCGAGAAATCGGGGCCTGAAAAGGGTTTCGCACATTGTACCCATGGGACGCTTTAACTGCTAAGCTACCCCACCGCCCCAAATACAAAACAACCATTCCAAAACCCGACCTGATAAACAACATCATCTACCTTAATATCTTCTTGAAAACACAAACTAAATCCATTACAATATAATACTACGGCTACCTGGCCACCACTCCACGGACCTGGCAGGTACATCAACTACCCAAAACCTCTCACCACAACACAAATTACACAGGAGCAAGGTCTGAATCAAAATTCTTATTCAAAACTGTGAATCCATATGGGTAAAAGCTGTTCATAAAGAATCCAAGGCAATGTGACACAATTACTTTCTGTTGAGTCGCCTGCATAAAAAAATTCTGGAATTCACCCATGGCACTTCATATAGTAACTCCTACCGACACAAACTTAATTACTTCCACACAGATAAGTACAATCGTTGTCACATCATGGGGGATATACATACTCGGCGCCATTAGTGAAGGGTCAAGCTATTGGTAACACTATTTCTTAAAGACTCACTCACTCACTATTTCTTAAAAGTTATAGAATCTTCGTTTTTTGTTAGAAATATATACAACTGAATGTTTTACAAACTTTCTGAATAGTATGGAAAAACACATCAGGCCTGTGATATGTCATTATTACGTTCTTTAACGCCCGATACATTCTGTCACAAATGGCACATTTTTTATTCAAATTGTCAGTATGGAAATCCACCTGTCAGTTAATGTCAATGATTTGCACGTGCAAGTCGCTCTATCCATTGAAAGTGGAGGACAATACACATGCATTGATGCTTTTTCACTGTCGTTCACTGTTCAGTTACCTGTTTGAAATCGCAGCTTAAAATGAGACGTTTTTTGACACTTGCTGAAAGGCGTCAGGGTATAGGTCTTTTGGAATCTGGTCAAACTCAGCGGCAGGTTACTGTCCTCTTTAATTTGAGTCAGAGTGCTATTATTATTGGTAGACTGTGGCAGAGATTTCAAGCCAATGGTTCCTCAGAGTCACAACTGTCCGAGAAGCTAAGCACATGATTAACACTTCGTTACGTAACAGATTCCTTAACGCAGCAGATTTTCAGAAAGAACACTTCAGTGTTAACAATGTAAGGATATCCAGAAGCACCGTTCGTCGACGTTTAAAGGCAGCCGGACTCCGCTGTAGGCGTCCACCACTAACACCACGTCACAGGCAAGGCACGTGTGAGATGGAGTAGACATCATGGCCACTGGAATCAACGTCAATGGTCTCGTATGCTCTTCACAGATAAAAGCAGATTCAATTTGTCCTTCCGTAATGGTTGGCAGAGGATTTATCGTCGCAATTAAGAGTGAATCACAGATGCAACTGTGGCCACGCATAGCCGATTCCGATGTTATTAACTTGATTAATGGCGCCTAGTATACATATAAGTTTTGCAACGTTTTCAAATATACACACAAATTCTCACATTCATTAAACTACAAATCTCTACAAGAAATCATAACAACACACAAATTACTTCACGCTACAAATCCACGAAAGCGCTCCTAAACGCACCACCCACCGAAAACCTCACAACACATCAATGGATGGATCTGCCACTTCTCATCTTTATTAAGTACAAAGTATTACAGTACCTAGTGAGATGTGCGTACCAGTAGATGGTAGTGTACATGATGCATGTTTGAGCATTCTTAATAATGATACTTCAGAGCAAGACTTATACATGCATATGAGTAAAAAATAGGGCACCATGACCAGTAGGTGTTGCCACAGAATCTGAAAAAAAATCTCATCAGTGTTCATTCTGAAGCGGCCATAACATTTCGAGTCCCGTGCTGGGATTCGAATCACGAACCTTCTGATCCGAAGTCGGACGCCTTGTCCCCATGGCCGAAGATCTCAACCCCGTCAGCAAGCTGATAAGGATGTCATCGGCTACATACTTCCCCGTCAACAGAACGCACGTCCCGGACCGCATAGCAGGGTACTCAGACATTTTTTGCTCAAATTTCATATAAACGTGCTGAGGCCCCACGTGTAGCGGTCATACAATTTCGGAGTCCCGTGCTGGGATTCGAACTTCGGATGTTTAACCAGATGTTTCACATTGAACAGTTCCCAGACTGGTAGGGGAGGAGCATTAAAAGCCCCATGTTCAAATCAGGTAGGAAGATTGACCCTAAAACTGTTAATTGATTTCGTCTATAGAATAATTTTGTATGTTTTTTTGTTCAATTTTAACTTCTCGGTTACCAAAATGGTAAAAGGATAATAAAATTTGTGTTGATAGATTTCGCTAAAGCCTTTGCCACAGCAGATCATAACATTTTACTTCAAAGTAAGTGTAAGTGGTCAATGTTTAATATCATATAATCCATGTACTTTAAGCTAACATGTGTTAGGACAGGAACAGGCCATACATCGTCATTCAGGTGTAATATCGGTACCCAGCAGGGCTGTCTCTTGCGTCAACAGCTATTCATTATATTCAGTAAGTAACAGGCTGAAGAGGAGTTGCAGGTGAGAGTGAATACTTTTGAACTAATTTGGAAGGAAACTTGGATGTGGGTTAATCTCAGCATCTAAGGTCGTGACCTTACGAACAGGGATAATTTGAAGGGAAAAAGTGGAGGTCGTTCCTTCTCTAGGTATATGAGTATTGTGTTTTCCCAAGGCTTCTTTAGACCAGAGACCAGCAGTTTTTAGTTTCCCAGGCCAGTAAGGTAAATTATGATATGAATCAATGTCAGCACAAACAGACGTATACAGACGAATCTGTGCTGTTGTGAAAGATGTCAGGTAACTCGGAAGCTTACTGTGAAACATTCTCTTCTGTACCGTACGGGCATTTTACAGCCTCTTCATTTTACAGTGACATCCCTTGTGACTTCAACCTATATTTTCATTAAATGTGCGCATTAATATAGTTTACCTTGTATTATGCTTGTATTATGAGCCAACTACAAATAAATTGTCTGCCTGACAAACCTATACACACTCACACATACAAACAATACAGTATTTTTAAGATCACGTATTCACGTGTCAGTGGCAGATGGCATAAACTAAGATCCACCCTATCAGTGAAGAACAACATATAAACCGCCATGAATGAGTATGATTTTACACCTCTTTTTAGCAAAATTCCAGCAATATCACGGCGGGGGACGCCAGGAATGGGCTTCACCCAAGTATTGAATCGAATCCTGGTCCGGCGTGACGAGCGAACGCTTTAACCACAAGGCTACCCCACAGCCCCCGTATAGAAGTGATGTCATAATTTATTCCTATTTTCCAGGTACTTTCCATACATTTCTTGGCGACATCGATAGTTGCCCATTTCACCCCGGGGGACACAGCAAGAGAAGGTATTTGTATGGATGAGCGAGATGATTATATTAAGCAAGAACGGGCGTAAAATGAGTATTCCTACATCAACAACATAAAGTATACTATTAAAAAACCCAACACGAAACGCATAACCCAGAAATCTGTTGCGAAAATGCTGTACTTCCAAACATGTACAACTCGTCCACAAATAGACTTTAGTACATGAATGTTTTACATCAGTTTAGAAGAAGGAACTGGAATGAGTTGAATGCATGGCAACTATAGAATAATTGACACTGTATATTTTATTTCAAAATTAGACCATGTGAAAAAGACGACTGCATTATGTTCACGTTGGAATGCATTTTCTAGCTGCAAGTAACACACAGCCGCTCACACGAGATTGGGTAGCCTAGTGGTTGAAGCGCCCGCTTGTCACGCCGAAGTAATGGGTTCGATTCCCACAAGTAACGGGTTCGATTGCTTGAATAGTACTAAAAGAGCCGTAAAACCCAAACTCACTTATTCACATAAATAGCGACACTCTAGCCAGTACATGTGGTAGAAATCATGAGAAAAAGGATTTTCATCCTTCGTTTATACCAATCATATCATACCAATAGAGGTCTAACCGAATCATCAGACCAGTTCAAAGCAAGCTTAATAAATTCAGGTCCAGTACTGTTGGCTACATATTTCACCAGTGCTTTTTCAATCATTTGAAACTGGTCTATATTTAGTGGCTACCACAATGCGACGTCAAACAGATGTGTAATTGTATTTGGGGAAGTTATCACTTTACAAATTACACAAATGTATGACAGCCATCACTTTACAAATTACAACAATTACTGTTTAATCAGACACTTTTACACCTTATACTTTTAAGTCCAATACAATTAACAGTTTAAAAAGTGAGTGCACCATATTTGGACCCCGAAACAACATTTACTGTTAATCAGACACTTTTACACCTTATACTAAGTCCAATACAATTAACAGTTTAAAAAGTGAGTGCACCATATTTGGACCCCGAAACAACATTTACTGTTAATCAGACACATTTAAGCTTTTACTAAAGTCATGTTTAATAAGATATAGATAATTAGCAGTTAGAAAAATGAGTGCAAGATATTTGGACTGCGAAACAACAATAACCGTTAATCAGACACATTTACTGCAGGATGAACCGTAAATATATTAACCGATCTGAAAATTGGGGTGAAGTAAGATTGCACTGATAACAAGGGGTTAGTGTTATCACCGGCCACTGAAGCACAGCTGGTTTGTTATCACTCCGTTGGAACAAACAGTGAAACAAAGAGTCTCACAAATCACTACGGTTGCTGTTCCCACGGCTGGGCAGCTTGAGACACAGGTAAGGGAAACCTGATTCGTTGTCGGTTCTGTGGCTGAAATACATGTACAGAAGTGTTAAATTATTTTAGTAGTGACAATTTCTATGGAACCTTGGAAGGCGCTAATAACCTAGAAATTACCCATTCCCTCGACTGATTTACCCACCCTATTAACTAGCAATAGAGGGTTCTGATGATCTGTGAAGATTTAGATTGACAAATAACTCTCCACAATGGTGGTCAGAGAGGTGGCTTCAACTTTCCATTAATCACTTTTACCCTTATACGAGACAGTGTTTCCAGCATTTTGTGTTTACATTTCTGCATGATCTTTCCACCACGATTTCAAAGAGCCTTATCGTCATATGACTCTTGCCCAAAAGCTGTTTGAGATTAGGTTTCAACATTCAAGGCCTCGTTAGAGCTTTGCAATACGTTTCATGGTACACAGGTGTAGGACATTCCCAAATCGGTCTCGTGCTATCGCTTTCTCGCGGCCTAAATTTAAGGCGAGAAAGCGTTGGCCCTTATCAGCCATTATACAAGAGGGATGACAATCCCTAATTTCACCTGTACAAGTTCCTGTATTTTTTCGGGCGACTTGTATTTCATGGGTTTCTGACTGGTGGACCACTGGAGCAGGATTTGCTCATCTTTTCGCAAGCACCTGATATCATCACAATTTTATAACGATTCAAAATCACGCGCTCAGTGATACAGGATATGTTTTTGTCGCTGGCATTATAACAGTGAGTCCTAATTCAGCCGGATTTGTCTACTGAGAAAAGGTTGCAATCAAACACTTCATGAGTTTGGATAATCCATGTGTCCTTGACCCAAAACGTTTAGCTTTATTTATCTTTACTCTGCATCAGAACCATAGAGCCATTAGGCCGAGTCTGATCTCTTTAAAAATATTTATAGTTGGATGGTATCACAAATGGAAAGATCCAACGTACTGTTTGGTTTCCTTATTTCAATATTAAGCCAAAAAAGTTAAATATTCTTTCACCTTTGAAATCTATTTAGGGAGATTCTTACTCATTAGCATCCGTCAGTGAGTGAGTGAGGTTTTACGTCGCTTGTAGCAATAATCCAGCAATATCACGGCGGGGGACACCAGAAATGGGCTTCACACATTTTACCCATGTGGAGAATAGAACCCGGGCCTTTGGCGTGACGAGCGAACGCTTTAACCACTAGGCTAACCCGTTGCCCCTGCATCTGTCAAATAACTCCAAGGGGTAAAAGACATTTTCTAAATGTGTTCCACGTTTGTGCTAGATATATCAGTAAACACGATAATAAGATGTCAGGAAACGATTGCTTATCCCAGATTCCGGAAAGGATCCTTTAACAGCTGTAAGTATAAAAAAACCTGATGTATGTTTCATTTCAAGCCTCGCAATACTGGTTTTCTTATTCATTGTCTAAGAAGCCTCTTCGTATGGCCATTTAATTAGAGATTAGATTCACAATGGACACATGGTACAGATTGAGGATCAATAGAAACTAATTATGTAATTATCACGTTTGATTTTCAACAGAATACATCGTTTGTCAACGATGTCTCTCTCCAAAATATAAACTGCTGCTAAGGCTCCTCCCATAGAATGCTTCGCAAAATTCCTTTTACATAGCATTTGTAAAACTCAAAAGAAATTAAACATAAATCAACATCACAGATAATTATCGGAGGAAATCAATAAATAGCTATTTTCCATGCATAATAATGGTCATGTGATTACAACTTAATTTCTTGTCTTCGCTGAATTAAAATTTATTCCTTTACAGAAAACATTTTTAAAATATAAAAACGCAATCAGTGTGAAATTCAAAAATAAAACATAAATTCTATCAATTTTCTAATTATACAAAATAAGCAAAACATACATTTTATCGCCGCATTATATAAAACGTTGAAAGCTGGTACTCACCATCAGTTGTTGCTGACGTTGTAGACGACGTAGTAGGTGATGTGGTTACTGATGTAGTGGCTGATGTAGTAGGAGAGGTTGTTGCTGAAATATAGTTGCAGAGGTGCTTATTGACATCATGGACAATGCCAAGGGGTTGGAACGCATTTACTTTCAAACAAATCTTGGCTTTACAAAAGTCTTGAAAGCTGGTACTCACCACTAGTTGTTGCTGACTTTTGCTAATTTGCTCAAGTATAAGCCAGGTGTATATATATATATTTCTGTGAAAAACATTTGACTAAAACTTGGTCTTGGAGTCGATTTGTATTGATTTGTTTGATTATATATATTCTTATTTACTAAAATTATTTGCTAATTACACATTCATTTATATAGTAATTAGGGTCATTATTGTATGAAGCAATAAAATGTTTCATGTTATTAATAATTTCTTGTCTTTAATCTTATTTTCCCATTAATACATAGAGTGTTGGGTTTTGGTCCTTTTCGAGGGGATTTGTCCGGGGAGAGGAAGGGTCAAAGGGCTTTTTTTTTCCCGAGGGGCCTTTAATCTAGACACCACAAAACATCCCCTGGTTCTAGTGGTCTTTGTCAGTGCCTGGGTCTGACATAGGCCACTAGAAGACGGTTAGACGTTGTGTGCTTGTTACAGCTAGTATAGGGGCAGTGGGGTAGTCTAGAGGTTAAAGCGTCCGCTCGTCACCCGGGTTCGGTTCCCCACATGGGTACAATGTGTGAAGCCCATTTATGGTGGCCCCGCCGGGAAATTTGGTTAAAAGCGGCGTAAAACCAAACTCACTCACTCACTGTTACAATTAAACACCGTTGTGTGGACGTTGGAGGGACCTACGTACATACTGCGAGTTAACCGAGCTTCGACGGAACTTCAAATGATTACAAAATAAGGAATAAGGGACCAAGCCTTTACTTCGAGACAGTGGAAAGTCAAACATGTGTTTGACTGTAGTTTCACTTTGGAAATTGAAATCTCACGACATATATTTAGTCCAGTTCTTCAATTCATTATTTGTGATTTATATTGCCAGTTTTCAAGCATGCTCAACTAAACAGTGGAATATACCATTGTGTTCCTTAATCATGTTCTGTTCCTGAATATTGCTGACGGAATTCCAAGGAATAGAAACATGGCTCTTCTCTATAATAGTGAGTGAGTTAAAGTTTATAGTCACAATGGCAGTATTTTAGTCATATGGCAACTATAAATAGTTCTAACTTAAGGATAAATGCACAAATTTTAAACACCTGTCGACGAAGGATTCTCATTAATAATAACAGTACTGTTAACGCATACATACATGCCGTGTTCGCCTTTGTCGTAGTTGCAGTAGATTCCGGAGCTGATGGTGTTGGTGTAGGGCTGGTTCCCAGGGTAGTAGTAGCAGTAGTTGGTGTAGGGGTGGTTCCCGGGGTAGTAGTAGCAGTAGTTGGTGCAGGGGTTGTTCCCGGGGTAGCAGTAGCAGTAGTTGGTGAAGGGCTGGTTCCCGGGGTAGTAGTAGCAGTAGTTGGTGCAGTGGTGGTTCCCGGGGTAGTAGTAGCAGTAGTTGGTGTAGGGCTGGTTCCCGGGGTAGTAGTAGCAGTAGTTGGTGCAGGGGTGGTTCCCGGGGTAGCAGTAGCAGTAGTTGGTGCAGGGCTGGTTCCCGGGTAGTAGTAGCAGTAGTTGGTGCAGGGTGGTTCCGGGTAGTAGTAGCAGTAGTTGGTGCAGGGTGGTTCCCGGGTAGTAGTAGCAGTAGTTGGTGCAGTGGTGGTTCCCGGGTAGTAGTAGCAGTAGTTGGTGCAGGGCTGGTTCCCGGGTAGTAGTAGCAGTAGTTGGTGCAGGGTGGTTCCTGGGTAGTAGTAGCAGTAGTTGGTGCAGGGGTGGTTCCCCGGGTAGTAGTAGCAGTAGTTGGTGCAGGGTGGTTCCTGGATAGTAGTAGCAGTAGTTGGTGTAGGGCTGGTTCCCGGGGGTAGTAGTAGCAGTAGTTGGTGCAGGGTGGTTCCCGGGTAGTAGTAGCAGTAGTTGGTGCAGGGTGGTTCCAGGGTAGCAGTAGCAGTAGTTGGTGCAGGGTGGTTCCTGGGTAGTAGTAGCAGTAGTTGGTGCAGGGGTGGTTCAGGGTAGTAGTAGCAGTAGTTGGCAGGGGTGGTTCCCGGGATAGTAGTAGCAGTAGTTGGTGTAGGGCTGGTTCCGGGTAGTAGTAGTAGCAGTAGTTGGTGCAGGGTGGTTCCAGGGCAGCAGTAGCAGCAGTTGGTGCAGGGGTGGTTCCAGGGTAGTAGCAGCAGTAGTTGGGTGCAGGGTGGTTCCCGGGTAGTAGTAACAGTAGTTGGCAGGGGTGGTTCCGGGGTAGTAGTAGCAGTAGTTGGTGTAGGGGTGGTTCCGGGGTAGTAGTAGCAGTAGTTGGTGTAGGACTGGTTCCCGGGGTAGTAGTAGCAGTAGTTGGTGTAGGGGTGGTTCCCGGGGTAGTAGTAGCAGTAGTTGGTGCAGGGTGGTTAGTTGGTGTAGGACTGGTTCCAGGGTAGAAGTAGTAGTTGCAGTAGTTGGTGTAGTAGGGCTGGTTCCGGGGTAGTTGTAGCAGTAGTTGGTGCAGGGGTGGTTCCCGGGGTAGTAGAAGCAGTAGTTGGTGTAGGGGTGAACGCACCAACACATACACATACATGGTATTTAGCTGTGTTGACGGGGATGCACATGTGATCGGTACTACATGGCTGGCTGGAACATGGATGAGCCTAGAAATAACAACAAGTATTCATGTTAGCTCTGCGTGAGAACGCAACAAGGTTACAGTAAAGAGTTTGTCAACGACCCAAACACCTTTATGGATTGTGTGTGACCGAAAATGCTCTTTAAATTATAACAATGCTATACTGCACCTTAATAACGACATATGACCTGAGACTAGTAAAAAAAGATTCAAATTACGGGGCGGTGGGGTAGGCCCGTGGTTACAGCGTTCGCTCGTTACGCCGAAAACCCGGGTTTGATTCTCGACATGGATACAATGTGTGAAGCCGATTTCTGGAGTCCCCCGCCGTGATGCTGCAGGAATATCGCTAAAAGTGGTGTAAAACCATACTCACTCACTCACTCACTATCCATACCAACAGTCACAGTCGACATTTAACATGTTCTCCATGAGACCCGTGAAGATCCGGGTTAGAATTGATCTTCAGTAACCCATGCTTGACTAAGAAGGTGTAATCCCAAACATAACATATGTTGCATTTGGCCACTTTCTAAATAGCATTTATAGTCTGCAGTCTAGACTACCAGTTGTCCGACTTCCATTTTTGTGGAAGTCGCGATGGATGAGCTTTGTGTGCTGGCGATTTGGTGCCTGACTCTGAGGGTGTGGGTTCGAATCCCGGATGGGACTCAACCCAAAAAAGTACTAGAATTTGTACTTTACTAAGAAAGTGTAATCCCAAATATAACATATGTTCCATGCTTGCCGTAAGAGGCGACAAACGGGATCGGGTGGTCAGGCTCACTGACTTGGTTGACACATGTCATCGTATCCCAATTGCGCAGATCGATATCAATGTTGATGCTGTTGATCACTGGATTGTCTGATCCAGACTCGATTATTTACAGACCGCCGTCATATAGCTAGAATATTGCTGAGTGCGGCGTAAAATTAAACTCGCTCTCACTCACTCTCACTCACTCACTCACTTCATGACCAACATGCCCCGGGAATGCACAGCCTCAAACTAACGATTTTACGAGCGCATCAGAAGTGCAGTAAAGGCGAAATCAGTTGCTAGTTCATTTACGAAATATTAACTTTGGATTTAGAATAGTTGTCTACTGTTGATGAAAGTGCAAGTTGCCCAAGACCCAGCGCACATGTACTTGGGTCCGCGTCAAAACTGTACATGTGTTGCAGGCCATGGCTGCTTCGGTGTGGAGTAAAGGTCTCAAAACGCCCCAATACTAAATAATTACTGGAACTGGGAATCTGACGAAGCTAACAACCATGTTGGTATTAAGACAGCTGGAAACGCTGGCGTCTATTTTCCAAAACCCGAAAAAATGTTATTAAACCGGAAAAGCTCATAGAAGTGCTCATAGCTTTTTACAGTTGTAGTGTAGGTCGGAATGTGTTTGTCAGACCGGAAAAGCTGGTAACGCATTCGTAACAACTCGCCTCCTTCCGTGACCTACAAGAAGTCTCGTACCTGTGCATTCGCCACCACTCGCCCCTTTCCGTAATTCGGCTTGTCCCGGAAAAACACGAGTTGGTCACGAATGGTACCTGTATAGTACGCCATTATTGCCAAGAATCGTGACAAACCAATCAAATCGCGCATTTCGAAGCATGAAAATGGCGGCATCGTCGAACTTTGAAACTTCGCTAAACTATGGAAAGCACAATTTGAACATTAACTTTGAGCTAAAGGATCAGCAACTTTGAACACTGAAACTCTTTTCTAAGAGAATGACTGTACAGACCAGGGGATATGGACTATTCTTGGAGTAGCCATGTTTGGAAATTCAGAGTTACCTTTCCTTGGAAATAGTAATGGACTATTTTCATCTCCGTGCCCGTTTGCGCTAAGGCCCAGTCGTGAACGTCGCCACGAGTTGCGTATGAGTCGCCATCCGGCTTGCCGGAATGACACGAGTAGTTAAGAATGACTGGCAACGTAGGTATTTCGGTGGCTTGAAGCATGGGATTTTCTGTCCCAGTTGAACTACATTCTTTTTATGTATCATGTCAACTGGAGCAGTCGTGTTTTGGGGCCTGAAGTCGTGGATAGGGCTGCCTATGTTTAAGCATATAACACCTTTTTCGTCTTAGATTTGTAGTAAAAAATACAGTCTTGTTGTCTAACTGATTAACAATTTCAAAACAAAGGTTTAGAGGTTGATTTAACAAATAAAGAGCGCCAGGTAACAGAAGATGACGTCACAAAAGCGACCCTGCACTTTTGTTTGTTTCTTTGTTGTTTAACGCCGCACTCAGTAATCCTTCAGATATGGCAGCTGTCTATATACAATCGTGTCTGGACCAGAAATGCCACTGATCAACAGCATGAGCATCGATCCACGCAATTGGTATACGATGACATGTGTCAACCAAGTCAGCGAGCCAGACAATCCGATCCCGTTAGTCGCCTTTTATGACAAGCATGGGTTGCTGAAGACCAATTCTAAGCCAGATCTTCACAATGAGATCAAGTAAGAAAAGCGGCCATTACACATATACAATATATATTGTGTGTTCGCTTTGAAAACAAAATTCCACGCATTTATATTTTCGCCAGGGGTGTATGTTGAGCCCAGTGGTACTCTCATTATTTATAAATGAGTGAGTGAGTGAGTTGTTTTACGCCACTTTTAGCAATATTCCAGCAGTATCACGGCGGGGGACACCAGAAATGGGCATCACATACTGTACCCATGCGGGGATGGAACCCGGGTTCTTACGACGTAAATTGTAGTAAAACGTAGATTGTAATACTTGCAGCAAATTGTAATAAACCTTGACGTCAATTGTCATAAAAACGTATAAATTGACGTAAATTGTAATACGCAAATTGTAATAAACATTGACGTAAGTTGTAATATTTTTTGTTGCGGTAAAATGTAATAAATATTTACGTAAAATGTAATAACAGTTTTAATCATTCGTAAATACGCTTGTGTTTCGTTGCATTTCATACATCATATAAGCTTGTAAGGGCGATAACTCAAGAAAGAAATGATGGCTTTTGTTCAAGTTTGGTACCAAGGTGTCGTGGCGACATTCAACGACACCATTTGAATTTAGTGACCTTGAGATACTTTGCAAGGTCACAGCAAACATCTGAGGGTTTGCCAATATAAAGATTGCTAGCGCGATAACTCGCGACAAATTTTGCTTAAAAGTAGTTTGAGCGACCTTCAGATTGATAAATATACTCAGCAGCAAAACAAACCGTCAGTACGAATTAAAAATTAGATAGGCACTATAATCAAATCATTACAGAAATTGACATAATAAGCGGATCAAAAACATTTTTTGTGTACAATATCATCACACATCAATGAATAACTCAGCAGAATTTCAAGACATTACGTGAACGTTTGTAGTCCATTCAGACTCTTGACTTCAGTATCTAGTGTGACCACCACGAGCGGCAATAACTGCATCACAGCGTCTATGCATGGAGTGCACCAATCGATTGATGAAGGCCATTGTCACCTTGAACCACACTCTGAGGAAGGCCCGGCGCAATAAATCGGCTATGTTCGGCCTTGGTATGACATTATTAAGTCCCCTTGCATTTCATCCCAAAGATGTTTAATATGTTTTAAATCAGGACTAAGGGCTGGCCACTGCATAATGTTGACACCGTTGTACTGTAGGAAGTCCCGTGTAGCTCTGGCAGTATGGGCCCGAGCGTTATCATGCTGGAAAATGTTGTTCCGGTGACGTGCGAAATGTGGTATGACGTGGGGTCTGAGAGCTTGGTCGATGTAGCGCACTACTGTGATGCCGCCTGATCTCCCTGCACCAAGGTTCTGGAACACCACAAGACCCACTCTCTGGTTCAGGCTTATTCCACCAAATACCATGATGCTTGCACCTCCCCATGAGTCTCTTTCCATAACACATTGGTCTGAGTAACGCTGGCCACGTCGTCGCCATAGTCTTGTTCTGCCGTCTGCAGTTGATACGCAATACCGACTCTCATCTGTGAACAGAACAGATCTCCATTGCCTGTATCGCCAGATTTGGTAGGGCAAATTGTAAACCAATAGTGAGTGTTTTCCGCAATCTGATTGGTTAATTACCCTTGTCGAATAGTATTCGACATCCCTGAAAATGATGGCCTAATAACGGCACATTAATACGTTGGCACTAATACCGTACTACTTTCGCTGCATGAATTTGCATAATAGAGGAAGAATACCACCTCAATTTCTGTATCGGGGATTTTGATTCAATCTTTGAAGACGACAAATTCTTGGAAGAATTATTCAAAGATGATGGTGAGTAGAATCACATGGCACATAATCCTATGTGATCAGATAATAGTACAGTGATTGAAGAGCCATAACATAATATCGTTCAATGATATTTATTCACAATTAAACTGCTCTGCAAATCTCAAGCATTCGTGTATTTAATTTGGTACAATATTCGAAGTTTAAAGATTATTATTCAGCCAAAGAATAACTGTAGACGTTCACGCCGATGATGAGGGATGAGGATAGGTCCACGGTAAGGTCTACGGCAATGGAGGTTTCCGCTGTTAAGACGTCGGCTTACTTATCAGTATTGATTGGCCTTCCCTGTGTTCCCACTGTCTGGCGTGCTGTTTCGGATGCCTGCATGAAGGGATTCTGTACACACTGTCGCACAACATGGCGGTCTTGTCGTCTTGTGGTCACCCTTGGTCTGCCAGTATGGGGGCAATCATTTGTGGTGTTGGTGGCCCGAAAACGTTGCTGCATCCTGTAGATGGTCCGAACGTTGACCTGGAAGTGATTGGCAACGACTTATGCAGTGTGACCAGCTTCACGTCTTCCTATCGCCTGGCTCCTCTGAGCTGTCGTGAGTCGCGGCATCCTGCTGACGTTGTTATGTGAATGTTTCAACCAGGTTTGGGGGTGCATTTTACAGAACTGGTCCTTGTGACCAGCATGTGCAGCATGACTTGCATGGAAAACATGGAGAACACCGTACCATCTCCGAGATCAGGTTGCGTTTTTGAGACAATTTCCTTGGTTCCATTCTGAGTTTGGGAAGGAATGTTTTTGCTCAGGTTAAGTTGGAGATGTTGTCAAAAATATACAATCAAAACATTAAATGAGTTTACAGTTATCCGTTTCTGCGAAGGAAAATTCCAAAGTGACGTTTCTTTTGCTGCTTAGTATACTTATGGGAAATATAATAACCGTAGTATGAAGGGTGCTCTTAGCTAAATGACGAAAAATGATATTCGTCCTGACATATATTCGATTTAAAATGTCCAACTGTCCCCTGTATCCTGTTTTTTTGGGCAAATATCTGTTGAAGTTTTGATATGTATACATATATAGAGGGGGGATTCTAACGGGTATATCTAAAACCAGTGTTTAAAACTCCCAAAATTCCAAGCCAGACAGCCGGATTGGTAACTTTAATTAATTGGCATTTTCAAGTTAACAAGATTTAATTAAGTGTAAATTTCAATGTCAATATGTGACCTCCTGCGGCATCAATACAAGCCTGCACACGTTGCCTCATGGACGTTGTCAAACGTCGGATGACGTTACCCGGGAAACGGCGCCATTCCTCTGTCAGTGCCTGTTGAAGCTCCTGAACGTTTTGTGAAGGATGTCGGCGGCGTAGTCGTCTCTTCAACTTGTCCGATAAATGTTCAATCGGATTCATATCCGGGGAACAAGCTGGCCAAGGAATAACATGAACATTGCGCTGAAAATCTTGAGTGGCTCCTGCAGTGTGGGGTCTTGCGTTGTCATGCTGAAACAACGTTCCTCGTGGCCGTATGTTCAAGAACGGCGCCTGTATTCGTTTGCGTTTAGATTCCCCCGGATTATCACCAAGTCCGTTTTCTCATCACCATAAATGCCACCCCATACCATTACGCCATCTCCGCCGTAAGGAACACAAACTGGGACCAATCGTTCACCTGTAGCGGTACCGTCATGTCGGTTGCGTTTTGGCTATATGTTTATCACCCTCTATACTTGGTCACATATCACTATTATGTAGATTTTCATTTGTGTATTAAAGTTATTTTGAAAATGAAAAAATAAAAACATAGACTTTCCTTTGCAAGGGAGTTTATTTAGCACCTTATTCTACTCAATCAGGTGGTTATGGGATGATCTGTATTTTTTTTGAAAGGTACTATAACAGGTAAATGCGATGCATTTTGATATTTTTTTTCTTTTTCTAACGCCTTCTTGCCTGTTTGTAATATTATAATAATATGTATATGGGCCTGTGGCTTTCGTACGTAATAAAGATTTTAGGGTTATAACTGTTTAAGTTATGTGGCCTTTCATATCGGTGATGCCTACAGGTGATATTAGACCCGTGAAGATCCGGGTTAGAATATTGATATTCAGTAACCCATGCATGTCGTAAGAGGCGACTAACGGGATCGGGTGGTCAGGCTCACTGACTTGGTTGACACATGTCATCGGTTCCCAGTTGCGTAGATCGATGCTCATGATGTTGATCACTGGATTGTCTGGTCCAGACTATTTACAGACCGCCGCCATATAGCTGGAAACTAAACTCACTCACTCACTCACAGGTGATATTAGCTGTCACTCTGAACATATGATCAAGTATAACGAAAATGCATCTGACCTCGTATCAGGATGTCCGTCATGTAATTCGAATCCCTGGAATGCCAAGGCATTTTGGCCATGACGTTCAACTTAAATTTCAGGTATATCGATCACCTTGCAATTACTGCCAAACACCCAATTTCCTCCCACAAGATGAGAAGTGACGAAACAAGAAAACAAAAAATACTAAAAGAAACTTTCCTCTGGTCGATGTTCTGTTCCGTCGAGCAAGTCCAGCAGCTCCAGCTTCTGGAAGCTACATATCCTCATTAAGGACTCGACAAAGCTTTCAAAACGTTTTATGGTAGACACATGGAGGGCAGTTCACAATTTGGCGGATGCAGTTTCTTAGACTTGTGCCAAATATCGCCCGATTCGGGTGAATAATTGACTTGCCTTTGAATGTATTTGTAATGGGGACCACCGGTGGGTCGGTGTACGTTCGCTTTTTCGAGACCTGGTGTCATCACTTTTCATGCGACAATTTTCAGAATCTGAGAATACAAAGTGTTTCGCGCTCGATTTACAGTATCACTGAACCTTCGCAACCGTGTAGTGTATTTAACATTCTACCATGGCTACGTGAAATACTCGAATTTGATTGGTCAATCCATAAAATCAGACGGTATCAATTTGGATTGAAAATGCGTCTGATTTCACGGCGCTTCACTGCGCACGTATACAACACTGCCGCACTACTTCACCTTGGCCACCAACATGACTAATATCAACACAACAGACGTGATGGAAATGCTGCTGCTGAAACATGTATTAAAACTCGAAAAATACAATTATACGATTTCTCCTCCACAATTATTAGGGGACCTCACTATCATAATTATTACCTTCTATTATAAAAATATTCAAACTCAATTACAATACACAGCCCCAAACATAAACAAACAATATCTAACATATAAATCAGAAAACCGTGTAAAAATACATCCCTATCTATCCCTATTTGTGCGGCAAAACGTTCGTAAACATTTACCTACCTGGTAAATGGTATATTTATTTCCGTTTAGAATGGAAAATTCGCAAGATAACGGTCAGGCGAAACACAAAATTTGCCACTCATACTCCATCATGTCCCGTTGCATCCTTCAAAATGTAGAAAACTGAACCATGAGAATTCAGCTCTCTGTCACCTTCCCCGGAGACTGTCACTGCTATGTTCGTACACTTTGAAAAGCTTGGCCACAATCCAGTCCCAAATGATGAGAACAATGTTCCAAGGAATCTCAAGTTAGACGGATGTACACAAAGCAGCACTGTCACTCTTCCTCGCATGCCGGGGTGGAGGCACGCACGTGAAATCATGATCGACACTCGCCGGTCATAAAAAGCAACAGTCTTTGATGAGTTAGAGGTCATAGGTCGATCAGTAAAGGATTTATTCTTCGATTCTGCAGGGTTCAGGTTCGACAGTCAGTCAAGTATTTTCCATTGTTACTTCGAATTTCAACCTTTCGCAAAATGTAAACACTGGCTCGTCCGCCATTTCAAACTGTTGCGTAACTGTCTACTTCCGAGAAAATAAGTAGGTCAGACGATTCCATTATAGCGTGGCCAGGGGGGTACAGTAACACGGCGCGCAAATAGGCTGGTTTCGGTCTTGTGGAGTTATGATTATAAAAACCAAGCTCTTAGGTGTTACAGTATTGCATTGAATAAACAGTAGTTTGTTTTCTTTGGATTGAATATTTTTTATGTTGCAATGTTAAAAAAAATACGAACGGAACCTCCCACTCCTTTATCAGACGAGTTCAATTCGCCTCTCATCCCATGCCGGATTACGCAGTGTCTTCCGCAAGACGAGAAAGTTCGATGTTAAATCGGTTATGGTAGAATGGAGATAAACATATTGTGTTTGGAAATTAGATGAATGTTAGACCGAATTGATAGTCTCTAAATTAATCATTTGAAACCTCACGTTATGCGTTCGGCTTCAAATGAAATTTAGAGACTATCAATTCGGTCTAACATTCATCTAATTTCCAAACACAGTACGTTTATCTCCTAAATGTCTTCGATACAGTTCAGTAAATAGACAGAGATGCGTAAGTATTTGTCTTGCGGTGTGGACGTTTGTCTAACTAATAACCATACTATCTTTTTATGCTGCCAAATGTTGATTATATATATTACATGTTTCGTTTGTAAATTGTGAGGCCAAATATGATCTTAAGAACATTTCTGAAACACATGAATTATTAACAAATCCTGCCCACCTACCTGCTGTTTCATCTGCTGAACTAGATAATTGCTACTGTCAGACACAAGCAACCGTTTCCTGTTCCCCTTCTTTGATTTCAGCTGACACTCCCTGGTGGACGATGACCAGTTGACGGAGAGACATCTTGACGAGTACACACACAGTCGGCGACACTGCTGTAACGTAGTTTTACGAAATATCTGGAACACAGATCCGGGCAAAACCAGATCCCGTGTTCCATGAAACTGTCCGTTTACTGCCACACTTAAAGAAACGTGTAGAATCAGAGCAGCTAGAAATATGGTACTGGCATCCATTTGCTCCGTGTAGTTGAAGGCAACAAGGCAGACCCAGCTCGTCTCTTGAACTAAGCAGTATTAATGGAGAGGTGTATATCTTAGAGAATTCTTAAAAAAGAACCTTGTTTGTGTTTGTTTGGGTTTTTTGTTTTCCGTGTAACGCTGCAGTCAACTGAATCCAGCTCCATGACGACAATCTGCAAGTTATCTAGTGTAGACCAAACGATACTTTGATGTCATGCCAATGTATTACACCTGTCAAGGTACTAGTTCTCTGGAAACAGACAAGATTTAAAAGTTTTATGATATCCTGTACAGATGCTTTGAATTCTGGGTGTCTTTGTTGAACTCGTTTCACTGCAGCCAAAGCTATAAAATTACTTGTTCCTCGTGCATATTACATTATAGCAGTTCAAACTGCTTTGATACAAATTCGCTTGTCAGTGATGCGTTAAACTGACAACGTCTTTCATTCTGTTCACTGCCGCAGAACATTGTACGGCCCGACAAAACAGAGCTGGTATACTACACAATATACATGCTGCCACCAGAACAACAAGCATGGGTTCACATGTCGGCATCAAACCCGTGTCTCTTTGTGAAAACCCCCACAAAAGAACCCATAGAAGCATGCCCCTTTTTGCCATAGGATTTATGTCCAACGCTTCCTTTGCTAAACCGACTGGAATTTGCCGCTGATTAGTCGTTTGAAATATTCATGTGTTTTTATGGCGTGTTTTCTCATGTTGTCTCTTTGAGATTCACACAACATGTGCACGCAATGTATTGTAACTGGAACTCGAACAAATGGATGCATATGCTGTCATTTGCACATGAAAGCCTTAAATGCTTTCATCACTGTAAAAAGGTTTTAAAAAAATAATTGTATATGTAGCAGTGACATTTCACTTTGTATTATCTATTTTGTTTTATTTATAATGTCAATAACAAAAATCATATAAAAACATTTCTTGGTGTCGTTATACAGTTTTGTGGCCAACAGTATTATTTGTGCTTGTCTTGTGTAGGCCAGGTTAATGAATATGCATTTCACGTGCATTTCATGTTGATGGGAATCTTTGTTATAACACGGATGATTTTGATTGGTTTATCATACCTCGTGGTGTCTTGTGATTTTCATTGCCTTCTGAGAGCTGATAATGTGGCAGTTTGGATATGTAAATATGTTGTGCTAATCCGTGATAGGCTGTAAAGTTTTTATGCCTCAATTGGATTGCTATTATAAATATTTTCAAATAATGTTTCTTGGATGGGTGTCGTGCGTGCAGTCTGTGCGCGCTGTGGTGGTGACTGTTGAGAATATGGTTCACTTCTTTGTGATTTTTTCTTTTTGCCAGGCACCTTGATTTACTGAGCAGAATATGTTAGTTGAGAGCCAGAAGTTAGCAACCGAAGATCTAGATAGACGAAAGAAGTCGACCCCTATACGCCTTTTTAGGAGTGACAAGAAACGTAAGACAATATCGTCTCCATTTAGCTGCTTGTGTTCGAATTTATTAACATTTCGTACCCACCAAATACAATATTTTGCCAATGATACCAAATACACACAGACAGCATAATTTGATTGATTTGGGATTTGCGGACACAGTCCAAATTTAATGATTTCATAGGATTTTGATATTAGGCCTGAAGAGAGAATATGTAACCATGGAAAGACGATACTCCCTAACACATTTATACATGAACAGGATGCAAAAAGATGATCTGCAGTTTCAATTGCAGATCGACAAAGAACACAGTTGGGAGAGACAGCCATACCACGGGTATGAAGAATATACCCTAAGGGAAGAGCATTATAGACAAGACGGTAATTAACACTTTTTGGAAGACAATCCACAAATTTATTATGAAGATTTTCCCAAACAAGTCTAAAATTAATTTGTGGATATAACCTTTCCATGCTGTTTTCGGTGACTTTTGATAGCAGACAGTTATAAAACTGTTTAGAATTAAAATTGACAATGTCCACGAAAGGGTCAGAAACGATTGACTCAAACTGTTTTACTGCCGAAAATCATTGCTGATAATATAAAGGTACCGTTTCTGAGTGAGGGATACGCAGAGATAGAAAGGCAGGACAGTAACGACGTAAGGACATACCTAACCAGTATTTTGCAAAATACGTCCATTTGGCTGAAACAATTTTTCAGGAGTTTTTGAACATGTTTTAGTTGGAAGGCTGGTAATTTTGATTTAATATGTATAACATCCAGACCCCCTTCCAGCTTAGCTTTATATAAAACAGAGCGCCTAATAGGTTAAGACTTGGACTGCCAAATATACCTAAACGTCTCTCTTTGGAAAAGATTGACATAATGATTTGAAACTGGGGATACTGCTCCACGGTACCACAGTTTTGCAAGGCCTAAAGTATTGCACAGTACTGCTTTGCCGAAAATAGAAACAACACGCCCTTTACATAATTTTAAAACAGAACGAAATTTTTGTATCACTGGGTAAAACTGATCATCATCATTGATCTTATTGCCAATAATAATTCCAACAACTTTTGACTGGTCAATCCAAGAAATACCGAAAGGGTGGTCCGATTTAGACTTCCATTTACCAAAAAAAATTCCTTTCGTTTTGGTCATATTTAATTTTGACCCAGATGCTCTGCCAAACGTATTGTATATGTCCAAAAGTTCCTGAATTGAAGCATCTGTTGTGCAAAATTCAAGCCCATCATCAGCAAATGCAGATATTTTTGCTGAATCATGAGTACCAGGGATCTGTACACCTTTAATTGACTGATTTTGACGTATTTTATGAAGTAGAGGCTCCAGTGAAAGTACGTACAAGGAGGGAGATAATCCACAACCTTGCCTGACAGACCTCGTAACCGGAAATGGCCGAGAAATGTGTTGATTAACAATTACAGAACTGGATATGGCAGTATATAAAATTTTAACCCATTTTTGGAAATTTGGACCAAAGCCAAAAACGTCCAATACTTTCAACAGAAATTCATGGGAGACTCTATCAAAAGCCTTTTCCTGATTTAAACTTACTAAAGCACAGGGGAGATTTTTCTGCCCCACATAATCCAACACATTACGTTGTAAATGGCAATTATCCTGAATAGATCGACCTGGAACAGCGCATGTCTGATCTTGATGAACTACATCACCAATAAAGTTGCCCAAACGTGTGCATGAAAAATTTTGGAAATCAAAATCAACATTTAATAGGGAAATTGGGCGCCAATTACGTACATTCTCAGCATTATTGACATCCTTACATATGAGAGTAATATAAGAGTTTTTAGAGGAAGTAGGCAGTTGCCCAGAAGAGAAACACAATCGCACAAGACGTAGAAGGACATCACCAAGAACATCAAAGGCAAACAAATAAAACTCCTTGGTAAGCCCGTCCGAACCTGGAGCCTTGTTATTATCCATTGCTTTAAGAGCATTTAGAATTTCTGCTTTGGATATTTCACCTTCTAGTAGCTCCGAACGTTCCGAACTCAAACATGATAGATCACCCAGGAAGTCATTGCATATTTCTTCATCAATGGGTTCAGCCGAAAACAAATTAGAATAAAACTCAACAAAAACACCCATGGTGCCTTGGGAGGACTTAATTAAGTTTCCCGAAGAGCCCAAAATTGAAGATATTGATTTGTTTTTGCCTCTATTTACTTCCTTGCGCAAACAATAACTAGAAGGTTTTTCCCCATTTTCAAGGTCACTTGCTTTAGAACGAATTAAATGACCTTTAAATGCCGCTGTTTCCATATCCTTTAATTGTTTTTTGGTCTCCTTAATTTGATCTGTGTACAGACCAGGATTAGCAGATTCTGCATGACATAAATTCCGATACTGTTTTTCCCAATCTTTTCGGTGAGATAATAATGCATTTTGACGCATTTTAGAATTGAGTTTGATACATGTTTTGACTTGAATTGTGAAGTTATCCCACCATTCTAAAGTTATCTGATCTAAAGGAGGTATATTAGGTTTACAAAACCCAGCCAAAAGGGATTTAAAGCCCAAATCAAGAATTGAATTATTACATTTCCAATAAGAAGCACCAAAATTTATGCCTTCAAAATCCTTGAGCATTACCTGAACGTAGTCGTTGTCAGAAAATGAGCATGGGAGGATGGTCGAAGTGCCGACAGCGGACAGTAGGGATGTAGAAAAGTAAAAGCGATCAAGTCTAGAACCAACACCAGCAGCATTACGCCAAGACACCACCACCGAATCTGGAAATAAAGAACGGAATATATCAGCAATAGAAAAGTCAGAAACCCATTGTCTTGCAATATTTGAACCCAGCTGTTTATTATCTATGTTGCCCCCTATTTTGTCTAATCTTATATTTGTTACAGAATTGAAATCGCCTCCCACAAGTAACAATCTATTTGTTACTAAATATTTGGCTATATCCTGAAAGAAAACAACCCTATCTGAAGACTTATTAGGCGCATATATGTTTAATAATCTTATCCTAACTCCATTGACATTACCATCTATAACTAAATATCACCCATCTATACCCAAAACAAAATGATCCAAAGTGAAAGTAACCCTACTATTTATTATTAATAAATTATTGCTACCCCTCTGCTAAAATTATTTCCAAACGACCAATAAGCTTTGCCATAAAATTTATTCCCAAAACATTTAGCAATTACAATATTATAGACATGGGTTTCTTGTAGAAATAGAAAGTCAATGCCTGCGTTAAACTTGTGTGATAAAATGTTTACCTTATTGGAATCAGTCAATAGACCATTACAATTCAGAGTTGTAAAATTATATATGAGTTGTTTGTGTATTAAATCATGCTTACCAAATGTATATAACAATAACAAATGAAAAACTCCCTTAAGAGGGACAGATTTTGTTTTGTCCATTATTCGATATTCGCAATTCATGGGCATTTCAAGGTTCGTTAGGGTCAGGAACATGATCAAACATAAATTATGAAGGAGCTTACTCAATTACTTCCCCTGGTTTTTGCTTCTTTGAAGCTGCTGATGGGGATCTCCTCTGAGAGTCTGTCAGGGCTCCCAATGCTTTTAACCCTGGACTAAGATAAGATTTCCCTGGTGACTGTGAAGAAAGTATTTTAGGCTTAGCTGGTCTACCCCTCACAGGCGCAGTAGGGGGACCCATTGCTTTCATAGCATCATCTCCCTCTTGGGAAAAGTCACTTTGGGAATGCTGTGACTGCTGGGACTCCGCCTCGACCTGATCAGGCCAACTGGCTTTAACCATATCAGACTCCATCTCGTTTCCAATCTCACTCATACTCTCATCATCAGTATCAGTATCAATCATATCACTCTCTCTTTCTTTCCGTTTCTGGGCATCCCTTTCCAATTGGGCTCTCTCTTCCCCCACATCCTGCATAGTCACACCCTGAGCATACACATTGTTATTGAGCTGTTTAGGACAATTTTTCCTAATATGTCCTATAGTGCTGCATCTAAAGCAGATGGGCAACCTTCCAGAAGTAGTGATGAGCATAGACATCTTTTGGCCCATTTTAACGATATAAGGAAGTTCTTTATGGTATTCATGCATCTGAAGAATGACTCTCCTTACTCCTGTGAAAATCTCCTCGCCATCTTGCACTTTAGTTTCTCTGTGCACATTCAACACCTTGCCATACTCAGAAAAGAAGTCTATTAAGAACTGGTTTGAAATAGTGCCATGCAGCCAGTGCACTCTCAAGTGTATCACTTGTCTGCCGTAAGGTGAGCATGTAAAAGTATCTTCACCATGAATGAACTCACGAATGCTATCAAGGATTCCAACTTGGTGGGAGTGTTTAAACGTGATAAAGTATTCACTGTAGTCCTTTGACTTCCATATTCCTTTTACATCCTTCATCGTAAGGTGAGTAATATGAGTGGACAGTACCTGAATAAGGCTCTCTTCCGTACATCTGGACTTGGTACAGATCTTGATGGTATTCCTCACCAGGTCGTGCTCAAAATACTTCGCTGGCACTGGTCCAACGACAGTGGCAAAAGGCTTTTCCCATGATGGTATTGTGTGTTTGTGGGGTGGGGTGGGTGACTATTTAAAGTCTTCTGGTGCCCACCCGTAGACCTGCAAAAAGTGAATCAAGCGTCACAAAATAACTGAAAGACACACTAGAACAAAAGTCACCTTCGCAGTAGAACACCTCCAGGAATCCAAATAAGACACAACTCTGGCACAGATACGCAACTAGATGGAAGGTTGCATGGAAGATTTTTTTCACTTTATTGTATTAACATCTATACACCTGTAACGCATCGAGCAGATGTCTAGGAGTAGCTTCGTCTTATAGACGGGTGAGCAAATTTTGAATATAATGTAAACGTGTAAATATTTCATTTTTCTCTGGAAAATGTAACCAATATGCATAAGTTCTTATTTCACACTCAGTATGATCATATTTGTGAACTAACTGAAAAGGAAAAATATTTGTTATCAATGTATTTATTTCGTTCAATGTGATGTGCATATCGCTCAATGTGACCATGATTTATATGTGCTTCAGTTGTCTCCCTTTTCTGTTAATCAACTGAATCTATGCTAATACCCTTGTGATAAAAAACAACAACAAACCAAAACATTGTGATATTAATATATATAAATGAAATGTTTACTGGGTATTCTTCTGCTACTTCTTCCTGTGATCTAAAGAATAAATGGATTCGCACCCTACAGCAAATCGTTGTTTTCTCGGCGTGATAGCTGTGACAATAAATTCATAGATCAACGTGGGACCCACATGGATCTCAGCGTTAGGAACGGAAGAGGTGTTTCTCATCGTACAGTGTTCGTGTATCGAAGTACAGACGTGCGACACCGGACATCATCGGGTCAAGGTTGTATTCCTCATTGACATTGTGATATGCATTGTGACTTAGCTCTGCCTACTATACATGCCATGACCACATTATGCGTTATCATAATATATTATGATCTACAAACGCGCTATTCATGGACATCAGCCTCAGAACGCTTGATTTTAATATTTACATGTGACTTTTAATATTTACATGTCACTTTACACTGATCATCGGCAAAATAAACTTTTATCCCTACTGTTTCTACAGCAGTAATGCATTGTGATGGGACACTCCTTGGTTTGTGGTGTTGACTTTGATTTATCCTACATTGTCGGCATTTGACTTTGTCATGTGATATTTTGACTTTGTCGACTTATGCATTTCCTCTATTGTGATTAGTTGACACTTGAATTTGTCTACTTGAGATATAGGGGGGTGTTGTTCTTTTCACGTTGACTTCGTGCGTCTATATCATTGACTTTTGTGATTGCCCTTAGTAAAGATGATGTCACATGTAAACGATCACATCTTGTTTTAGATTGAATCACTGGATTGAATCGTGTGATTCAATTAGTTGATTCACAGTTTTAAATTGAGATTGGTTTCATTGAGAAAAGGGAGAATGTAATTTGTATTTGAGTTTTCCATATTTTCTTGTAGCTGTGACGTTGAGGTTTTTTTTGTACACACATGTAAGTCTGGAAGTTGTTAGGGTGTATGGTGTGGTGTATAGAAGTGTGGAAGTCTGAAAGGATGGCTTTTGAATGGTTAAACCCTAAATAAATAGGTCGTAATATCAGCCTGTTACCAGTAAATTAACTTAAACACATTCACCAATAAAGTCTTAGTTTACGAAGATTACCTAGTGGCATTGTTAGGTTCACTTGTGGCTTGACTAGTTGTTCCTTCTACAATACCGGGTAGACACTTCGGCTTAGTCCACTTACTGACGGTCTAGTTTGTGGGGTTGTTGACTCAGTTTTTTGGTGTTAATTTATAGGGTTTAGTTGTTTCTTTGTTTGGATATCAGACATACTGCACTCATACTAACCTGTTTTGATCGCCGTTTCACATGTGTACACTGCGTGGTATATGATATGGTCGCGCGCTTGTTGACTGATCGGTGACATTTTCGCGGTTGTCCATTTAACGCTCCAGACCGTTTCCGTGCATTACTTCGTCTGTTACTTCTTTTGTGTCTTGTGTTCTTTACATGTAAACATTACCCCTTGTGTTTGATTTTGGTTTAGGTTCAAATTAGTTGTTACTTGGAAGCCAGTGACTGCCCAAATATAGCCAACTCAAATCCAACCGAGGATTATGACTATAGCATCCTTATTGAGACTCTTAAAGATATGGGAATAACCCCTAAAGCAGACACTCCTGAGGATCTGAAGCAATGGATGATGTCTTTCCTTATTTCAGTAGGAACAATACCGGAGCCAGTAATGGTGAAGGCTGAACATAATGAATCGAAACAGTCTTTGCCAAGTGTAAAACCAGTGTCTGCTCATTTGGCAGATGCTCTAGCTAATATCACCCAGCAGCCGCGGTTATCTACATTTCTAGGTGAACATGGAAAGGGAGAAGCTACTTATGAGGTCTGGAGATATGAAGTAGATTGTCTTCTGAATAAATCAAAGTACCCTCCACATGTCCTGGTTCAGGCTATCCGCAGATCACTTAAGGGTGACACAGCCAAGGTTGCTTCCTTTTCCGGGGGCTGATGCTAGTATTGATGCATTACTTGCAAGACTGGACAGTGTTTATGGAATTTGTGAGGAGCCTGAATCCTTAAAAGCCAGCTTTTACAGTTCTAAACAGAAACCGGATGAATCAGTCATATCTTGGTCATGCCGTGTATGGAAACTCTATGGAAATGCTATGCGTGGAACTAAACCAAGTGTAAGCAGATGGATAAGGATCTTAGAAGTGTATTTTGGCAGGGATTATTACCTCAATACAAAGATGTTTCCGTCTATAAGTATGAAACCATACAGGATTTTGGAGAGTTAAACAAAGCTATCAGACGCATTGAGAGTGATCAACATCAAAGGAAAGCTGAATTGTCGTTTAAGAAAGCAACCACGTGTAAGATAGCTACTGCATCGAGTGAATCTTCCGACCTCAAGGAATTAATAGGAATGGTGAAAAGGCTGTTTGCTGTTGTTAGCTCTTTAAAGAACCAGGTGAAACAACAACAGCAGCATGTCGATCCTAAGTGGACTCCGAAGTTTGTACCCCCTTGTACATCAAGCTCTCAAGAACCAACTACAACACCGAGACAGGAGAATCGTGGACATGGAGAATTGAGGGATCCAGTTGTTTGTTGGCGCTGTGGTCAGGAAGGCCATTTGATGATAGGGGGTAGAGTAAACGTTTCACACAGACGTTCTTTATACGAGAATCGACCTATGGGGAGGGGTACGTCATGGGTCACTGAAGACAGAGGTCACAACCCCAACCACTTTTGATGCCAGTGAAGCTATCGTGACAGTCTCTGGACTTCAATGCACAGCTTTATTAGACACCGGTTCAACTGTCGCTACTATCTGTCAGGATTTCTACCAGGATAATTTGTCTCACATTCCTATGGCAAATATTGATGAAGTATTACACATCGAGTGTGCGGATGGAAATATGCTTCCTTCCTTAGGTGTTATACAGGTAGATATTAGTGCTGCAGGAGTACAAGAGGACAATAGTTTGCCAGGGTTACTTCTAGTGGTTCCTACAAGTAACTACAATGCAAGGGTACCTGTTCTCCTAGGAACTAATGTGTTGACACCTTTTAGGGACAGATGTAAGGAACGCTTTGGATCAACCTTCCTGCAGAAGTCAAGTATCCACACTCCATGGTACCTTACGTTTCGCAACATGGTATTGTCAGAGAGAACTTTGAAGACAAATTGGCGTTTGGGACTTGTTAAGAGTGCAGAGACCAAAAACATAGTCATACCAGCCAATAGTAGCCGAATCATTCGGGGATATATTGATAAGGAGAAACATTATCCTATGACAACTGTTACAGTTCAACCATGTAAGGAATCAGTGTTGCCCAGCGATATTGATATTACTCCATCCTTGATGCTCTATCACTACAGGAACCAAGACATGGCTGAGGTCAATGTGTCCAATGTAACCACATGGACGGTGGTTGTTCCACCAAAGGCAATACTATGCGAGGTCCAACTTGTTACCATAGCTGATGAAGACCTATGTCGCCCATCTTGTGATGTCACATCCATACTGGAGAAGGTTGAGTTTGATGAGTCATTGACCGAAGAAGAACGTCAGCTTGGAGTACAATTGATATCAAGATTTCCTGATGTTTTCTCCCATAATGACTTGGACTTAGGTCATTCAACAGCAGTCAAGCATCAAATTGACCTGATTGATGAGACACCCTTCAAACAACGTCATCAGAGAGTACCCCCATCCATGTTTGAAGAAGTCAAAGATCATAGCCCATAGTCTCATAGCCCATGGTCATCAAATGTACTTTGCCGCAAAAAAACCCGGAAAATTGAGGATGTGTTGTGACATGAGACAATTATACCAACGGACCATTCAAGACATTTATGCATTGCCAAGGATTGAGGAACTTTTGGACAATCTAGCGGGGAATAAGTACTTTACAAAGTTGGACATGAAATCAGGTTATTATTAGGTAGAAATTTTGGAAGAACATAAAGAAAGGACCGCCTTTACAGTGGGCCCTTTAGGGTTTTATGAGTACAACCGGCTTCCATTTGGATTATGCAACAGTCCAGCAACTTTTCAGCGTTTAATGGAAGAATGTCTTGGGGGCTTGTATCTTCAAATTTGTTGCATTTACGTTGATAACCTGATTATTTATTCTCGCACGCTGGAAGAACACATTGAAAGACTTACTAGGGTTTTCCAACGACTCAGAGAATGTAATCTGAAGTTAACTCCCGACAAGTGCTCATTTTCCAAGAGAAAGCTACATTATGTTGGACATGTCATATCTGAAGGGGGAATAGAACCAGATCCGAGCGAAACTGAAGTTATCAGGAACTGGAAAACACCAACTTCTCCCACTGAAGTTCGGCAGTTCTTAGGATTTGCTGGTTACTATCGGCGTTTCGTTCCAAACTTTTCTACGATTGCCAAGCCTCTAACTCACCTAATGCCAAGTCCGAATGCAAAGGGCAAATTAGCAAATGCAAATGAGTTTATCTGGGAACACTTTAATGGTCCGTTGGTATAATTGTCTCATGAGAGAGAGCGGGAGAGAGAGCGGGAGAGAGATTAGTTAATTAGTGCGAATTCAAGTTTGTGCATTAAGAAACCTCTATCGGTGTGACGTTACCTTGCGATTCAGTATACAAGACTTCGGCAGGGTTCCGATTAATCTATCACAGAATAAAAGTCCTCTTGAGAGATATTACATATGATCTTGACATCAGACACAATATGACACAACGTGACTTAAAATCTGAATTTGGTATAACTCTTGACATCGGTCCACACGCTAAAGACTGCCACCAAGTTATACTGGCACTCGTGAAGAGGAGGTTCCTCGTGGTGATTACAGGGTCACGCTGATAGCTCTTCCTCATTTGGACTCTCAGAAGTATGTGTCCACAGCACCCCGTTGCTGGTCGTAAAAAGCGACTAAACTGGGCAGCCTCTTTGCCTCGGGTCGCGCCCTAGTCTTCACGGGTTGTTAAATGCGAATGGACTTTCATTTACTTTTTACATCGATGTTGTTTTGCAGTGTGTAAAGCGGCACTGCTTTCAAACTTTCAAAAGCAATTCATGGACACATGTCTTCCCCATTTTGAATGAAATGGCTTGGAAATGATTTCTGTTCTTTCCTCAATATGCATTACAACGGCATCACGCTTGACCTGCCATGACGAGTCCATGTCATCATATATATTCTTAACTTTCAATTAAAAGTACCCTAGAGAATATACAGAGAAACCTCTTTCAATGGAGACCATTGGAAGAAGTATGGAGTATTTGCATTCTTTAGTCCTAGTTCATAAGTCGCAATTGTTCAAATAAGCTAGAACAAAATCTGACGTAGTTTGGAACTATGATACATTTAACTCAAGCTGATGTATTTGGTAATCCGTTGTCATCAAGTTATTAGTAACGCTATGGCTGAAATATTGCCAAAGTGACTTTAAATTTCAGCTCACTCACTCATCAAGTTATTAAAAAACGTGAATCTTCACGAGTGTTCATAGCGCAAAACCATGAAATCCTAGAAATTGAATCGTAATCTGTGCCTTGAGTATTCCTTCCTTAGAAGCGACAAAACCATTTCCACATTCATAAGAAATATCTGCCAAAAGCAGAGTCGATTGTACTATTTTGACTATATCATGAGTATATATATTTTTGTTTCAGCAGCATTACAGCTGTACGATGTTGTTTGTAAACAAATCGGGACTGAACCAGACAATGCAGTGATTGTGACAGAGCATGTGTTTATGAATTACGATGAAATAGTGATGATACAAGGTGTTCGCGAAAGGATGAGCGCATCCTGCCCACCGGTGACACCTGTTATAAAGATATATTAAGTCTAGTCATTTGTTTACCTCAAATAATTCGTGAACGTATGGTGTAAGTCAAAATAGGGAATTGCATCGGACATATTTTTTGTCACTGATGCATCAAGTTTGGAGATATCCTCCACATAATTCTTGAAAACTTTACTGAGGCCTTGAATGTTTTAACCTTCACAAGCAGCTTCTGAGCAAGAGTGGCATGACGCTCTTTGAAATCCTGATAAAAACGAGCAAACTCGATTGTACCTGTAAAGTTATGAAATGTGAATGCCAAAATGCGACCAAATTATTAAAAGTTGCGTTGCTATCTATCAGTTATGAATGTCTCCATTAAATACCCAATGACAATTGACTTGAAATAGGCGAGAAAGTCTCATTCATCATACTTTTTACACAAGCCATTAATGTTCCATGATAATATAGGAAGTCTGTTACTCCTATGTGAAAAGATCCTTGGCCTGTCGGATTGATATTTCCCACTTGTTATGAGGATATGTTAATGTTAATTAAAATGTCACATTAATTGACTTTTATATTCTGGCAATATGGGTCACAAAAGTTTAAAGCGCTGAGTTCGGGTTTGAACTCACACTTTGAAGTTATGTATTTTCACCAGTTGAGAGGGGGCGTGGGAGTTACCTGCCCTTTGATTGCCTAGGTTCCGGTCGGATTGTGAGAAGCTGTACATGTTAGTAATTTCTACATGATTGTGCTGTGGTGACGTGGCTTCAGCTAGAATCTGTCTGCTAACATCAATGTTTTGCCACCCAAAAGACCTACCACTCGTCTACAATGAACATTTACAGCTGTCAACAATCTTCAATCAGTACATCCGTTCTGTACTGGGAATATCAATACTTTGGTGAGCTAATATTTTAGATTTGTGACTCAATATTTTACACTCGTGACTCTATTGCATTGTATTGGAAATCTGTACTTTCATTCATTGTAACCTTGTTTATAGTTTATTTAATATATTATTTAATATCATAAACTTGTCTGTGTTCTATTTTGCTGGTTTAAAAAGACTTTTGTGACGGTAATTTCGAATCCGTAACACACTGAATGTCCTGGCCTAGTGACATTCTTTGTTCTGTCTCTTTCTGAGTTCGTGTATAATTTATACACCATCTATTCTATTTTTGTCCTATCTATTATTTACACTCCACTCCGGACTTTTGACCTCTTTCGGCATCCAGGCTTGAGAATACCTGTAATGTGATGAAGATCGGTTTGTTTGTTCTTTGTCATTTAAGCACAGAAAGGGAGTGTCACAGAAAGGGAGCGGCACAGAAAGGGAGCGTCACAGAAAGGGAGCGGCACAGAAAGGGAGCGGCACAGAAAGGGAGTGGCACAGAAAGATAGTGGCACAGAAAGGGAGAGTCACAGAAAGGGAGTGTCACAGAAAGGGAGCGGGACAGAAAGGGAGGGTCACAGAAAGGGAGAGTCACAGAAAGGAGACAGAAAGTCACAGAAAGGGAGCGGCACAGAAAGGGAGTGGCACAGAAAGGGAGCGGCACAGAAAGGGAGTGGCACAGAAAGGAGCGTCACAGAGCGGCACAGAAGGGAGAGGAGTCACAGAAAGGCACAGAGGAGTCACAGAAAGGAGTGTCACAGAAAGGGAGCGGTCACAGAAAGGGAGCGTCACAGAAAGGGAGCGGCACAGAAAGGGGGAGCGGCACAGAAGGGAGCGGGGGACAGAAAGGGAGTGTCACAGAAAGGGAGAGTCACAGAAAGGGGGAGCGGCACAGAAAGATAGTGGCACAGAAAGGGAGAGTCACAGAAAGGGAGTGTCACAGAAAGGGAGCGGGACAGAAAGGGAGTGTCACAGAAAGGGAGAGTCACAGAAAGGGAGCGGCATAGAAGGGAGCGGCACAGAAAGGGAGGGTCACAGAAAGGGAGTGTCACAGAAAGGGAGCGGTACAGAAAGGGATTTGATCCTTGTTGTAAGATTTGTGCATGATAGTGAGAATTTGCACGCTGAGCTTTTGATATATGTGGCTGGCGTCTTTGGTTCCAAATGTAACGTCTGTCTTTGTCACGGGAGTTAAGCCACGGTGATTCCTATATCGTCAACAACTATACCACAATATACTAAATACTTACTGAAATAGGGATAAAATGTTTCTTTGACGTTTATTTCGTAGTTTTGAACTGAAGTTTGATTGTTAAATATTCTATGACTATCGTTTTTCTCAACTTTTTTTTTTTAACACTTTTTGTAAAACCTTCCGAAATAGATGAGTTTACCCATTGTTTCATTGCAGTTAAAATGTACGTTTCTGATGCTATAGTATGCAAATGAGATATACTCGCTATAGGTTCGCATACATAATATATTTTATGAAAAATGGCATATACCATTCATCCTTAATTTCTTTTATCCTAATTGATATACAAAATAATTCATTTAGTGATTTCCTCAGTTCAGTTGTTATGCCTGTACTCATGTTGAAAGTTTACTATTGTCAATTGCACAACCGCTATGACAACGCACGTGCAAATGCATCTTCCCGTCTAAACACACGTAGTTGTCACCACCCATTGTTGATTGTGACGTAAATTACAACATGTTTCTAAATTTGTTTGATAATATGCAAATTTGTGTTATTTGTATCTGTAAAATGGTATTATTGATAAAATTATAAGGATCAAATTCCAGTTGGGAAAAACATACATGTAGTTATTTTTATATTTGTTAAAACTGCCTATTTTGATAAAGTAATATACAAATAAACTCCACTCTATTTCTATTTCCGTGAGTACTTCATTATTGACATATTGACTGCTTCGATAGGATTGGCTACAGGACGTTTGTCAGGGGAATTAGGAAATCAATCAAATTGCAACAATCAATACAAGGTTCCTGTAATATTCAGTGAGATGACACAGGCAAGGGATACTGTTCCACAGATGTTCGTGTAGCATTTCCTGCAGTGGCTGTAAGTATGCTCCCTGACACACATTGTGGCATCAGCTACATATTAATTCAGTTGTTTCGTAACATTTTAAGAACAACATCAATTCAAAACTAAGGACGTCATGTGTGTAGAAACGAATTTCCTGCAGTGGCTGTAAGTATGCTGCCTGACACACATTGTGGCATCAGCTACATATTAATTCAGTTGTTTCGTAACATTTTAAGAACAACATCAACTCAAAACTAAGGACGTCATGTGTGTAGAAACGAATGTATTTTGAATGTCCGTGTTTCACGTCAGTAACGATGCTGGACATGACATTTCCTCGTCTACCATATTTGCCAGTTTATCAAATTGTGTGGATCTAGTTACTTGATGTTCATAATTGACATGATTTATAGTCAATTTTAACATAATTTTAACAAGCCACAGCGGACCCACATACATGGAGCTACGCCCTTATGGACAGTTCCCTTTTTAAGAAAAACCGTCATTAGAAAAGGCGATGACAGGTTACATTATTACAACGAGGTGCCAATTTACGGAGATAGTGTACAGTGCATTGTAGTGAGTGAGTTTAGTTTTACGCCGCGGCGGGGAGTCTGCTTCACGATGCATTATAAGTAATTGCATTTTGAAAGTTCAGCATACGTGAAAACACACGGGATGGTCCGGGTTGGAATTGGTTTTCGGGAACAAATGACGGCTTCGGATGGTCAGACTGGCTGACTTGGTTGATGCATGTTATTGTATCAATACTACGAGGATCAATGTCACAGATGATGTCAATAGATGATGTCAATAGATGATGTCAATAGATTATGTCACAGATGATGTCAATAGATTATGTCAATAGATGATATCAATAGATTATGTGAAAGATGATGTCAATAGATGATGTCAATAGATGATGTCAATAGATTATGTCTGTAGATTATGTGAAAGATGATGTCAATAGATGATGTCAATAGATTATGTCTGTAGATTATGTCAAACACAGCCTTCACGTAGCTGTAATGTAGTCTAGCGCGGCATGAAACAACAAACGAACAAACAAACGTACATGAAATCAAATTGAATGCAAACTGTTAAAATTGTATAGTCTTTCCGAAGATGTTCCCCTTACAAAACTGACAGTGTGTTCTCTACTAATACAGTGTATCATGTAAGTGAGTGAGTTAAAATTTAAAGTCACATCGGCAATATTTCAGCCACATCATGACTAAAACAAGTTTTTAACTTCATCATAAATACATGTAAATCACTAAAAGCATGTCAACGAGGGACAGTAAAACCAACTAGAATATCACAGACACAAGAAATAAAACTAGTATCTATCTCTACAATATAAAAACGGGCTACAGGTCCGTCAGCAACTCTACACTCTTTCACCGCTCCCAGACAGAGACAACAACCACCAACGCGATCTTCGATGAAGAACTTATCAACATGTGTTTTACCAGCTGTACTCGTTCCATACTGAGGTTCAAGGCCACATTTATCCTCTCGTGTACTTCCTTCAGAGGAGACATATGCCCGAGCATTCCGCCCACTGAAAGCAGCACAACGTAGTTTCAACTTATCTCCAGACATCATTCAGATGGATTTTGAGAGGGCCGTACACACGTCACAACTACGTGGATGTTACTGTCACTACCCCTCAGTGTGTTTGGAGATGTATCCATAAACTGATGATGATGGCCGCCGTCGCACGAACAATAATCTGGAAGGTTGGCATCATCGTTTGAACAATATCAGTGGGAAATGTCATCCCAACATCTATGAGCACGTTCGTGTGTTGAAGAGAGAGCAGTCCTTTGTGGAGGCCCGCCTTGCTCAAGTGTGTGGCCACAGATGTGCACCAGCAAGGAAGCGCTGCTACCGCGAGCTTGACAGAAGGCTTCAGCGTCTCAAGGATCAGCTTCAGAGACAAGAGATTACCATAATGAACTATGCTGATCAGACTTGCTCACTTGGAATGTATATGATGTGAATCAAGGGTCTATGAGCAGTGTACATTTTTCGTTGTAACAAAGTGGCCACAATAAAGAATGTACTGTATGACGTATTTTGTTTTCCTTAATGCCCGGAGCGTCGACCGCCATAGTGTTAACGCCTAATTACCTCCTTACGTAATACCCGAAACATCGAATTTATAAAATTTCAATAGTCGACAGTCCGGGTGGCCAGCCTTACAGTACCTTTGCTACCTGCATGGACCCTAGCTGGATTTATACCATCCCCTCAGCCGCTCGCGATTGTAGGAAAGTTAAGCCATAATTTAAAATCACACAAATGCTACGTTTAAAAATTCTGGTAAGTTGAACTGTACTTTGAAGGTTTTGGGCCTTACGTATCCTCGCAGGAGGACAATAATTTTACAGTACTTTAACCCCCTATGAGGATACAGCCATTAACAATCCAAGCTACTAATCTAAACTACCAATCTTTAAAATATATCTATTTACAAAACACATTAATCAGAATTCATCAATTTAATCAATGTCTTTTACAAAACCAATAATTAAATGAAAATTAACATTTGTAAAAAGATCCTTAACAGTTTTTACACTGAAATATTTATCCCTTACGAGGAAAAATGCAGCACAGACATGCTTGACAGTGACTCTCTCCATATTGAGTTAATAAAGTGCTCCCTGGTATTAACCATCCATCAGACTCACATATTTGATGATTCGTACGTTGTCACAATTGTTTTACTGAAGTAATGTCCCTCTGTGTTTCAGGCTCTTCTCAACTTTACGAGAACGTAACTTTCGCCCTGAAATCCAACCATCGTCAACATATCAGTAAACGCCATGGACTGTTCTGAAATGGCCGTATCCCCGCTATCTACTGGACAGGTGCCCCCGTCCCTGCTTCAAGGGTCTCCTGCTATGTCCCGGATAGACTGTGTCTCTCTGTGTTTCCTCAGTGCATACTGTACCACCATGTTCTACAACAAGGGCACCAAGTCTTGTATCCTCATGGAAGGTTTCAGTCAGACACAGCTGGTTGCCACGTCTGAGAATATTGAACACCTGGTGTTCGGCAAAGGTAGGGTGTATATTTTGTGCCAGATTTGACAAGAACATCCGTATATTCAGCGAATAATTTGGCCGCAGCAACATTTCTGAGAATAACTACAGAAATCGCCAAGCATTGAACAATTATTAGGAGTTTAATACGACGTCATCCCATTATAAGAGAATTAATCAATTTGACCTGAAGAAACTTGATATGATGATATTTTGTGCTGAAAGCACGAATATGATGTAAAGTGGACTACCGATTTGATCAGAACAATTTACTGTAAAGTGCACAGTTCTCAAAGAAGAAACAATAGATCTTTTTGATAATTGAACACCAATAAATCATTTTATAATGGATTTAATTAATTCTAAAGAGAAAAGTTCGATTCCATCGACATCAGGATCTTGCCCTCGCTTTGCTTAAATTCGAAACCTGTGTCTTTTCCTAAACTTTATTTGTCCTGACAGAGACAGCTTTGATCCCACTGTCTCAGAGACCAAACTGCATTTATAAGGATGCCGTTTTAGGTTAGATATATCTTAGATCTTAGATATATATGTAAGTACTGTTTTGAATAATAGACTGTTTTCACTCAATGCTATTTAGAATGTAGTTATACTCTTGTACTTTACTTAGAAAGTGTAATCCCAAATATATACTGAGTCAAAAAAGAAACTTCACAAAATGTAATTTGAAAAATAATGAATAATTTTTCTCTGATGATACATCTATGTATCCGAAATGGGATCCCTATCTTTCGACTCTAGAAAAACGTTAGTAAAACCCACTCAAACCCATCCATTCGTCGTGCAAATGACTTTAGTGCCAAATGAGCTTTGCACGTGCAGTCGATCACGTGATCTTCGCATCGAAGTTTTCTTCATATGCCCGTGTTTGCATTGGCCTCAAGAATTGAAAAAAACACTTTTAAACCACAGTTCTAACGGTACTTGAAATGCCACGATTGTCAAATGTGCAACGTGAACGTGCCGTTAGCATGTTGCAAGCGGGAAGATCAGTTATTGACGTCGCAAGAGCAATGGGATGCAGCCGTCGTACTGTGTATGACTTGCGAGGTCGTCTACAACAAACTGGCACCACTTCTGATCGCCCAAGGTCGGGTCGTCCACATGTGACGTCACGAGCAGAAGACCGTCAAATTGTCCTACGTGACAGATTTCTAACGGCTACACGAACCAGGGCTGAGAAGTTTAGAGGTCGACTCTCCTCACAGACCATTCGAAATCGGTTGCGGGCTGCCAATCTCCATTCTCGACGTCTATATCGTGGGCCAATATTGACGCCGTTTCATCAACGTCAACGTCTGCTGTGGGCCCAACGTCACCTCCGATGGACCCAGAGAGACTGGAATCGAGTCGTCTTTAGCGATGAATCCAGGTTTACCCTCAGATTCGCAGACGGCAGGCATAGAGACTGGAGACGATGTCGTGAAAGGTATGCCCAATGTTGTGTACAGGAAGTCGACAGATTCGGGGGCGGAAGTTGCATGGTGTGGCGTGCTTTCTGTGGGAACAACCGTTCCCGACTTCTGGTCATCCGTTGAAACCTCACAACTGCTGCTTACAGCGACCAGGTGCTCACCCCTCGTTCCTTTCATGGCGGCTCATGGCCCAGGTCTACAGTTCCAGCATGATAATGCTCGGCCGCATACCGCGATGTTGACACGAAATTTCCTTCAAAACGCTGGAATCAATGTCATGGACAGGCCATCGAGATCCCCTGACCTTAATCCAATAGAGCACGTTTGGGATGCACTTGGAAGAAGGCTTCGTGGTCTTCGGAACCAACCAACCTCAGAATTTGCAGGAACTTGAAGCTGCCTTGCAAGAGCAATGGCGCAGAATCCCCAACCACGTGTTCACAAGCATCAGGCAGTCGATGAGGAGACGGTGTTTGGCAGTGGTGAATGAGCGGGGCGGCCATACACGATATTGAACTGAGAAATTTCGCATTTTATTTCTTGTGACTTGACATTCTGTATACCCATGTTTTGGAACGGCGGTGTAGCCTAATGGAACTGATTATGGCACTGTCAGTGTATCGAGTACATCACACAGATCTCAGCGATGAAATAATAACAATTTAACCATCTTACCATCTCTTTGTTCTTTTTATAGTGCCCTGAATAAAGAATGTGAAGTTTCTTTTTTGACTCAGTATTATATAACATATGTTACATTTGACCACTTTCTAAATAGCATTGACCCGTGAAGATGCGGGTTAGAATATTGATCTTCAGTAACCCATGCTTGTCGTAAGAGGCGACATACGGGATCGGGTGATCAGGCTCGCTGACTTGGATGACTCATGTCATCGGTTCCCAATTGCGTAGATCGATGCTCATCTGGTCCAGACGCGACTATTTACAGACCGCCGCGATATACTAAGTAGTAGCTGGAATATTGCTGAGTGCGGCGTAAAACTAACCTCACTCACTCACGAAATGACATTGTGTAATGATAGCTTTCGGCCGTGGGTGCCGTGCCAATTAACGCTTATCAGATGGGTACAGAAAGTCCACAGTCTAGACTACCAGTTGTCCGACTTCCATTTTCATAGAAGTCGCGGTGGCTTTTCCAAGAAAAAGACAATAATCTGTACTTTGCTAAGAAAGTGTATCCCAAATATCACATATGTTATGTTTCCACTTTTGTAATTTCCTGTGAGATTGCTCGTGTAGGATCCGTAACAAAACGTATAGTTTGGAGCTCTTTTGTCGAAGTTGTGTCGGTGGGAGTTGTCTCATGGGGTCGGCGGTACTGCAATACTGCATCCAGTTCCAGTTCTTGACCTGTGTCCAGTTTTTGATCAGTGTCCAGTTCTTGACCTGTGTCCAGTTCTTGACCTGTGTCCAGTTCTTGACCCGTGTCCAGTTCTTGACCTGTGTCCAGTTCTTGACCTGTGTCCAGTTCTTGACCTGTGTCCAGTTCTTGACCCGTGTCCAGTTCTTGATCAGTCTCCAGTTCTTGACCTGTGTCCAGTTCTTGATCAGTGTCCAGTTCTTGACCTGTGTCCAGTTCTTGACTTGTGTCCAGTTCTTGACCTGTCCAGTTCTTGATCAGTGTCCAGTTCTTGATCAGTGTCCAGTTCTTGACCTGTGTCCAGTTCTTGATCAGTGTCCAGTTCTTGACCTGTCCAGTTCTTGATCAGTGTCCAGTTCTTGACCTGTGTCCAGTTCTTGATCAGTGTCCAGTTCTTGACCTGTGTCCAGTTCTTGATCAGTGTCCAGTTCTTGACCTGTGTCCAGTTCTTGACCTGTGTCCAGTTCTTGATCAGTCAGTCCAGTTCTGTCCAGTTCTTGACAGTTCTTGACCAGTGTCCAGTTCTTCACCTGTGTCCAGTTCTTGATCAGTGTCCAGTTCTTGATCAGTGTCCAGTTCTTGATCAGTCTCCAGTTCTTGACTTGTGTCCAGTTCTTGACCTGTGTCCAGTTCTTGACCTGTGTCCAGTTCTTGATCTATCCAGTTCTTGATCAGTGTACAGTTCTTGACCTGTGTCCAGTTCTTGACCTGTGTCCAGTTCTTGATCAGTGTCCAGTTCTTGACCTGTCCAGTTCTTGACCTGTGTCCAGTTCTTGATCAGTGTCCAGTTCTTGACCTGTCCAGTTCTTGACCTGTGTCCAGTTCATGATCAGTGTCCAGTTCTTGATCAGTGTCCAGTTCTTGACCTGTCCAGTTCCTGACCAGTGTGTCCAGTTCTTGATCAGTGTCCAGTTCTTGACCTGTGTCCAGTTCTTGATCAGTGTCCAGTTCTTGACCTGTGTCCAGTTCTTGATCAGTGTCCAGTTCTTGATCAGTGTCCAGTTCTTGACTTGTGTCCAGTTCTTGACCTGTGTCCAGTTCTTGACTTGTGTCCAGTTCTAGATCCGTCCAGTTCTTGATCAGTGTACAGTTCTTGACCTGTGTCCAGTTCTTGACCTGTGTCCAGTTCTTGATCAGTGTCCAGTTCTTCACCTGTCCAGTTCTTGACCTGTGTCCAGTTCTTGATCAGTGTCCAGTTCTTGACCTGTGTCCAGTTCTTGATCAGTGTCCAGTTCTTGACCTGTGTCCATTCTTGATCAGTGTCCAGTTCTTGACCCGTGTCCAGTTCTTGATCAGTGTCCAGTTCTTGACCTGTGTCCAGTTCTAGGCCTGTGTCCAGTTTTTACCTGTGTCCAGTTCTTGATCAGTGTCCAGTTCTTGACCTGTGTCCAGTTCTTGACCCGTGTCCAGTTCTTGACCTGTGTCCAGTTCTTGACCCGTGTCCAGTTCTTGATCAGTGTCCAGTTCTTGACCTGTGTCCAGTTCTTGACCTGTGTCCAGTTCTGGTTGTTTCCAAATCTTTTTCTCCATTTCCCTCATTGATGGTTGCTGTAGTGACCTGTTATGTTTGTACATTTTAATGCAATTACTAACTGTTGATGTGAGTAAACATGATAATAACGTTCATCCATGTGACACAAAAAAGCTATGTCGTATTCTTCGCTCAGAATAATATTTTATGAGCTTCCCTGATTCTCTGTTTATCATGATTGATGAAACAAATGAATCACAATGTAGATTCCACTGTTATGTTGTTGATGTTTACATTCGCTGTTTGTTTTACAAACAAAGCCGTCTCATGGCGGCTTGTAGTCAAAGGGAAAATGTTGCTTAGCTTCGTAGTCACAAGTATCTACTACAAGTTGGGGTTTATTATTTTTAAACCGACATCAGGATCGGTTGACGATCTAAAAAACAGAAAACAAAAACACGTTTTTGTGAAAGACAGTTTACATAAATAAGCGGGAAAATGGATGACGTCATAGCGTTGCTTACTTTACTCAAGTTTACCATTGCTCAAATTAGTGAACAAATCATGAAAACAAGGTTCTCAAGTTCCTATTTGTACCATTAAAGTGAACTGTTCTCGGGGCAATGGGGGTAATGGGATAGCCCAGTGGTTAAAGTGTTCGCTCGTCACATCGAAGACCCGGGTTCGATTCCCCACATGGGTACAATGTGTGACGCCCATTAATGGTGTCCACAGCCGTGATATGGCTGGAATATTGCTAAAAGCGGCGTAAAACCCAACTCACTCACTCACTGTTAGCGCCCCATACTGTCACACGTTTCTTGCTGCATCCTGTCACACAGCATTTGCTCTACAGTAATGGAAAAAAAGTAACTGCCCATAAAATAAAATTGCATAAAATAAAAGGTATTTGAAAAGTTACAAAAATAACCCTAAATAATGTAGCAATGCACTTTGCATGACATTTGATATCACGTATCGGGCGTGGCAAGTGCACTTTGTGCACAATGAACGAGCTCACGTTTTGCATGCTATTTGACACCTGAAGTTCACACACCTGATATTGAAAATTGAAGAACGGTTGATTATTCTTTAGCCTCTGAATGTTGAGGAAAACACATTAATTTCAGCTGCGTGTGCGTCATGCCACGGCTTACAGAAACTCAGCGTCTGCGCACCGTGGGTATGCTGGAGACTGGAATGGCCCAAAATGAAGTACACATTGAAGACGTTTTCAATACAATGGGAACACGAGATATTTGCCTCGGACCGGTCGTCCATGCGTGATATCACGTTGGCAAGACCTAATTATTTCTGTATTTAACATTGTCGAAGTAGTGAGTATACATATCACCGGCACCGGTCCTACTAATTATCCACAATTGGGGTGACACTGTTGTCATAACACTTCTCATGTATCTCTTTTGAGGTGTAGTTCTTATGGCATGTAGTTCCTATGGAGGGTAACCCGACAACCACATTCTACTCACCCATCAAAGGAATCGATTCCAGACAGCTCGTTTGACTGCTCGGACTATTCTTGGTTTACATCCAATCAGTTCCAGGACTGTACGTAACCGCCTGAGCGAGTACAACAACCGGCATCGACGGTCTGCAATATGTCCAATTCTGCTCCAACGTCACCGACAGGCACGTCTTGCCTGCTGCTAACAGTATCTACAAAGCAGGAGACAAGATTGGGATGGTGTTTTGCTCACTGACGAGTTGAGATTTCATGTGGACAACTCAGATGACAGGACAAGGGTGTACAGACAGCGAGGTGAACGGTATGCTAACGCATGTGTTGTTCAAGGTCGACAGTTTGGTGGCGGAGGCGTTATGGTATGGGGAAATGTCACATCTCATGGTCGGACACAACTAGTCATTGTCAATGGCAATCTGACAGGTCTGCGTTAAAGGAATGACATCACTGGGCATCATGTGCAGCCACAGTGCAGCCGTTCATTGAAAGACACAGACGTAACTTCAGGCTTCAGCAAGATAATGCCCGTCCACATGTCGCTCATTGTGTGACAGATTTCCTGAGACAGCAGAATATTCCAATACTCCCCTGGCCAGCTGTTTCTCCGGACCTGTCCTTTATCGAGTACGCTTGGGGTGAAATGGAGCGACGGTTACGTCAAGCCCAGAATCAGCAATTGACGTTAGCGTTCACAGTGATTTTAGGTCATAACCACTTAATGGTTAAATGTGCCAAAGCCTGTTTTAATATACTGAAGCGTTGTCGTAATCTTCCATATTATTAAAACTCCTTTTAACGTGTATACTTTTTATCGTATAAATTCACACTGTTTTAATTTTGCATGCCTATGTTTTACCTTTTAAGAATTCTGTATGTATCTATTTTCAAATGATATTTTTATGCATTTTATTGTATATATACTCATGCCAATAATGGTTGTCAGCCCCTCAATTTTTAATTGGAGAGGTGTGTGTGGGGTTGGGGTGGGAGGGGGAGACAACAATTATTGGCATGAGTATATATGAGTGTGTGCAAGCTCTCACATATGTATACAAGTCTCTCGTAACTCTTATAGAGTGACTCATATATTCCTTATATTGTTATATTTTACCCATTCTACATGTACGTTTACTGTATATATACGCCAATAATGGTTGTCACCCCTCCCCACCCCAACCCCCACACACATCACACTCCTATCCCACACCCTCTCCAATTAAAAAGAATTGAAGGGGGTGACAACCATTATTGGCATGAGTATATATTTGGTGAGCCTCAAATAAACTGTCTGTCTGTCTTAGCTGAATTGGAACAAGCGTTAGTTCAGACATGGAACAACATTTCCAAGCTTTCTTCAATCGCTTAGTGTCATCTATGCATCATCGTTGTCAAGCCTGCATCAACGCCAATGTGGACACACACGAACTGACTTATGAACTGACTTTTGACACCACATGTCTACAGGGACTTCTCGATGCATAGTGTCAAAAAAGCTTTCGATATAATCCTGTCTACGGTTAAACAGCGGTTAAGGAAAACACCACAAATCATGTTATTATCTTTTTGCATTAACAAATGGTGTAACATCAAATAATGCACCGTTACTTTATTCCAGGGTCCCGATCCTCAAAGTGTTCGTAAAGTTACGACAGGTCGTATCTCTATGATTTATCATAGGCTTACGAATGTCGGAGCGCAACGAACGCTTTGTGGACGGGGACCCAGTAGTATATATCACGTCATGTTTCCGTTTTGAAAAGGAAAAAAATGGGGTCGACGGCGTCGGGAACCACATCGTATATTTAATGTTCAAGTATCCCCTATGGATTTATCCTACACTTGGGACCAAGGCTTTCACTGCGTACAGAGGGAGTCCGCTGAGAATCAGACACAGAATGCAACATATGCTTCACATATTTCATTATCAATAGACAATGGTATACCGTCCAGCCTGCTGAACCCTGACGTTTACAGAACACGTTGTCTCTCGTGGGCAAATGTGGGTCTGTTAGTACAGACAGTTTACGTTTCGTTGAGTAGATCCAGGTGTGGATACTTGTAGGCTACCTTAACATCAGGCTCTATACTCACACAAGTTTACTCCACCACAGCCCACCTCTTCCAAATACTACCCGTGAAGATCCGGTTAGAACTGATCTTCAGTTACCAATGCTTGTAAGAGGCGACTAACGGGATCGGGTGGTCAGGCGCGCTGACACATGTTTAGGTTTCCAATTGCGCAGATCGATGCTCATGCTTTTGATCACTGAATTGTCTGGTCCATACTCGATTATTTACAGACCGCCGCCATATAGCAGGAAAAGTGCTGAGTGCGGCGTCAAAGTAAACTCACTCACTCTCTGAAATACAACTTCAACACAAGACAGGATAGGCTCGTCCCAGAGAGGGAAACTAAGTGACAACGTTTCGCATCTTTCGTTTTGAAAACCCGCACTACTCTGCAAGTGTTAGAAGTTTCTCTTTAAAGTTGTTTGAGTCTGGCCATTGTTTGTCTCATCTCCTGGTACATCAGTCTCGATTCGTTAAATGTTCAGACCATGAACCCATGGTTGTTTTGATTGGAAAATACTGGAATTTACCTGACTGATTCATCCTCTATGTATTGATTTCCTTGTCATCTCTCTATCGAGGGGCGGTGGGGTAGGCTAGTGGTTAAAGCGTTTGCTCGTCACGCCGAAGGCCGGGTTTGATTCCCCACAAATGGGTACAATATGTGAAGCCCATTTCTGGTGTCCCCGCCGTTATATTGCTGGAATATTGCTATTCCCACACTCACTGTCTCTAATGATTACTTGTCAATATTAACTACTCGTCAACTCTGTAAGTTCCATTTGTTTTGTGGTTTAGATCACGCGCGATTCTGTCGCCCTTGATTTTCAAAAACAACGTCAGTGTTAACGCTATCGTGGCGGTAACCATCATTTTAAAGTTCTTGTTTTATAAGGTTCATGTGACGTCATTTTACCTTATAACCATTATACCCGCATAACACTTTACACATAGAAATGGGTGTGTGGGTGTTGTGTTATGTGAATGGGTGGGGTGGTGGAGGTCATGCTGGAATTATATGGAGATGGTTTGGAGTCATGCTGGGTATATGGAGCTGGTGTCGAGTCATGCTGGGTATATAGAGATGGTGTGGAGGTCATGCTACAGGTATATGGAGGTGGTGTGGAGGCCATGCTTGGTATGTGGAGGTGGTATGGAGGGTCATGGGTATATAGAGATGGTGTATTGGAGGTCATGCTGGGTATGGAGGTGGTGTGGAGGTCATGCTTTGTATATAGAGATGGTGTGGAAGTCATGCTGGGTATATGGAGGTGGTGTAGGAGGGTCATGCTTGGTATATGGAGGTGGTGTGGAGGTCATGCTGGGTATATGGACGTGGTTTGGGGAGTCATACTGGGTATATAGAGATGGTGTAGGAGTCATACTGGAGTATATAGGAATGTTGTGGAGGAGTCATGCTGGGTATATGGAGGTGGTGTGGAGATGTGCTGGGTATATGGAGGTAGTTGTGGAGGTCATGCTGGGTATATGGAGGCAGTTTGTAAACAAATGTGACTGAAGCAGACACTCCAGTGATTGTCACCATGCGATACGATGACCGAGCATGTGTTTATGAGTCACTATGAAATAGTGATGATACAAGGTGTTCGCGGAAAGGTGAGCATATCCTGCCCCACTGGTGGCACCCGTCATAAACATGAGCAAAGTCTGGTTATTTGTTCACTCTAAGTAATTCGGGAACATACGGTACACGTCAAAATAGGTAATTCATCCGACATAATTTTTTGTCACTTATGCATCAAATCTGGAAATGTTCAGCACTGAGGCCTTTCATGTTTTAATGTCGGTGTATCGTGTTTAGTTTAAAACACAGCATCGATATGCCTCACGTTCTTTCTATTGATATGTGCACTTAATTGAGTAATACCAGATACTTAGGAGACATCATAGTACGTAAAACAGGGGATGGTCTAAAATCCGGACCCGGCCAACTACATTATTGGCTAATAAATCCATTATCATAAAAAATGCCTACAATTAATTAATGCAACACACACTCATGATAGTAATGATCAACCAGAAGCAACAAACGCGAATCATAGTCATTGTATTGTATTACGAGTAAATCGCTCAAAACTCAGGAAGACGAGCAATTTGGTGTAATGGTTTACTAATGTAGGGAATGTAGATCCTGATGGGGGCTGAATCTGGTTTGGTCTATCGGAGGGAGGGGACAGAGCTGAGGCTGGATATGGTTTAATTCTACAATTTCTCTCTTCACGTATGACATTTCTTCATGCAGATTCAATGATGTTCTGAGCTCTTCTGGTTAGAGTGGATGAAGTCGATCGTAACTTTGGGAGGATGGTTGGAGTTGTAGTTGTAGTGGATGTACTGATCTGTATGTGTAGGTTTTCTGTACAAAGTGGTTTGAGGAAATGTGGGATACAAGGACGTTAAGGAAAGGTAGTTGATTGTTCTGTCCACGGTGAATATGTTGAGGGGTTGTACGTTGTTTAGATGGTTCAGAAGCTGGTTGGGATCCTGATAAGGTTGGAGAATGACGATCGTATCATCTACTTTCCGGTTTCAAAAGGTTGGGTTGACAGGCGCAGTTTGTTGAGCTCCACCCAAAGTTAAGGCAAACACAGCGAAGCCTTTCACATTAAACGCCAAACATGTTACTGCCCAACTTCTAAAACGCCACCCAAAGAAGGAAAACAGACTGTCAGACGTTATTGCGGAAGATACTCAACTACCCAATAACTCTCAGACAGATGGGCTGGGGAGCTGGTGTGATGGTAAACAAGTGTTACAGTCGGCCATTTTCAAAGACTGTGAAGAGATTGGGGCTGATAAACGATGCCCTTTTGTAAATGGAACGTCGTGTGAACGTCACCCGACCACGATACAACAATAAGCGAAACAATGTTGGCATCCGAAGGTCCTTGACCACAAATACAGCTCATGCTTAGGTGAGATCCCCAGTAACTTCAAGGATGGATTATAGCATTGGCACTAATTTTAGCATGACAGAAAAAACTCTTCAGAAAACTGTAATTACACCAGCCAGTACTCTGGCCAGCATATCAATCTAAACAGATATATATATATTGTGAGTGAGTCAGTGAGTTAAGATTTACAGTCACATCGGCAATATTTCAGCCATATCGTAACTAAAACAAGTTTTAGATTCACCATAAATACACGTAAATTATAGAAACCTGTCAACGAAGGACAGTAAAACCAACTAGAATATCACAGTACCACGAAATAAAACCAGCATCTCTCTCTAATACTGGATTTCAAGTTAGGATTTCAAATTAGGACAATAAGTATATAATGGGATATAGATGGCCAACAACTGAAGATAGATCACCGTACTAGGGACCATGGGGACTTACTGTGCCTTTACTACCTGCATGGACCCCAGCTGGATTTATACCGTACCATACCAGATCTTTGCAATATTGACAAATTTAACCAAGCATTAGACGAACAAGATTAAATATAATTTGAATGTTTGGGGGACTTACATATATCTTTAAATAATGTACGGTTTGTAAATGATGCAATTTACATTCCTTTACTTTCATGCATGGAATCTAGCGCAGAACTAATACTAATCTTGAGAGATGGTGGGCGAGCTGGCTTAGGCGCCAGACTAGTGATCCAGCGAGAGATGTCGGGATCGAGCCCACCTGTGACTGGGTGTAAAAACCTTGGAGTCAACTTTGCGTGCAGACTGTCTCAGTGTTGTCACAACCCCTAGTGTACAGTACACAACCCTGTTCACTTAAAAGAACCAACGAATGCGTTGGTATATGACCAGACGGTGGCCACATGAATACGCGCAAACACCTAGTTGCAGGTACAGCAACGTGCAGTGAACTTGGACAAAGCACTGTGACTATGTGCCCCTGTCCACCCAGCTGTGAATGGGTACCTCGTAAGGATGAGAAAGCCGCAATAATTCGGTGCGCCTAGTGGCTGCAAGAGTTGTATGATCCCCTGGGAGTTACGATTGATAATACGACGTGCCGCTGAGTTTGACATCCAATGATCGAGGGGAAAAAATACCAGCACCTTGAGTATGTACTAGTTACGTGGATATGTGCGCTAGTGTGGAGGGTCTTCATGATAAAACTTTATTGTGTACTTTTGCACATATTTATTTATGATCCTCTGGTGATGCATGAAAAGACTTATGATGAAAGCAAGGAATTCCACAGCTATCTTAAGCGTGCCAAGGTTCTTTGACATAATCTGAAATTTGAGGTTGATTTTGCTGATGGCGATGTACTGCTGGAAGGTACAGTGATGGGAATAAACCAAGTGAAGTTATTCGTCAAGTCTGCTCAGAGTCGGTCATTTGTGTAGAAGCTTGCTGAGAAGCCTTTGCATCGTGTGTACATGCAGTGTGTGGAACAGAATAGCAATCCAACCGACTCCTTCGCCTGGATGAAATCGGCTTGTCTCAAATGTGAAACTGAGGCCAGGACCAGTCACTTCCCGCTCGCAATCGCCTAAATATCAACATGAAATGTCGACTATGTTATGAATTTACAGAGACTGCCCAATACCTTGTCAGTGGATGCCCTTCCTTGGCACAAACAGCATACCTTAAACGACATGATGGCATGGCTCGTTGTTTCTACTACCCTCTTCGACATGCCTGTGGCTTTGACTCTGAGGTCCATCCATGGTACGACCCAGAACATGTCCAGGGCGTCATGGAAAATGATGCTTTTAAACTGTTTTTGGAATAGGCCCATATACAGCCTCAGAAGAATTCCAGCAAACAAACCTGATCTTGTCTTTTTTTGATAAAGCCAATGAATTTATTTATATCATTGAATTTTCTGTCCCTGTTGACAGCAATGTGATTCGCAAGATTCAGGAAAAGCATGATAGGTATGCGGACCTTGCCTTTGAACTGTCTCGCTTGCATCCCAAGTACACTGTTGTCAGGCTCCCCATTGTTCTCGATGCCCTTGGTTTGGTACCTCCTGATCTCTTGGCGCAGATCGGAAGAGTGCCCGGGTTCTCAACTAGGAGCACAGCTCCTCTGACACTCTGGGTAATGCAGAAGGCTGTAGTGTTGGGGAGACTTCATATTCTCCGGAAAGTTCTATGTGAGTTCGACTAGGCAGTGTTTCCTGGGAGAAGTCCAATTCGCTGTCTGAGCTGCGTGTAGAGGGGACAAGGGCCCTAAGCTGATGATGAGCCTTACAAGCCTGACTGTGCCAGGATCACCCGAACCCTCTCTGCTGCATTTTCATCTTCAATCTGTTAAACATAATAATAATAATGATAATGCTCATGGCGTTGTACTGCTGGACGGTACAGTGATGGGAGTAATCCGGGTTGGGGAGTCTACATATTCTCCGGAAAGTTCTTGGTGGGTTCGACTTGTAGTCAAGATGCCGCCATTTTTCAAGATGGCCACCAATTTCCACTCAAAATTACACCGTCAGAGACTTTGATTCCATGTAAATTCCACAATTTTCATACAAGATGCATGAATAAAGGCAGATGTGATGCTTGTACTATAAAGATGATATACAGATAGAGAGGCTTTGAAAATTCAAGATGGCCGCCATTTTTCACCCTAAATTACACCGTCAGAGACTTATATTCAATGTATATACCACAATTTCCATACAATATGCATGGAATTTGGCAGTTATGTTGCTTGTACTATAAAGATAATATACAGAGAGGGAGGCCTTGAATAAAGGTAATATACAGAGAGGGAGGAATTGAATATTCAAGATGGCCGCCACGTTCCACTCAAAATTACACCGTCAGAGACTTAGATTCAATGTCAGTTCCACAATTTTCATACAATATGCATGGCATTTGGCAGATAAATGTATGTTGTTTGTACCATTCGATATGAAAATATTAAAAACCTTAATTGACCACCATTTTCCGTGATATTGGGAGTATTGACAAAGTCTATGTATTGATCTTTCCCAAGGCGTTCAATTTTATTCAAAGTTTTTACAACAGCTGATGCAGCAATTTCAATGTCCCTTGTTGATATTACTAGAAGATTACTTAGTATGTCCATGTTCAAGAGGCATCAAATTCTTCAAGAATTCTGTTCACTTCTGGACCGCCAAATGTCCATCTTCTCAAGGCAGATGCATTCTCTGTAAGACCGATGGCACCTCCGTCACCTTTTACGCTTGTATTATTCTGTTCAGGAGCATGATCCAGTGGGATTGCAGAATAAGCCCTCTCTGTCTTTTGAACAACAAAATTCCCTTTCTTGAACTCTTCTTCAGATTCTTCAGGTCTCGAATATGCACTGATGATGTGCCTTACCAGCCTGACTGTGCCAGGATCACCCGAACCCCCTCTGCTGCACATTATCTTTAATCCGTAAACCATAATAAAAATCTTCAGTTCTCAAGACAATCTTTCACACAATACTGTGGAATCATATGAACTCGAAGCCATTAATATATATACATATTGTTGCAGATAAAATGGAATCAAAAAGCTTTCAAATACATGGGAAGATACGACAGTGTCGCACTAAAGGTAAGACACAACGCATCAGTGTAAAGCCACAATGTATATAGTAGTTAATGAATGTCAGTTACAGATCACTTAAATTATACAATGATTGTGTGTGCTATGTACATATTTTTCAGTTACAAGATCAAAGGATGGAAACGAAATAGAAGAAATGTATATCCAGTTCAAAGATGAAGATGGGGATGAAACCTATAATAGCACTTGCAAAACCGAGTGGACGTGTGAGCCAAAACCAGACGAGAAGGTGCTAAATGCTGACCTCTCCCCGACCGTGATGGAGCCACTGTACGAACTAAAGGATTCAACTAGGCGAACATATCGGGCTAAATTGAAGGAAGTCCAAAGTGGGAGTATAGTGTTTGTGTTTGAACACGAAACTGGAGAGGATGCTCTACAGATGATAAAGAGGCAGAAGGAAGTAAAACACCTGATATTAAACTGCTTGCGCCAACTCGACTCCGAAGTTGAGGAATTAAAACTTCACATAAAGCTACAAGACCTGAGCCAGTCTGAAAGGAAAGTGGATACAACAGGTACAACACATCCTGTCAGAATACATCATTTGCAAACGCCCCTTTTTCTGAGTAATTATATATCTGACCTTTCTCGACCTTTGTAAACAAAACAACTGTCAAATAATTGCTGCCGCTGATTGTTATTGTAAGCCTTTCTCTCACCTTCTGCCAGATATTTACGGCTTGTTGATTGTCAATGATTGTTATGTACACAGCTAGACCGATTACGGGGTCACGTATTATGTACTACTGGTGCAGTTGCTCACCTACTCGTGTGATAGAATTGACTGAGTTATAATTTAACGTCACCTCGGCAATATTTCAGCCACATAGTGACGAGAAAGGTTTTACATACAAAATAAATACAAGTTAAATAACCAGTCATCTAAGGGTATCACTAGCATGTAAATCTAAAACTATTTTATTTATAAAGATAATAGAATATGAATATTGTATATGAATATGAATATGACCTTTTAAGCCCTTTGTAAACAAAACAACTGTCAAATAATTGCTGCCGCTGATTGTTATTTTAAGCCTTTCTCTCACCTTCTGCCAGATATTTACGGCTTGTTGATTGTCAATATTCGCCTTTCCTTTGTATGATGGTTACTACTGCATGACGAAAGTGTTGAAGTGGGTATGCTCAAATCTGGGAGTCAGGCTTCACTGGTTCTGATGCGCTTTCAACTTTGTGGCATGATATCTGCTTAGCTAATAACAATCAAGCTTTTAAGAAAGTCTGCATATTTCTTCATGTTGAATTGTTGCAGAGAGCAGGCCAATGAAAAGGAAACGAATTATCAGTGATTCGATATCAACAGAACAAGATTGTCTATCTGCTGATACATCTGACACATCTTCAGGAGGTAGGTTGATCAAAATAAAGCTGCTAGATAAGCACAGTGTGGGTATGTTATAAGATATGTAAAACATATATCTCTTTATAATTATCTAATATCAATATTAGTTTACACATCAAATGATGTTTTCATCAATTTACAAGCATGTAACAAGTCTTAATTGCTAAAAATGAAAACCGTATGTGTCCTTTATCATCACAAAACACATGCCACATGACAAGAAAAGAAAACTGAAAGACTGGCAATCATCTTCAAGATATCAAACATACGTACAACCAATACCACATCCACAAACGTCTGGTAAGGGTAACTCTAACCTTAAAGTAATTGTTGATTAATGCCTCGATACAGAAAAGTTACCATTGCAAGCTGTGTAGGTATAAGTTTGATCTTGCGGTTATTCCAGGAGAAATATATTTCGTATGTGCACCAGTAGTACATAGACAATGTATCAATTATAACGAAATATATTTCATTCGACTTGAAAGGCGAAACAGCTCTGGTAATTATGTGCATTGATCACTAAGATTGTAGTTCAGTTGTATCCGCTTTTCACAATTTTCATAAAGAAGAAGGTGTTTGTTGCCTGACACCACACAAGAGATCTCCTGGGGTCCGACATCAGCCTAGTAATAATTTCGAATACCCTACTGTAACAGGAACAATGTAAAATATATCCCACCCATCAAAAGTTTAAACTCATTGATGTAAAGGTGGTCACGTACTTCAGTCAACTGTTTTATACTAAATTTTGCAAAATATGCCATATTGTTTGAAGGTGCTGTTTACACATGAACTGATGTATTGTAAAACAAATTCGTAACGTTGAAAAGATTATTGTCATGAGCTCTGAAAATAATGAAAACCAGTGAAAATGGGTAAATTCTTAGCAAACCTTTACACCACAACGCAGCTGTTCACATGCACGATGTTTGCACAAGCTTTTCAGCAATTTGATGCATGAACCTCGTGCAATTCAGCTGCATAAAGTTTGCAGTCGGTTCCCCCAAGTTAGTGGAGTGTTGTAGATACTATCTTAGATGAGAGATGATGAACGACGCATGTGATATTGCCACAGCGTTCTTGTTATCTTATTTGAAGTATTCCGTAACTGTTAGTCACGCAGAATAATGTTTATCAGTATGACCTTGTGTTTTTTAACAGCAATCGTGTACTATCTGGTAACTGTAAATCAATCTTCGTGCGTTGTTATGTACACAGCTAGACCGATTACGGGGTCACGTATTATGTACTACTGGTGCAGTTGCTCACCTACTCGTGTGATAGAATTGACTGAGTTATAATTTAACGTCACCTCGGCAATATTTCAGCCACATAGTGACGAGAAAGGTTTTACATACAAAATGAATACAAGTCAAATAACCAGTCATCTAAGGGTATCACTAGCATGTAAATCTAAAACTATTTTATTTATAAAGATAATAGAATATGAATATTGTATATGAATATGAATATGACCTTTTAAGCCCTTTGTAAACAAAACAACTGTCAAATAATTGCTGCCGCTGATTGTTATTTAAACCTTTCTCTCACCTTCTGCCAGATATTTACGGCTTGTTGATTGTCAATATTCGCCTTTCCTTTGTATGATGGTTACTACTGCATGACGAAAGTGTTGAAGTGGGTATGCTCAAATCTGGGAGTCAGGCTTCACTGGTTCTGATGCGTTTTCAACTTTGTGGCATGATTTCTGCTTAACTAATAACAATCAAGCTTTTAAAAAAGTCTGCATATTTCTTCATGTTGAATTGTTGCAGAGAACAATTCACTGAAAAGGGAACGAATTATCAGTGATTCGATATCAACAGAACAAGATTGTCTATCTGCTGATACATCTGAAACATCTTCAGGAGGTAGGTTGATCGAAATATGGCTGCTAGATAAGCACATTGTGGGTATGTTATAAGATATGTAAAACATATATCTTTTTATAATTATCTAATATCAATGATATTAGTTTACACGTCAAATGATGTTTTCATCAATGTACAAGTATGTAACAAGTCTTAATTGCAAAAATGAAAACCGTATGTGTCCTTTCTCATCACAGAACACATGCCACATGACGAGAAGAGAAAACTGAAAGACTGGCAATCCTCAAGATATCAAACATACGTACAACCAATACCACATCCACAAACGTCTGGTAAGGGTAACTCTAACCTTAAAGTAATGGTTGATTTATGCCTCGATACAGCTAAACTCTGTCAAAAATACACCAGCAGAAACGCAACCCTGTCCTCAGATATGAAAAATTCGTTTGAATGAAGTTATTGCTTCCAAACTAAATTTTATTCGAATGTATTGAAATGATACACGTAATTAATGAAGATTACCATCCAAACAACTGCATTTGTACGCATAAGTGTATTTTATTGCTTATTCCGTCACAACGCATGAAATGACCCCGTCATGGTGACTTCTGCACAAAAAAACACATGCAAATCATGAAAATGGCAGTTAATGTAGGGTGTATAAAAGCCCATGTGCTTCCGTATTATATTCATTCATTTGTCGCCGAAAAGCTGTGTTAAAAATGCCACGATTGAGTGCTGCCGACCGAAATATCGCCATTGGTCGTGTTCAAGCCGGAGAAAGTTTTGGAACTGTTGCACGGCACCTAAATGTTCACAAAACAACGATATCCCGACTTTGGAGCCGCTACAACAACTTCAATTTGACCAACGATCGCCCGAGAAGTGGAAGGCCAAGAATCACGACCCCTTCAAGATCGGTACATCCGGGTCCATCACCTGCGTAATCGGCATGCCCTACCAACCGTGACTGCCACACAAATACCAGGTTTGAGGAGAGTGTCAGCTCAAACGATTAGGAACCGTCTGAAAGAAGCGGGTTTACGTGCCTGTAGACCAGTTGTTGGACCTGTACTACGCCCCTACATCGACGCCGACGACTCAGGTGGTGCAACAACGTAAGGATACGGACTTTACAAAACTGGAGGCGAATCTGGTTTCTGATGAATCACGTTTCTTTTGCAACGTCACGACGGAAGACAGCGTCTGTATAGGAGACGTCATAACGTTTTGCGCCCATCTGCGTCCGACAGGTGGACAGATTTGGCGGAGAAAGCGTCATGGTTTGGGGAACCATCTCATACAACCAGAAATCAGACTTGGTGATCGTTCCAGGGAACCTGACAGCCCAACGTTACATCAACCACGTGTTAGAGCTTCACCTTCTCCCGATTATTGACCAACAGACACAGATTTTTCAACGGACAACGCCCGGCCTCATACTGCACGTGCAACAATGAACTTTCTGCAGAATTCCAACGTCAATGTCTTGCCATGACCCTCTAAATCACCAGATCTCAACCCTATTGAACACCTGTGGGATACTCTGGATCGACGCGTACGTCAACGTCAGCCGCCGCCACAGACGCTGCAACAGCTCGCCGTTGCACTGCAGGAGGAGTGGAGAGCCATTCCCCAGGAAAGAATCCGGCGTCTTATCCGTTCTTGTCCAAGGAGATGCCGTGCAGTGATTGCAGCGCGTGGTGCTCATACGAGATACTGAGAAAGACGCCCCCTGGTGACAAACTGGTGTCTGTGAGATGACTTTGAAATGACAATTTTAAACATGCCCATCTGGGTTATTATTCTGCCAAATTTCAGACTTCTGTCTTAAATAATAAAAATGCCGTGTCGTCCTAAAACTTCAGATCTTCAGATCAAGAATCTCTTTAAAATACAGGAATTATCTACTGTTTATTTGTTGCGTTTCTTTCTCCAATTACTAGACAGAGCTTTAAAAGTAAACTTGTTGCTCACATTGTGACACAATGAATAACACTGTCACATTACAATATATATAACAATGTATGTAACGTTACCAAGGAAACGTAAATGGGTCTCCTTCGTTCGAACTACATGTCCTCCTGCTGGTTCACTTGATGTGGTGAATGGGAAACTGGTCATATGTTTTAATATACTGTCACCAACCAGCAACAGTAAACGATTACATGCAGAGACAAATGTTAGACTAGTCTGTAGTTCTTGGATAGAGAAAGCACACGTCAGGGGGACTACGTACAACAGTTTCTGACGCTCCCAAATGTTTGGCGCAGACCAGGAGAGTGTCCGTGTTCTCCGCGGGGAGTACAGCCCTTCTGACACTCTGGGTATGATTTCAAGTCTTTTTTAACTATTGTGGGGCAATACCACGACAGGGGACACGAGCAATAGATACAAAACATTGTAACAAAAAAACAACAACGGGGAATCAAACCTGGTCTTTGGCGTGACGAGCCAACGCTTTAACCACTGGGCTACCTTCTTCTTCTTCTTCTTCTTCTTCAGTTAGGTGCTTTTGAGGCCGCCTTCGCCTGTTGGCATTTCGGCAGACTGGGCTACCAACCGCCTTATATTTTAAATGTCTCTTTTTCATCAAAGTGTGTTTATGTACGTTTCCTTATTCATTTCATTTCCATGCACCTTTCCTTAAAAGAATAGTTGCCTAGCAACAGTAATGCCAGCACATCGTTCACATTTAGTTTATGGTTAAAGGCGCTGATGACAGGTTGTTTATAGAGCAGAGATTGCTCACATATCCCTCAGTATCCACGAACTGTATCGTGACGACACAAGGAAGTCAAGTATTACTGATTGATTTCATTAAATGTAGCACATGGTATACGGTTCTTTTAGATATTTGGTATTCCATGTATTGGTCGTGAACACTTTACCGGCCTTTCGTTTGTGACGGATTTCATCGGTGGGACATCTAGTATAAGCATTGAGTCAAACTTAGCAAAAGGTATAGTGAGTGAGTGAGTGAGTGAGTTTAGTTTTACGCCGCCCTCAGCAATATTCCAGCTATATGGTGGCGGTCTGTAAATAATCGAGTCTGGACCAGACAATCCAGTGATCAACAGCATGAGCATCGAGTATATTAGTAATTAATCAATCAATGTGTTATCGGTTAATCCCTTGATCGATGTTTGTTTTAGTAACTCAGCTGATAATTCCGCTGGCTACACTTCCATGTTCATATTACATAACATGTAATGCATTTGCAATACCAGGCCCTGATTTCTCGAAACAAACTTAAGTCTGAGTTTCGACTTAAGTTAGAGTTCTTACTCAAATTTGAAAAAATGCATTTCCCATAATGAACTAAAATCGATAGTAAACTCAAACATAGTAGACAGTTTGAGTTTGGCGGATAGATTACTTAAGTTGTTTGGGTTTTTTATTTAAAAAATGCAGTTGAGTTAAAAATTCAGCTGTTTCAAATTGTCCAACTCAGTTTGAAATTTGAGTAAAAACTTAAGTTGTTTCTTGAAATCGGGGCCAGATCTTAATTTATTATGTTGAGTATTTACTGCAGACATTTGGAATGTCTCGTTGTTTGGGTCGAAGAAATGCTTCCAATGTAGACAGCTGCCCAGTCACTGAGTCCGTTACGGTCGAGGGAGCAGGTGCTGCCCACAGTTAAGGCTTGACCACGTAATAAAACTGTTGGCGCAGTAACCATGTGCTCAGTTATATCATCAGAAAACGATACAGTATTGATACACACTAGTTTATGTTAGGGAAAACCACGATCCATATATGTCTGAAGCGTACATACAATCGCCGTGACTCAATCAGTGGATTCCGTTTGCAGCTTATTCTCGAATTTGTAACGGAAAACGACCCGAGTATGACCGAATGAAGATTGTCCATTACCGGAATTATACGATTGGTCCTGAATGAACCCAACCTCTCAATGGTCATTATTATTCAAGTCAACCAATCAGCCACAGGGACGAATTCCAGACAAAGTGGGGAAAACCCGCCCCGCGGTAAATGCAATGTGCAAGAACTGTCGATCGAACTGTAAAACATATGTGCATCTTGTAGCATTCATAAACTGATTTAACTGAGCACCTGTTCATCTTTGGTAAATGCCAGTGTCAGGTAGGTAGGAGATTGAAGGTCCAGGTTCACATGCGATGTTTTCGATGAGTTTGATAAATGAGGATGAGATGTCTAGAATCAACCATTAAGGCACATGAATTGGTTATATCAGAGACCATACAATATGTACACGTACACCTTTGCTATCATGTATCATGCTGCTTGAGTATCTGTTAGATCCGAATATGGTTGCTGGTGGGTGACTTTGAACTTTGAACAGCTTCAAGGAGCTTGCCACAGATTTAACAGTTCTTCAGACAGGATCCTCCCCAAATATATGCATGCCAAAATAACAACAGTCTGAAAGTAAACAACACATTTACTTGTCAAGGGTATGGGCAGGCCGTCTGTGGTTGATCCCTTTATTGTGTAAACCATGCAAATAACAACCGCTGGATGGAGAAAATGGAATTATTAATATATTCACATGTTGAACTTGACATGTGTCAGAATGTCTTATGTCAGTATATGTACCATGATCGTGATGATGCTGAGATCATGTTGAGCCATCAAATCATACTTGTGGCGTTCTTATGTACACTGTCACAAAGTTAGCTAACTGTACACTATCATTCTAATGTAGGTGATGACATGTTTACTTTATAAAATACATCAAAGGAATTTATTAAACTGTCTACACATAGCTTTAGTCTTACAGAAAGGTGTGTTAAAGAGTTGAGTAGTTGTCATGCTTATTACCATAGACTAGGATTTATATAGAAACATCTTTTAATTATGTAGTCTTAACTTATACCTAGTATGTGTGGGAGATGAGTTTATATTACTTTAAACTGGTGTCTTTATCTAAGTTATTACTGATCATGATGAAACTAATATTCTGTATTTATATTTTCCTAATATCTGAATCCTAATATATTGCTTGCAGTGGTAATAAATAATAAAGATTTTTTATGAATTATTACTCAATGATAGATTAACCAATAACATGTTGATTCATAGTTCATGGTTTTAGAAGAACATAGATGTCACTTGTGCCATCTAAGCTGACCAGTTAGATATGACCACAGGGGCGTGTCACGCTTAGAAACAGCGTTAGAAAGACATATAGGTATATAGACCCAACCCTAGTACTTATATGAAAGGATAGTACTAAGGTTGGGTCTATATACCTATATGTCTTTCTAACGCTGTTTCTAAGCGTGACACGCCCCTGTGGATATGACACACCTTATCACCCACTCTGCATATCTTGACCATTTTGAACGCCAGTGCTGGTCACCGTCAATTAGAACATGCAGTTAAATACTCATTCATTTGGTCTATGAACATATGGAAACCGTTTCAACAGTGGGGTAAACCTTGTTTGTTTTAGTAACCTGATACATTCTGTGGCTATCTATATCAACAAGAATTTCTGGAAGATGGGAGGTGTCATACTTATTACTGAATTACACTTATACTGCTGCTGAGAGATCCTAAAACTTAGTAAAAGATGCAGATTTCCCAGCATTTGGCCTAGAACTAAATACGTTTCTCTCAATAACTGTAGACATATTGGATATTGTTCTATATATGGATAGAAGGATATATATCTCGTTGCAAGGTAACTGCCTGTTATTGTCTAGAATCTTTTGGTTATAATTACAATGTTTGTAATATATACTGCAACAGAAACGTTACCATCAGTGTTTCCCGATCAAACTGTTACATGCATAAAAATTATCCTACAATGGCAATAAGGTGGTATTCCAAACTTTATATTTAATGTATTTCCAATTAAATATTATATAAATCATTCTATATTTAGGAGAAGGCGCAACCTGTTTTTAACTGGTGCAGTAAAGTCATTATCTTAGTTTGCACCAGGTGAAAGAAGGCAATTTCCTCAAATCAGTATTTGTTTGTAATATGTTTGAATGCTATTTTCAAGGATATTCTAATCAATATTATATGTTGTAACTATACATTTTTTAGCAAACCAACATAGATGACATCCCCGTCAGCTTATGTCTGTAAACTTAGTCCTCTCCATCTGATCCCTACTTCTGGACTAGTCCACTACATCAGTCTGTAACCTTGGTCCTCTCCATCTGATCCCTACTACTGGACTAGTCCACTACATCAGTCTGTAACCTTGGTCCTCTCCATCAGATCCCTGCTCCTGGACTAGGCCACTACATCAGTATGTAACATTGTTCCTCTCCAACTGAACCCTGTTCCTGGACTAGTCCAATACATCAGTCTGTAACCTTGGTCCTTTCCATCTGATCCCTCCTCCGGGACTAGTCCACTACATCAGTCCGTAACCATGGTCCTCTCGACTAGTCCACTACATCAGTCTGTAACCTTTGTCCTTTCCATCCGATCCCTACTCCTGGACTAGTCCACTACATCAGTCTGTAACCTTGGTCCTCTCAATCTGATCCCTGTTCCTGGATTAGTCCACTACATCAGTCTGTCACCTTGGTCCTCCCTATCTGATCCCTGTTCCTGGACTAGGGGGGTTGATGACACGTTTAGGAAGGCTCTGTATTTTTCTCTGAAAATCTACAACACAAAAGGCAACTTGAAGTGGCGAATGTGTGTGATCAAAGGTCTACACACCAGTGTCCGTTTGAGTTCAAATTATGGAGGATCTGGCCACATACAGAGCGAGAATAGGACTCTCTGCCCTCATCATATGTAACCAGCAGGCTATTCTCAATTACTCATTTGATAACTTTGTGCCGAAAGAAACAACATTTTATTGTGTTACGTGTGTCGTCACCAACTCGAACTGTGACGTAATTCTGTCTATATACCATGCCTCTCATGCTGCCCATGCACGAGCTTTGTGTCTACTTGGGGACGACACGCTTCCCGTGCGAGTCGTCATTCAGCGACTGTTGTGCTCGAATGATGTTGAGACAAACCCGGGACCCGTCACACTTGAACAAGTTCAAGATATCTTACTCAGCGCAATTGAAAACATGAAAGCAGAATTGACCTAAGTTCACAGATCTCCTCTCTTCGGAAAGACATCAGTGCTATTAGTTCCAAGTGTGAGCACCTCGAACACTCTGTAAAAGATATTCGTGGAGATATAGATATCATCAAACAAAATCATGATATTGTGAACGACGACATTGATGTCCTCGCGGAGAAAGTCGATTCTGTGATCGAAAACATGTCCAACGTAGATACCGAACTAGACCGGCTTGAATCTTAGAGCAGACGTGACAATATCATATTTCATGGTATACCCGAGGCTGACGGCGAGGAGAAGTCTATGACATGCAAGCAGACAGCGTTATCCACTCTTAACGAGCACGCTACTTTCAAGACGTGGGGAACGTCTGACGTTATCCGCGCACATAGGCTTGGCGTTAGGCGGGTTAATGCTACCAGACCTCGACCAATGATTGTAAAGCTGCACATGCCTGACGATAAGGTGCGCTCCCTGAAAGCAAGACCGGCATTCAAGGCAGCGGGACTTGGTATCTCCAGTGACCTAACATCACGTCAACGTCAGCAACTTCAGGCTTTGAAGGGGACAAACATGTTCGGCTATTTCAAGAATGGCCAGATGGTGACAGTACCTCGCTCAGCCAGTGGAGCTACCGGATCCACCAACGTACGGGATACCAGAGTTCTCACTCAGACGAGGAAACGGCAAGCGAGGCCGAAATCAACCCTGCCGTAGGATTCGGGCCGAGGCCCGGATCGTATCTCACAGGGTACTGCTGACAATGACACCGGCATTACACCCACTGAACACAGCTTGTGCAACGAAACTCTCTCATTTCTGTGTTGGAATATAAACTAACTTCGTAATAAATCAGGAGATGATGACTTTATAGATTATATTAGAAAATTTAATATATTTGCCTTCTCGAAACCTTTGTTGACTTTAATTACGACATGAATTGGTTGGTTGATTACAAAGTTTTTTCAAGTTCAGCTGTGAAACTGTCTGATTATGGCAGACTTTCGGGAGGTGTGTGCGTGTGTATACATCAGTCTATTAGCAAGTTTTGTAAGTTCATAACTACAGATATCGACAATTTGATATGTATACACATGTCAAAAGCTTTATTTGCTATTGATAAGTATGTTAATTTGATGTCCACATATATACCACCTGAAGGCTCTCCTTATTACAACCATGTTGATACCAGTTGTAGTCTAGGTAAACTTGAAGAAGGTTTATTAGATATACAATCGGAACTTAGTGATTCACGTACTGTTTTGTGTGGTGATCTAAATTCCCGAACTGGTAATGCAAATAACCCTTCAACATCCTCACGTGATGATATATTACATAGATACTTTCAATTTCATGAAGATGATGATGTTAGTGTTGAAAATCGGAAGTCTCACGATACATCTACAAACAAATTTGGCCAGAAACATTTAGATATATGTTACGCATTGCAATTATTTATCGTTAATGGGAGAGTATATGGCGATTTACAAGGGGAATATACATTTTGTGAGAATCAAGGTGCTAGTGTCAATGATTATTTTATATGCTCGCCCGATTTCTTCCAGTACATAGGCAGGTTGAATATTGGGGATCGGCATGAATCTGACCATTGACCTCTTGAATTAACTTGTAAGTTCCCCAATATTAATCATAGCATGAACGATGATAATGGTTCCACAAATATCAAACGATTTGTGTGGAATGATAATTTTGCGAGCACTTTCTTATCGAATGTGAAAGAAAACATAACTTCGTTTGGAGGAATTCTACTCGAAACAATTGATACAGATGTAAATGGAGCCATAAATGACTTTGTGGAACTCTTATCGACTTCATCTAATTGTATGTTCAAAAATGTCACTCGCAAAGACCGAACAAATACTCTAAATACAGATCGTAGAAATGCGCGACGCAATGCTCGTAAACATCTTCGTAGATTCAGAGTGACTCGTAGTAATTATCACAGACGGAAATATTGCGAAAGAAGAAATAAGTATAAAGCTTGTTGTCGGAAGTATAAGTTTGATATGAGAATCTGCAGACAAGAAAGATTAGAAAGATCTATAAACAGCCCGTCTGCATTTTGGAAAAGTATCCGCCATTTACAAAAAAGAAATACGTCCGGAAATAGCATAACTAAAACTCAATGGTTAAATTATTTCACAGATTTATATTCAAACGGTGAGATATTAGACTCAACTTTCGACGATGAAATTAACACTGTAGATTCAAATAATGACTATTATACAGAAGTAGATCAACTTGTACTAGACAGTCCTATTGCTGAACAGGAAATATTAGAAGCGATAAATCATCTTAAAAATGGGAAGGCTGCTGGACCTGACTTTATAATGATAGAAATGATAAAGTGTTCTAAATTCGAAATTATGCCGTTCCTTACGAAATGTTTCAATAAGCTGTTTGAACATGGAATTTTTCCCTGCAGTTGGTCAAGCTCTATAATAAATCCACTTCATAAAAAGGGCGACAGAAACGATCAGATAATTATCGGGGTACATCATTAATGAGTATCTTGGGGAAAGTATTTACGTTGATATTGAACAATAGACTATCAAACTGGGCGAATATGCGTGATAAGATTCCTGAATCCCAGGCAGGATTTAGAAAGGGATATTCTACCACTGATCATATATTTACTCTGTATGCACTAGTCCAAAAATCACAATCAAAAAGAAAACATAAGTTGTACATAGCATTTGTAGATTTTAAAAAGGCATTCGACTCAGTCAATCGTTTTAAATTATAGCAGTGTTTACGCAAGGCAGGTTTACGAGGGAAAATGGTTAGCATTCTCAAATCAATGTATTCTAACGTTCGATCTTGTGTGCGTTGCAAAGACGGGGTTACAGATGTTTTCGATTGCCCACTTGGTTTAAGACAAGGTTGCTGCTTAAGTCCAGTCCTATTTTCCTTCTTCATTAGTGAATTATATCACGATATCAATTTAGCTGGAAAACATGGAATCCAAATGTACCCAGATCTTGTAGAAGTCCTAATGCTCCTTTTTGCTGACGACGTTATTTTAGTTTCTGATACTGTGTTCGGTTTACAAAATCAATTAAATATCTTTGAAAGTTATACTAAAGAATGGAAGTTAGCAGTAAATTTAAGCAAAACAGAAATTGTGATATTTAGAAGGGGCGGTCCCGTGGCCACAAACGAACGCTGGTTTTATGATGGTCAGTTGATTAATGTATCCGATCAGTATTCTTACTTAGGGTTTTTGTTTTCAAATAGAATGAACTTCAATAAATGTGCACATAACTTAGCTCTACGTGGAAAAAAGGCTTTAATACAAGTTTTATCGGTTTTATGCAAAGTTGGAACTATGTCACCCAATGTGTTTTTTAAGATATTTAATTCTCAGATTCAACCAATTGTATTATATGGATCTGAAATATGGGGTTTTCAGCATTTTGATTGTATTGAGAGAGTGCATCTTTTAGCCTGTAAAAAGTACCTCAATGTGAGCTCAAAGACACCTAACCGCATGGTATATGGCGAATGTGGCAGATTTCCTTTGTATATCAATTCTCAAATAAGATGTTTGAAATATTGGTTTAAGGTTCTAAATATGCACGAACAACGTCTGCCAACATTAGCTTACAATATGCTTTTAAATCTGGATAATTTGGGAAAACACACTTGGATCACTGATATCAGAAATTTATTATTTTCTCACGGTTTCGGTTTCGTATGGTTGTGCCAAACAATTGGCGATGTGAACTGGTTTATTAATGAATTTCGTGTAAGATCAATAGATATGTTCAATCAAGAATGGAAATCCACCCTAGATTCAAGCTCACGATATGAATATTACAGGACCTTTAAAACGTTACTCCAGCCAGAAAAATACTTATCAATAATTACAACATATAGTTTAAGAACAATGTTCCTAAAGTAGCGTTTAGGTTTGTTATCTTTAATGATTAATTAGGGAAGAAAAACCTCTGTCCTGAAAGAACGTCGAAATTGTCCTTTATGTAACGTTGGAATAGAAAATGAAATTCATTTTACCCTGATATGTCCTTGTTATCACGAATTAAGACAGAAATATATACCACACCATCTTCTTGCAAAGCAGCCCCATTATGCATATATATCTTTGTTACAAACCAATAATGAAAATATTCTTGCTCAATTGTCCTTATATATAAAATATGCATTAGCTAAAAGAGATCTTCTTATAAAGCGAATTGTATACCCTTAAATATAAATGTAAATATCCAGAATATTCCTTTATCACTGTTACTCTCATGTATATGGGCCGGAGGCCTTCCATACAATAAACATCTTTTGACTTTGACTAGTCCACTACATCAGTCTGTAACCTTGGTCCTCCATATCTGATCCCTGTTCCTGGACTAGTCCAATACATCAGTCTATAACCTTGGTACTCTCCATCTGATCCCTGCTCCTGGACTAGTCCACTACATCATTCTGTAACCTTGGTCCTTTCCATCTAATCCCTCCTCCTGGACTAGTCCACTACATCAGTCTGTAACCATGGTCTTCTCGACTAGTCCACTACATTAGTCTGTAACCTTGGTTCTCTCCGTCTGATCCATACTCCTTGACTAGTCCATTACATCAGTCTGTATCCTTGGTCCTGTCCATCTGATCCCTACTCCTGGACTAGTCCACTACATCAGTCTGTAACCTTGGTCATCTCAATCTGATCCCTGCTCCTGGACTAGTCCACTATATCAGTCTGTAACTTTGGTCCTCCCTATCTGATCCCTACTCCTGGACTAGTCCAATACATCAGTCTGTAACCTTAGTACTCTCCATCTGATCCCTGCTCCTGGACTAGTTCACTACATCAGTCGGTCACCTTGGTCCTCCCTATCTGACCCCTACTCCTGGACTAGTCCAATACATCAGTCTGTAACCTTAGTACTTTCCATCTGATCGCTACTCCTGGACTAGTCCACTACATCAGTCTGTAACCTTGGTCCTTTCCATCTGATCCCTACTCCTGAACTAGTCCACTACGTCAGTCTGTAACCTTGGTCCTTTCCATCTGCATCCTGCTCCTGGACTAGTCCACTGCATCAGTCTGTAACCTTGGTCCTCACCATCTGATCCCTGCTCCTGGACTAGTCCACTACATGAGTCTGTAACCTTGGTCCTCCCTATCTGATCCCTGTTCCTGGACAAGTCCACTACATCAGTCCGTAACCTTGGTCCTCTCTATCTGATCCCTGTTCCTGGATTAGTCCACTACATCAGTCCGTAACCTTGGTCCTCTCCATCTGATCCCTCCTCCTGGACTAGTCCACTACATCAGTCTCTAACCTTGGCTCTCTCCGTCTGATCCCTACTCCTGGACAAGTCCAATACATCAGTCTGTAACCTTAGTACTCTCCATCTGATCCCTGCTCCTGGACAAGTCCACTACATCAGTCTGTAACCTTGGTCCTCTCCATCTGATCCCTACTCCTGGACTAGGCCAATAGATCAGTCTGTAACCTTAGTACTCTCCATCTGATCGCCACTCCTGGACTAGTCCACTACATCAGTCTGTAACCTTGGTACTCTCCATCTGATCCCTACTCCTGGACTAATCCACTGCATCAGTCTGCAACCTTGGTCCTGTCAATCTGACCCCTACTCCTGGACTAGTCCACTGCATCAGTCTGTAACCTTGGTCCTGTCCATCAGATCCCTACTCCTGGACTAGTTTACTGCATCAGTCTGTAACCTTGGTACTCTCCATCTGATCCCTACTCCTGGACTAATCAACTGCATCAGTCTGCAACCTTGGTCCTGTCCATCTGACCCCTACTCCTGGACTAGTCCACTACATCAGTCTGTAACCTTGGTCCTGTCCATCTGACCCCTACTCCTGGACTAGTTTACTGCATCAGTCTGTAACCTTGGTCCTGTCCATCAGATCCCTACTCCTGGACTAGTCCACTACGTCAGTCTGTAACCTTGGTCCTTTCCATCTGGATCCTGCTCCTGGACTAGTCCACTGCATCAGTCTGTAACCTTGGTCCTCTCCATCTGATCCCTGCTCCTGGACTAGTCCACTATATCAGTCTGTAACCTTGGTCCTCCCTATCTGATGCCTACTCCTGGACTAGTCCAATACATCAGTCTGTAACCTTAGTACTCTCCATATGATCCCTCCTCCTGGACTAGTCCACTACATCAGGCTGTAACCTTGGTCCTCCCTATCTGATCCCTGTTCCTGGACAAGTCCACTACATCAGTGTGTAACCTTAGTACTCTCCATCTGATCCCTGCTCCTGGACTAGTCCACTACATCAATATGTAACCTTGGTCCTCTCCATCTGATCCCTACTCCTGGACTAGGCCAATACATCAGTCTGTAACCTTAGTACTCTCCATCTGATTGCTACTCCTGGACTAGTTCACTACATCAGTCTGTAACCTTGGTACTCTCCATCTGATCCCTACTCCTGGACTAATCCACTGCATCAGTCTGTAAACTTGGTCCTGTCCATCTGACCCCTACTCCTGGACTAGTCCACTACGTCAGTCTGTAACCTTGGTCCTCTCCATCTGATCCCTACTACTGGACTAGTCCACTACATCAGTCTGTAACCTTGGTCCTCTCCATCAGATCCCTGCTCCTGGACTAGGCCACTACATCAGTATGTAACATTGTTCCTCTCCAACTGAACCCTGTTCCTGGACTAGTCCAATACATCAGTCTGTAACCTTGGTCCTTTCCATCTGATCCCTCCTCCGGGACTAGTCCACTACATCAGTCCGTAACCATGGTCCTCTCGACTAGTCCACTACATCAGTCTGTAACCTTTGTCCTTTCCATCCGATCCCTACTTCTGGACTAGTCCACTACATCAGTCTGTAACCTTGGTCCTCTCAATCTGATCCCTGTTCCTGGATTAGTCCACTACATCAGTCTGTCACCTTGGTCCTCCCTATCTGATCCCTGTTCCTGGACTAGGGGGGTTGATGACACGTTTAGGAAGGCTCTGTATTTTTCTCTGAAAATCTACAACACAAAAGGCAACTTGAAGTGGCGAATGTGTGTGATCAAAGGTCTACACACCAGTGTCCGTTTGAGTTCAAATTATGGAAGAACTGGCCACATACAGAGCGAGAATAGGACTCTCTGCCCTCATCATATGTAACCAGCAGGCTATTCTCAATTACTCATTTGATAACTTTGTGCCGAAAGAAACAACATTTTATTGTGTTACGTGTGTCGTCACCAACTCGAACTGTGACGTAATTCTGTTTATATACCATGCCTCTCATGCTGCCCATGCACGAGCTTTGTGTCTACTTGGGGACGACACGCTTCCCGTGCGCGAGTCGTCATTCAGCGACTGTTGTGCTCGAATGATGTTGAGACAAACCCGGGACCCGTCACACTTGAACAAGTTCAAGATATCTTACTCAGCGCAATTGAAAACATGAAAGCAGAATTGACCTAAGTTCACAGATCTCCTCTCTTCGGAAAGACATCAGTGCTATTAGTTCCAAGTGTGAGAGGCACCCATGAAGGGCCACCTCCTCGTGGTGGGTGCTGGGTCACGCTAAGAGCCCTTCAACCCCCCGTTGTGGACCCGGGGGGATATTAGGTCCACCAACCTGTTTGCCGTGGGTTGCGCCCCTGTGTCGGTGGAGGACGGGAGGCTGGTGGTTGAGGGCACTGGTTCCAGGAACAGTGTTCCTCTGCCCAACACACCACTTCGCCCCCTTACTTCACCTAGACGGGTGGTAGAACTGGCCCGGTTCTATCAATCGGCTGGTCATGTTAAGCCCTGTACATGTAAAATTTGCTGCACAAATTTTAGAAATTATTTCCAATTTTTGTCAGTGGTCTTGGCTTCAAGATGATATATTTATATTTTGATTGTACTACTGCGATTTAGTAATTTGCCTAGAGTCCTATGTCCAGAAGGCAGTGGCTCATGGGCCAATCTGGTGGAATAATTGCTTGTTGATTGTTCTGCTTGAGTATATCATCCAGGTATCCTTGGTGCTGCAAGTCGGAAACCCACTTGTGATTAGCATTGTCCTTGTGATACTCCGTGGTGGGTGGGGAGCCCGGATGATGAATCAAATTAAACTTACCATGGATTACCAAACCCCCACAAAAAAAAACAAAACGTCCACTCGATAATGATGATGAGCAGAGACCATCCAAATCAACAGAAAACTGGCCACGTTTCCTGGTTCTCGACACTGTAGACGAGACACCACTAAAGCTGAATCCTTTTGTGATTTCTAAGGGTATATATGGCATCGCAGGTGAAGTAAAGAACATAAAACTCTTGCGTTCAGGATCATTATTGATTGAATGCCTTCGGAAACAACAAGCTGCCAACCTGATGACAACGGAAACATTTGCTGGAATCCACGTTTCAGTTACTGCGCACAGAACTCTGAACACCAGTAAAGGAATTATAAGAGACAGAGATCGTTTGTTAGCCAACATGTCAGAACTGGACATCGTATCCGAAATGAAAGATCAGGGAGTGACATATGTCAAGTGATTTACCACCCGCAAAAAACAATGACGTAATTCCGACGAACACATACCTCTTTTCATTCTCTTCACCAAATCCTCCAAAGTCTGTAAAGGTTGGTTACTGTAGCATCACAGTTGATATTTACATCCCAAACCCCTTGCGATGTTTCAGGTGCCAAAAGTATGGCCACGGTGTCAACACTTGCACAAAGCCTATAACATGTGCTCACTGTAGCGAAACTTCACACGTAACTGAAGATTGTGATAGTGCCTTCAAACAATGCACAAATTGTTCAGGTAATCATTCCTCCTTTTCTAAAGACTGTCCCATATGGAAAAAACAAATGGAAATAAACAAGGTTAAATTCACTCAAAACATTAGCTTCGCTGATGCTAAAAAGCTTGTTGATTCAACAGTTCCAAATGAATCATATGCATCAATCGTCAGGACACCCTCCGAAAGCTTGTCAAAAGTAACTTCGCCAGTATCCAGTATTTCAATAGAGTGTCAAACAGACTTGACTTGGGTTACAAACGATACCCCTCACCTTCTTACACCTGAACAATCTAGTCAGACTTCAGAGTTGGTACAAACCATAGTTCAGGATACAGTACCATTATTGTCCACTCAGAAGACTGGATCCGACACAACTTCAAAGAATGTGGTCAAAAATACAGTTAAACCTAGGACGGAAAGTGTGCAAAAAAGCGGTAGACCCTCTAAGGGTTCAGAAAACCGTATACAATTATATAACAAATATGGTTCTCTAGAGGACATGGATGTGTCAGAAAGCATCCATCCCAGGGCACGTAGCTCGTCGCCCTCGAAGAAAGTGAGGGGTAGGTCCCCTATCAATCCACCTAAAAGATAGGTCATTTTACTAATATCGTGCAGTGGAATTGTAGAGGTCTGAGGACTAATTTTAATGAACTACAGCTATTAGTCCAGGATTTAACGCCATCAGCATTCTGTCTATAAGAAACGCATCTGAAACAGACGGATAATTTTACTTTACGCCAGTTTACAGCCTATCATCATTATTCTCCTCTGGGTGATAGGGCCACTGGAGGATCTTCTATCCTTATACGGCAGGATGTTATTCACAGCCCTGTTACACTTAAAACTAATCTCCAAGCTGTTGCAGTGCGACTTACTCTGGGTGTAGCATTTACATTATGCTCTGTATATATTCCGCCTTCATGGGCACTTCAGCAGACTGATCTACAGTCACTCTATGATCAACTCCCGAAGCCCTGTGTTATTATGGGTGACCTAAATGGTCACAACCCGCTCTGGGGTAGTAATAACACCAATACTAAAGGTAAAATACTGGAAGACTTTATCTCCAATAATGACCTATGTATATACAATGATGATTCAAGCACTTATCTGCATCCTGCAACTGGAACCTATTCTTCTCTAGATCTGTCTCTTGCAGACTCTGACCTCCTAAATGAATTTGGTTGGTCTGTCCATAGTGACCTCTGTGGAAGTGACCACTTCCCAACTATTCTTTCAGAAATAACTCCATCTGATTCTCCATCATATACACGATGGAATTTTTCGAAGGCTGACTGGCCTTTATTTCAAACTATATGTAAATCGAAATTACGACCTGAATGCTTCAGTGACGTACCTGATCCCATTCAGATTTTTGCTGACGTTTTAAAGGAAATAGCTGATAAGTGTATACCGAAATCCTCTACAACTCCACACGTACGGAAACCATGGTTTAATACAGACTGTAGACAAGCCAGAAAAGCGAGGAAAAAGGCAGAGCGTTATTTCCGCCATCATCCAACTGTCCATAACTTAAATAAATTTAAAATACTCAATGCAAAGTCGCGTCGTACCTTTAAACAAAACAAACGACAATCTTGGAGAAATTATGTCTCCAAAATTAATTCGCGCACGCCAATGTCTAAGGTTTGGAACATGGTTCAGCGAATAAAAGGCAAAGGTTCAAAATCAGCTGTACACCATCTTAAAGATGGTGATAACTTGATAACTGATAAATCTGACATTGCAAATAAAATTGGCGAAACCCTTGCCAAAAATTCATCATCGGCAAATTATGTCCCTGAGTTTCAGAGATATCAGAAACAAAAGGAAAAGACCAAACTTAATTTCGAATCAAATAACGGTGAAGATTATAATGAAGTGTTTTCATTACATGAGCTACACACTGCTCTTGAGCAAGCTCATGACACTGCAGCGGGTGATGACAACATACATTACCAGCTACTGAAACACTTACCGGAACCATGTCTGATGACACTTTTAGATGTATTTGACAAAATATGGACGTCTGGAGAATTTCCTCCTTCATGGCGTAATGCCATTGTTGTCCCAATACCAAAACCTGGCAAAGGATCATACAGATCCGTCTAATTACAGACCGATCTCTTTAACTAGCTGTGTTTGTAAAACCATGGAACGTATGGTGAATAATAGATTAACTTGGTATCTTGAAACCAATAACCTTATAACCAATATTCAATGTGGTTTCAGGAAAAATCGTAGTACCATTGATCATTTGGTATGCTTGGAATCCTTTGTTAAGAATGCTATAGTAAGTAAACAACATGCTGTATCAATTTTCTTTGATCTTGAGAAAGCTTATGATACGACCTGGAAGCATGGCATTTTGAGGGATTAACATGACTTGGGTTTGAGAGGCCGTTTGCCTCTTTTTATATCACGGTTTTTAAAGACAGACAATTTCAAGTCCGAGTGGGTTCAACCCTGTCTGATCATTACAATCAGGATCAGGGTGTCCCTCAAGGCAGTATTTTGTCTGTCACTTTATTTAGTATCAAGATTAACAGTTTGTCCAAGGTTTTAAACGATTCTATTGATGGATCACTTTTTGTGGATGATTTTAACATTTCTTGTCGTGGTAAAAATATGCATACTATTGAACGGCAATTGCAGTTGTGTTTAAATAAAATAAATAAATGGTGTCTTGAAAACGGTTTTAAATTTTCCAAATCCAAAACTAATTGTCTACACTTTTGTAGAAAATATAAACCGCATAAAGATCCAGAACTATCTTTAAATGGCACTCCCATCAAAGTTGTTAAGGAGGCCAAATTCTTGGGTCTAATCTTCGACTCCCATTTAACCTTTTTGCCGCATATTAAATCACTTAAAGCCAAATGCCTGAAGGCACTTGATTTGTTGAAAGTTGTTTCCAACTCAAAGTGGGGAGGGGATCAAGCTACCCTGCTCCACCTATATCGATCATTGGTCCGCTCGAAGCTTGATTATGGCTCCATCGTATATGGTGGAGCCTGCAAAAGCAACTTAAAACTTCTTGATTCTGTCCACCACCAAGGCCTCAGACTTTGTCTTGGGACCTTCAGAACCTCTCCTATTGATAGTCTATATGTTGAAGCAGATGAGCCTTCTCTTACACAACGTCGGATAAAATTATCATTACAATACATTACTAAACTATATTCTAGCGAGTCTAACCCTGCATTTAACTGTGTCTTTCATCCCGTCTATGAGGATTTATACAATAAAAAACCTTCTCTTGTTCCGCCTCTTGGGCACAGAATTAAGCCATTCCTGTCCATGCCGGTTGAGCTGGGAAATATAGCTCCTTCCCGTCTTCTTTCTTCTCCTCCTTGGCAACTGGTTAGGCCTGAAGTTGACCTTACTTTGACACAGTTTAAGAAATCTGAAACTAATGAATTACAATATAAACAAGAATATAATCAACTAAAAACTAAATATAATACACACAAATCCTTATTTACAGATGGGTCCAAGGACGCTGGTGCGGTGTCATGTGCCACGGTCATTGGATCCAGAACAATATCTTCTAGAATACCAGATAACAGCTCCATTTTTACAGCAGAAGCAAACGCCATATTAACGGCTCTTAAATATATTCAACAACATCCCAAACATAAACAATATATCATCTTTTCTGACTCTCTTTCTTGTCTTCAGGCTATTAAAAATCTTTCTTGTAAGCATCCACTTTTATTAAAAATTATTGAATTGTATAATGAACTTGCTACTGGCCAATGCGACATCGTGTTTTGTTGGGTACCCAGCCACATTGGCATTGCTGGGAACACCATGGCTGATCTTGTTGCTAAGGCAGCACTCAACAAATCTGTGACACCACTTCTTATTCCTTACTCTGATTACAAAGCTTGCATTAGAACTTACATCCGTGATCTGATGCAGAAGAAGTGGGACACTCAAGTAGGTATTAATAAACTACATGAAATAAAACCTTATATTGGTTACACCTACTTGGGTTGTCAGTCCAGATTTGAAGAGGTCATTATGCGACGATGTCGCATTGGCCATACAAGATATACTCACAACTACTTGTTGAAAGGTGAAGATCCTCCGTTTTGTATCCCTTGTGATGAGAAAGTCACAGTCAAGCATCTCCTGCTTGACTGTGTCGAATTCTCCATCATAAGGGATAAATATTTTAATGTTAAAACTGTTAAGGATCTTTTAAACACTGTTCATGTTCATTTAATTCTTGATTTTTTAAAAGAAATTGATTTGATCACTGATTTTTGATTAATATGCTCTGTAAGTAGATGTATTTTAATGATTGGTAGTTTAGATTGTTAACTTAGATTGTTAGTGGCTGTGCCCTCAAAGGGGTTGACGTAGCGTAAAATTATTGTCCTCCTGAGAGGGTACGTAAGTCCCAAAACATTTGAAGTAAATTTCAGTCTACCAGGTTTTAATCGTAGTATATTTGTCATTTTAATGTATGGCTAAATCTCAGTATAACCGCCAATGGCTGAAGGGATGGTGTAAATCCAGCTAGGGTCCATGCAGGTAGCAAAAGTAATGTAAGCCCCCATGGGCCTTAGTATGGTGATCTACCTTCAGTTGTTGGCGATCTATAGCCCATTTTTACATTGTATTGTCTTCTTTAATTGGAATATTTTAGCTTTGTTCGCTAGTTTTATATTGATATCTGTGATTATCTAGTATTTTTACTGTCCTTCGTCGGCAGGTTTTTATAATAACTATATATATTCTATTACAATGTCAAATGTTCTCGTCACGATATGGCTGAAATATTGCCGATGTGACGTTAAATAATAACTCACTCACTCACTCACTCCAAGTGTGAGCACCTCGAACACTCTGTAAAAGATATTCGTGGAGATATAGATATCATCAAACAAAATCATGATATTGTGAACGACGACATTGATGTCCTCGCGGAGAAAGTCGATTCTGTGATCGAAAACATGTCCAACGTAGATACCGAACTAGACCGGCTTGAATCTTAGAGCAGACGTGACAATATCATAATTCATGGTACACCCGAGGCTGACGGCGAGGAGAAGTCTATGACATGCAAGCAGACAGCGTTATCCACTCTTAACGAGCACGCTACTTTCAAGACGTGGGGAACGTCTGACGTTATCCGCGCACATAGGCTTGGCGTTAGGCGGGTTAATGCTACCAGACCTCGACCAATGATTGTAAAGCTGCACATGCCTGACGATAAGGTGCGCTCCCTGAAAGCAAGACCGGCATTCAAGGCAGCGGGACTTGGTATCTCCAGTGACCTAACATCACGTCAACGTCAGCAACTTCAGGCTTTGAAGGGGACAAACATGTTCGGCTATTTCAAGAATGGCCAGATGGTGACAGTACCTCGCTCAGCCAGTGGAGCTACCGGATCCACCAACGTACGGGATACCAGAGTTCTCACTCAAACGAGGAAACGGCAAGCGAGGCCGAAATCAACCCTGTCGTAGGATTCGGGCCGAGGCCCGATCGTATCTCACAGGGTACTGCTGACAATGACACCGGCATTACACCCACTGAACACAGCTTGTGCAACGAAACTCTCATTTCTGTGTTGGAATATAAACTAACTTCGTAATAAATCAGGAGATGATGACTTTATAGATTATATTAGAAAATTTAATATTATTTGCCTTCTCGATACCTTTGTTGACTTTAATTACGACATGAATTGGTTGGTTGATTACAAAGTTTTTTCAAGTTCAGCTGTGAAACTGTCTGATTATGGCAGACTTTCGGGAGGTGTGTGCGTGTGTATACATCAGTCTATTAGCAAGTTTTGTAAGTTCATAACTACAGATATCGACAATTTGATATGTATACACATGTCAAAAGCTTTATTTGCTATTGATAAGTATGTTAATTTGATGTGCACATATATACCACCTGAAGGCTCTCCTTATTACAACCATGTTGATACCAGTTGTAGTCTAGGTAAACTTGAGGAAGTTTTATTAGATATACAATCGGAACTTAGTGATTCACGTACTGTTTTGTGTGGTGATCTAAATTCCCGGACTGGTAATGCAAATAACCCTTCAACATCCTCACGTGATGATATATTACATAGATACTTTCAATTTCATGAAGATGATGATGTTAGTGTTGAAAATCGGAAGTCTCACGATACATCTACAAACAAATTTGGCCAGAAACTTTTAGATATATGTTACGCATTGCAATTATTTATCGTTAATGGGAGAGTATATGGCGATTTACAAGGAGAATATACATTTTGTGAGAATCAAGGTGCTAGTGTCAATGATTATTTTATATGCTCGCCCGATTTCTTCCAGTACATAGGCAGGTTGAATATTGGGGATCGGCATGAATCTGACCATTGACCTCTTGAATTAACTTGTAAGTTCCCCAATATTAATCATAGCATGAACGATGATAATGGTTCCACAAATATCAAACGATTTGTGTGGAATGATAATTTTGCGAGCACTTTCTTATCGAACGTGAAAGAAAACATAACTTCGTTTGGAGGAATTCTACTCGAAACAATTGATACAGATGTAAATGGAGCCATAAATGACTTTGTGGAACTCTTATCGACTTCATCTAATTGTATGTTCAAAAATGTCAATCGCAAAGACCAAACAAATACTCTAAATACAGATCGTAGAAATGCGCGACGCAATGCTCGTAAACATCTTCGTAGATTCAGAGTGACTCGTAGTAATTATCACAGACGGAAATATTGCGAAAGTAGAAATAAGTATAAAGCTTGTTGTCGGAAGTATAAGTTTGATATGAGAATCTGCAGACAAGAAAGGTTAGAAAGATCTATAAACAGCCCGTCTGCATTTTGGAAAAGTATCCGCCATTTACAAAAAAGAAATACGTCCGGAAATAGCATAACTAAAACTCAATGGTTAAATTATTTCACAGATATATATTCAAACGGTGAGATATTAGACTCAACTTTCGACGATGAAATTAACACTGTAGATTCAAATAATGACTATTATACAGAAGTAGATCAACTTGTACTAGACAGTCCTATTGCTGAACAGGAAATATTAGAAGCGATAAATCATCTTAAAAATGGGAAGGCTGCTGGACCTGACTTTATAATGATAGAAATGATAAAGTGTTCTAAATTCGAAATTATGCCGTTCCTTACGAAATGTTTCAATAAGCTGTTTGAACATGGAATTTTCCCCTGCAGTTGGTCAAGCTCTATAATAAATCCACTTCATAAAAGGGCGACAGAAACGATCCAGATAATTATCGGGGTACATCATTAATGAGTATCTTGGGGAAAGTATTTACGTTGATATTGAACAATAGACTATCAAACTGGGCGAATATGCGTGATAAGATTCCTGAATCCCAGGCAGGATTAAGAAAGGGATATTCTACCACTGATCATATATTTACTCTGTATGCACTAGTCCAAAAATCACAATCAAAAAGAAACCATAAGTTGTACATAGCATTTGTAGATTTTAAAAAGGCATTCGACTCAGTCAATCGTTTTAAATTATAGCGGTGTTTACGCAAGGCAGGTTTACGAGGGAAAATGGTTAGCATTCTCAAATCAATGTATTCTAACGTTCGATCTTGTGTGCGTTGCAAAGACGGGGTTACAGATGTTTTCGATTGCCCACTTGGTTTAAGACAAGGTTGCTGCTTAAGTCCAGTCCTATTTTCCTTCTTCATTAGTGAATTATATCACGATATCAATTTAGCTGGAAAACATGGAATCCAAATGTACCCAGATCTTGTAGAAGTCCTAATGCTCCTTTTTGCTGACGACGTTATTTTAGTTTCTGATACTGTGTTCGGTTTACAAAATCAATTAAATATCTTTGAAAGTTATACTAAAGAATGGAAGTTAGCAGTAAATTTAAGCAAAACAGAAATTGTGATATTTAGAAGGGGTCCTGTGGCCACAAACGAACGCTGGTTTTATGATGGTCAGTTGATTAATGTATCCGATCAGTATTCTTACTTAGGGTTTTTGTTTTCAAATAGAATGAACTTCAATAAATGTGCACATAACTTAGCTCTACGTGGAAAAAAGGCTTTAATACAAGTTTTATCGGTTTTATGCAAAGTTGGAACTATGTCACCCAATGTGTTTTTTAAGATATTTAATTCTCAGATTCAACCAATTGTATTATATGGATCTGAAATATGGGGTTTTCAGCGTTTTGATTGTATTGAGAGAGTGCATCTTTTAGCCTGTAAAAAGTACCTCAATGTGAGCTCAAAGACACCTAACTGCATGGTATATGGCGAATGTGGCAGATTTCCTTTGTATATCAATTCTCAAATAAGATGTTTGAAATATTGGTTTAAGGTTCTAAATATGCACGAACAACGTCTGCCAACATTAGCTTACAATATGCTTTTAAATCTGGATAATTTGGGAAAACACACTTGGATCACTGATATCAGAAATTTATTATTTTCTCACGGTTTCGGTTTCGTATGGTTGTGCCAAACAATTGGCGATGTGAACTGGTTTATTAATGAATTTCGTGTAAGATCAATAGATATGTTCAATCAAGAATGGAAATCCACCCTAGATTCAAGCTCACGATATGAATATTACAGGACCTTTAAAACGTTACTCCAGCCAGAAGAATACTTATCAATAATTACAACATATAGTTTAAGAACAATGTTCGTAAAGTAGCGTTTAGGTTTGTTATCTTTAATGATTAATTAGGGAAGAAAAACCTCTGTCCTGAAAGAACGTCGATATTGTCCTTTATGTAACGTTGGAATAGAAAATGAAATTCATTTTACCCTGATATGTCCTTGTTATCACGAATTAAGACAGAAATATATACCACACCATCTTCTTGCAAAGCAGCCCCATTATGCATATATATCTTTGTTACAAACCAATAATGAAAATATTCTTGCTCAATTGTCCTTATATATAAAATATGCATTAGCTAAAAGAGATCTTCTTATAAAGCGAATTGTATACCCTTAAATATAAATGTAAATATCCAGAATATTCCTTTATCACTGTTACTCTCATGTATATGGGCCGGAGGCCTTCCATACAATAAACATCTTTTGACTTTGACTAGTCCACTACATCAGTCTGTAACCTTGGTCCTCCATATCTGATCCCTGTTCCTGGACTAGTCCAGTACATCCGTCTATAACCTTGGTACTCTCCATCTGATCCCTGCTCCTGGACTAGTCCACTACATCATTCTGTAACCTTGGTCCTTTCCATCTGATCCCTCCTCCTGGACTAGTCCACTACATCAGTCTGTAACCATGGTCCTCTCGACTAGTCCACTACATTAGTCTGTAACCTTGGTTCTCTCCGTCTGATTCCTACTCCTGGACTAGTCCATTACATCAGTCTGTATCCTTGGTCCTGTCCATCTGATCCCTACTCCTGGACTAGTCCACTACATCAGTCTGTAACCTTGGTCATCTCAATCTGATCCCTGCTCCTGGACTAGTCCACTATATCAGTCTGTAACTTTGGTCCTCCCTATCTGATCCCTACTCCTGGACTAGTCCAATACATCAGTCTGTAACCTTAGTACTCTCCATCTGATCCCTGCTCCTGGACTAGTTCACTACATCAGTCGGTCACCTTGGTCCTCCCTATCTGATCCCTACCCCTGGACTAGTCCAATACATCAGTCTGTAACCTTAGTACTCTCCATCTGATCGCTACTCCTGGACTAGTCCACTACATCAGTCTGTAACCTTGGTCCTTTCCATCTGATCCCTACTCCTGAACTAGTCCACTACGTCAGTCTGTAACCTTGGTACTCTCCATCTGCATCCTGCTCCTGGACTAGTCCACTGCATTAGTCTGTAACCTTGGACCTCACCATCTGATCCCTGCTCCTGGACTAGTCCACTACATGAGTCTGTAACCTTGGTCCTCCCTATCTGATCCCTGTTCCTGGACAAGTCCACTACATCAGTCTGTAACCTTGGTCCTCTCTATCTGATCCCTGTTCCTGGATTAGTCCACTACATCAGTCTGTAACCTTGGTCCTCTCCATCTGATCCCTCCTCCTGGACTAGTCCACTACATCAGTCTGTAACCTTGGCTCTCTCCGTCTGATCCCTCCTCCTGGACTGGTCCAATACATCAGTCTGTAACCTTAGTACTCTCCATCTGATCCCTGCTCCTGGACAAGTCCACTACATCAGTCTGTAACCTTGGTCCTCTCCATCTGATCCCTACTCCTGGACTAGGCCAATAGATCAGTCTGTAACCTTGGTACTCTCCATCTGATCGCCCCTCCTGGACTAGTCCACTACATCAGTCTGTAACCTTGGTACTCTCCATCTGATCCCTATTCCTGGACTAATCCACTGCATCAGTCTGCAACCTTGGTCCTGTCAATCTGACCCCTACTCCTGGACTAGTCCACTGCATCAGTCTGTAACCTTGGTCCTTTCCATCTGACCCCTACTCCTGGACTAGTTTACTGCATCAGTCTGTAACCTTGGTCCTGTCCATCTGATCCCTACTCCTGGACTAGTCCACTACGTCAGTCTGTAACCTTGGTCCTTTCCATCTGGATCCTGCTCCTGGACTAGTCCACTGCATCAGTCTGTAACCTTGGTCCTCTCCATCTGATCCCTGCTCCTGGACTAGTCCACTACATCAGTCTGTAACCTTGGTCCTCCCTATCTGATGCCTACTCCTGGACTAGTCCAATACATCAGTCTGTAACCTTAGTACTCTCCATATGATCCCTCCTCCTGGACTAGTCCACTACATCAGGCTGTAACCTTGGTCCTCCCTATCTGATCCCTGTTCCTGGACAAGTCCACTACATCAGTGTGTAACCTTAGTACTCTCCATCTGATCCCTGCTCCTGGACTAGTCCACTACATCAGTATGTAACCTTGGTCCTCTCCATCTGATCCCTACTCCTGGACTAGGCCAATACATCAGTCTGTAACCTTAGTACTCTCCATCTGATTGCTACTCATGGACTAATTCACTACATCAGTCTGTAACCTTGGTACTCTCCATCTGATCCCTACTCCTGGACTAATCCACTGCATCAGTCTGTAACATTGGTCCTGTCCATCTGACCCCCTACTCCTGGACTAGTTCACTGCATCAGTCTGTAACCTTGGTCCTGTCCATCTGATCCCTGCTCCTGGACTAGTTCACTACATCAGTCTGTAACCTTGGTCCTCTCCATCAGATCCCTCCTCCTGGACTAGTCCACTACATCAGTGTGTAACCTTGGTCCTCTCTATCTGATCCCTACTCCTGGACTAGTCCACTACATCAGTCTGTAGCCTTGGGTGCTGTTGTACAAAGCGATCTTAGCACTAAGGTGACCGTAACTCCCATTCATTAACGTAGACTTATGGTAGCCTTAGCGCTAAGGTTGTTTTGTACAACGGCACCGGTCCTCTCCATCTGACTTGAAGGGAAACAGGGTCATGTTAGGGTTTATCTTCAAGACTGCTTGGAGAGGGGTAAGCATTTTGACTATACATATTCAATCAACTAAACCATAATCATGATAATGATAATCATCCAGTGTACAGTTCCAACCTGGTCTTGGTAGTAACTACACGACCTCAAGTCTCAAAGTAACCTGATTGTTCGAAATACAGTAAATATATATGTTTGAATGCTCGGTAATTAAACACTGGTCCTTCAACAGCAGCATCTTCAGAAGAAAATAGTAACACTGATGTGGAAATGGCGGAGGACCCGGAACCTATGGATGAATACACTGAAAAAGACTGTGCCGATGAGAGTGATGAGGATGGAAGCGTGGGCAGTGACATCGAGGAAGACAGCGGTCAGCCAGTGAGGCCTGTTATATGTTTAATCCATTTCACCAACTGACTGAACATTCCCCTAGAAACTCCACATAACACATGTCAGTTCCACAACCAGCTGTAGACAGTGGGACAATGTGAAAGTTATACATATGATATTTTAAGATGAAACAATGAAACAGAACATGACAACATAAAAATCACTTTGCAATATGGAAATATATAGAGGTTAGCACGCAATGTGTTTTGGGATGGTAAATATCAAGTTTTAGGAATAAACATTGCATTTGCATTGCTTTGACCAGGGATAGGACAGGCAGGGGCCATGCACATTAGAATAAAAAATGGCCCATTAAAATTTTGAAGTTTACTATTGATACAGGGGCAGTGGCCCATTCTAAATTCAGAAAATGTCTAAAAATCCTGAAAAAAGTTCTCTATCCCAATCCCTGTTTCACGGGGTAACTGTAATTTAAATTTTTATAAAAATCACTCCGCTTTCACATAATCACAGATTTTCGTCGATTGATTTGTGGTATTCATCTGTTTGCAATTGCTTAGTTTGGGTTCAAATCCTGGAATTACACATGATTATATCATGATCTGTATGCACCCTACACATGCATGTGTGTTTTCACTGTAAATCTCTTTGGTTTGTATGTTGCTTAATGTCGCACTCAGCAATATTCCAGCTATATGGCAGTGGTCTGTAAATGATCAAGTCTGCACCAGACAATCAGCATCATTAGCACTGATCTACACAATTGCCATACGATAACATGTGTCAACCACCCGATACCGTTAGTCTCCTCTTATGACAAGCCTGGGTTGCTGAAGACCAGTTCTAACCCAGTCTTTGGCCTGCTCTAATTGTTGTTCAACACACCGCAATATCCCTGTGGTGGTGTGTGGTCCTATGTATAGAGCTCAGGTCACAAATCAGTTGAAGTTAAGCACCATTGGTCAGGCAGAGTCTTTGGATGACCCTGTTCAGTAGCTTGACTCCTTTCTAGTTATTGGAATTTAGTGCTGTAGAAGTGCATTATTATCATTATTATTATTATTAATACCAGTATACTGTTCCAACAGTCAGTAACCTAACTGAATGTTGTAATGTCAGGTTTTTCTACCCTCAGCTGAAGCTTATAAAAGATTTCAAGATGGACCCTGAGGAGCAGGATGTGACCTTGCATGTCAAGGTCATTAAGGTGGAACAAATGGAGGAAAAGTCCAACAAGAAACAGTTCATGGCTGTTGTGGCTGATGCCACCTCTGCTGTTGACATTTGTGTGAGGGAGGAAAAACTCTTTGACAAGTTCAAACTGGAATGCTGCATTATTCTGAGAAATGTCACCTGGAACGGGAAGGTTTTATTCACAAAGCCCTCTTCTACAGCAACCTTTGCTTCTGAGATTTGGGTGCCAGAAAATGTCACCACCAAAGCATTTGGGAAAGGAGACTCAGTGGCCATATCCAAAGTCGGCACTCTGTCTGATATGTCCTGGATTAAATTGAGAGGCAAGATTGTGAAGGTTGGTGGATCTTTAGGCATTCTTAACGTAATATTTACAGGGCAAAGCATTTGAACTATTAGCAAGCCTGTGAAACAGTTCTGTTGAAAACCAAAGGCTGCAAGAGACATTTCTGCTTGTCATCTTTACTACACCAAAACTTGAAGGAAAACCAAGTTCGATGGATAGTCAACTTCTGTTATCAAGTTGTCAACTTCTGTTATTCACATGTCAGTACCTACAGTGAAACGTCGCACTCATTGCAATAAAGAAGTTGACTATCCATCGAACTTGATTCCTTCATGAATCTTTTCAGCTTCTACAATGCCTCTAAAAGAAGTTACACCAAAACTTGAATTACATGACACATTTTCATGGATGACAACTTCTTTTTATTCTTTTTACGACGTTTTGCACACAACACATTGATACTTGCTGCATCTGTTTATCTGTTCAAGCAATCCCCTCTCACAAAACGGAAGGTCTTTAAGAAGGCGTTGTCATATCGCCAAGTCAAACTAAAGGATGACACTGGTTCTGTCTACGTGGACGTCTGGGGTGACACTGCAGAGAAGATGCAGCTGGGCAAGGTTGTTGAGGTAGAATCTTGCAAGAAGCGACAAACTTTGAGCCCTGATGACCCATGGGTCACCACAACAACCAAGTCTTCAGTAAAGGTAACCTCTGGGATTTGGTTGTGATTGGTTCAAAGTGGGTTCTACTTGTTTGTCAATGTTCCCAGTAACTAAGAAAACAATTAGTGACATTGCATCCTGTTGTCAACAATTTTGAAGATATAGCTTGTATCAACTTGCCTTTAGTGTGCTTAACTGAGTTGGTTTCAGTTAAAGGTATATTGACAGCTAGCAGAATTCTGGACTTGTTAGGGATTGTACATATTTTTGTGACATCCTTTGGGTCAGTGCACAGTTTCGGTTGGACCAGTTTCAGCAAATTGTTGCCGTTGTATTTATTGTACGATCCGTCATTTGTATTTCCAGTACCTACCCTCCACACAACTAAAGCATATCCGGAAGGATCGTTACCAAAGAGGTACGCTTGTCGGCATCGACGTCACACTGTACATGTCATGTCCAACCCCCAGATGTTTCCGTTACCAACTGACAGACGGGCTATGTGAGTCTTGTCAGCGTCAGATCCCAGACCAGGACCAGGTGAGCTATGGAATGGCCATCATTGACATCCTGACACAGAAAGGAAACATTCACTCACTGACCGTTTACTGGCCAGAGCTCCTCCAATTCTTCCGATTGTTCAAGAAGACCCCACCAGGGCGTGATAAGGAGAAGATCGTCAAGGCCTTTAATGATCTGGGGAACAAGACCGTGAAGTACCAGGCATGTGGGATCGTCAGCAAGTTTAAACTGTAGACTGAAATACAGTCCTCGGAGTGTCAGGTACTGACAAATATGTCAACTTTCATGTTACATGGGTCAAAGACCTTTAGCCGAGATGTAATATGGAGCTTTGAAATGGGGTTCTTTGTCACGTAGTGATTGTTGTTATTTTAAGAGGATGCCTTTTGAATTTTAAGTGTCAGTGTACTAAAGATTCATATTTTGCACTGTGTATTGGTACAAAGAACATTACCAAGAACATTAGATGACCAGGTAGACAGTGAACTTTCTTCCTGTCGTGAGTCACTTTTATCTGTTAAATGGGTCAAAGAGCCTTTAGCAGAGATTTATAATGAACAGCAAAAGAAACGCAACTGGTTTTTTTTGGTCAAGTTTTTAAATAGAAGACATAAACATGAACGCTTACTTTTATGAGATTTCATTTTTAGGAAACTTGCGGTTTTTTTGCTGTTAGTATATTATGGAGCTTTCAAATATGTTGATGAATTATTATGTGCTGCTGCATGTATTTGCATGTATTCATTTTTAATATATTTTAAGATATATGAGCTTTAAGTCTCAATGCGCTGTAGATTCAGTATTTAGTGAATTGTTACACATATCTGTGTTGGTACATTTGCAAGTCTGTCTAAGCAGTCAGATGATGGTGAACTTTCTTCCTGATAGGAATCAATTTTACGAAGATTGTAATTTCTAGTCCTACATCAAGTCTTCACATATCTATTGTTTAGGGACCGTTCATAATTTATGGCTTGTGTGTGTGTGTGTGTGTGTGTGTGTGTGTGAGATGTGATATGATTTTTATGTAAATGACCCCCCCTAAAATCTATGTACAAAATAAGTGACACCCCACCCCTTGCATGTCATGTACAAAATCAATTACCCCCCTTCCCATAATTTCTAAGCATAATTTTAAACATATATTCATGTACAAATTGCTACTAGCCAACCCCCTCCAGTACGTGTCTACAAAATTGATGACCCCCCTAGCTCCCCAGAACAAAATGGGTGACCCTTTAAAATCATCATCACCCCCCAGCCATAAATTATGAACGGTCCCTTAGTCTTTGATAAAAATATGTTGTTTTTCATGTTCAAGTAAATGCAGAGTTCAGTCTGAATGTTTGTCCATAATGTCACTGTCTCTCAAGGGATAGAAAATACAAATAACAATTCCTTTCGCTGTTTTGAATTGAATACGTCCTCATACTGATGCCACATCCCAGAAGCTACAGGGATCATTCATTAAATGAAACAGAATATCAACGAGATAGTATTTTAAAAAATAGGATCATGAATATCTTAATTATGTTATGATCTTAATGAAATTGTGTTCTCAATTTTCACTGCAAAAGATATCCCAAAACTATCCATGATCACCAACTGTATTTTTTCAGTTTATATATCACAGACCCGTGAAGATCTGAGTTAGAATTGATCTTCAGTAACCCATGCTCGTTGTAAGAGACTTGGTTGACACGTCATTGTATCCCAGTTCCGTAGATCTATGCTCATGCTGTTAATAACTGGATTGTCTGGTCCAGATTTGATTGTTTACAGACCGCCGCCATATGGATGGATTATTGTGAGTGTGGCCTTAAACAACTAAATATATAATCACAACGCTGTCATTTGTCCAATCTGTTTCCTGATGTCCTTTTGTTCTGTCTTATTGTTTCAAAAGTAAAAGTATGATTGTATGGGACTTATTGTGTTTGTAATTATTTTTGTTTTGATAGATAACTATCTTCATGATAACTTTATCATTAATAAAAGCATGTCATGTTCACGAGTATCAACCATTGAAGTGGGTGTAGGGCATTTAGTCTGTCTGAGTTGCCACAGCAACAAAGGAATATGACCATTTGTGTTTGTTTTCTTTTTGCTGGCATATCAAAAATATGTAGGAAAATCCATCTCGCCTTACCGAAAGTATCTGCTCCTGATTGAAGGTAAACACAACAGCAGACGAAACTCATCTTTTATTCATAACAGACAAGTCAACGTTACATCCTCACTGGGTATAAGACTGGATAATGATGACTCAATCTGCTTAACAAAGACATCCGCGTCATGTAATGACAACAAAGTCAAAAAGTTGAGTTCAGTTTAACGTAAGACATTTTGTGCTTCTAAAAATGTTGTCAGCACACAACCTGCATGAAAGACTACAATAAAGACTTGATAAACTACATGTTGTCAACACACAACCTGCATGAAAGACTACAATATAAACTTGATAAACTACATGTTTATTGCAGCATATGTGAAAAACGCCCTTAATTTGTTGATCACAGACATTGACGAGTCACAGAGGTCAGGTTTGTGCGCATGGGTTCAAAATAACCTGGGAATGATTTGTATCAGGTTTAGGATTCACAGTGTACATCCATTGAAACAAATATAGGTTATTTTTACTTTTGAAGGACAAAAGCTACACTTGTGTAAATATGTAAACTCCAGTAAAATGTTTTGAGCAGAAATATGATTACCGGACACAAATGCATTCATGCATGTTGTGCCTTCATCTTGTATTGGTTGTTTGTTCAAGCACTCACAATCTTGGTAAACACAGGAAGTGTTTGTGCATCCCTCGTCCATGCAGCTTCAAGGAATTTCGATCACAATACATAAAAATAATACTTTGTGTGATGAGTAGAAAAATGCTGATATCTGAGTAAATATATAGGCATACTTAACAGGTTACCATGGTTAGAAAACTTTGAAATGAGTCCTGAGGAAAGCAGCTTCTGCCCGACATCTGTGTGTATGCGAATGAAGGAAACCACACAATTATGGCACAGATTGTCCTCCATAGTATGAAAGGTCTTTTATCTGACATGGCTGCTAGGAGTTCTTCTGTGGGATTTTGATGGTCACCTGAAAAAACAACCCAATTGAAGTGAGATCTTTACTTACTATCTATTTGGCTCATGATCCTATCATCAAAATCACATGGCTGAATGAGGTTTACGAATAAATTGGTAGTTTCAACATTAATTAATGAAAAAGGCTCAAGAGAATAGCAATAATACTTTTAAACAAACATGCTACCTTGCTTTTTGTTTAACACAATATTTAAATTAAATGACATAGCCTTCAAATGATCTGCATAGACAAGGCGGTGGGGTAGTCTAGTGATTAAAGCATTTGCTCGTCAGGCCAAAGGCATGGGTTCAATTCCCTACACAATACAATGTGTGAAGCCAATTTCTGGTGTACCCCGCCACGATATTGCTGGAATATTGCTAAAAGCTGTATAAAACTAAACTCACTCACTGAATAGACAAGAGAGAGATTTTGTGACCAAGGCTATGATAAAACTCAGTCATTAAAGTCCCCACCTCGTGCGACCTAAACCATTTAGTGAGAGAGCGAGTTTAGTTTTACGCCGCAATATTCCAGCAATATCAGAGACACCAGAAATGGGCTTCACACTTTGAACTCATGTGAGGAATCGAACCCAGGTCTTAGAGTGAACGCTTTTACCACTAGGCTACCTCACTGCCCCCTAAACCATTTAGTCAACCACAGGAATCCCTACAGAACTTGGAGAATAACAGTAAATGCCGAGTCGGTGATGTTCCCCCACATCGACCCGTACATGACAACAACTGACCCCAATGATGGGGTTTACATTCATCACCTTTACTTACCGTTTTAGTCTCAGTGTATTGTTTGAGAGCCTCCTCACCTCTACAAATAGATAACGTAAACATCAACACTGTGACCCAATCCAATCCATGGACATATACAATTGGAGAACAAACTCTGTTCCATGTACAGTTGTTCTGGCCATACAACCTTGCAGAGCAATAGACAATTTCTCAGTGACTGATGAAAATCTTCCAAACTTCCTGTGACACAAGAGTTCGTTTTGGTAGTAGGTCAAACTTAGTTCCATAGTTTTTGACCATATAGCTTTGTGTGTTGCTTACAGTTTCCAGAGGACATAACTATGTATTTACAACTGTCGTTATTCCCAAGACACAACAGTCTGAAATGTCTGGGACACAGATGTAAACATATACACTGTGTTGGAATAGTATACATTGCAGCCTGTAAACACTTGAGGCAAACAAGGGGTTGATAGCATGAACAACTAACTACAACATTAAGTAACATCGCAGTCACATGAGTTTGGGTTCCCTGGGCAACCACTGACTACTGCAGACTTACACAAATCTCATACAGCTCCACCAAACTCCATCAGGCAGTACAAATCTGTCCTGATTGAGTTTTGTGGCAAATCTACTTATAGTACTGGCCTGTAAGTATTACATAGAACCCACTGTTTCAAGTCAACTTATAGTACTGGCATGTAAGTATTACAGAGAACAACCCACTGTTTCAAGTCAACTTATAGTACTGGCATGTAAGTATTACATAGAACAACCCACTGTTTCAAGTCAACTTATAGTACTGGCATGTAAGTATTACAGAGAACAACCCACTGTTTCAAGTCAACTTATAGTACTGGCATGTAAGTATTACACTGTTTCAAGTCAACTTATAGTACTGGCCTGTAAGTATTACAGAGAACAACCCACTGTTTCAAGTCAACTTATAGTACTGGCATGTAAGTATTACAGAGAACAACCCACTGTTTCAAGTCAACTTATAGTACTGGCCTGTAAGTATTACAGAGAACAACCCACTGTTTCAAGTCAACTTATAGTACTGGCATGTAAGTATTACAGAGAACAACCCACTGTTTCAAGTCAACTTATAGTACTGGCATGTAAGTATTACAGAGAACAACCCACTGTTTCAAGTCAACTTATAGTACTGGCATGTAAGTATTACATAGAACAACCCACTGTTTCAAGTCAACTTATAGTACTGGCATGTAAGTATTACAGAGAACAACCCACTGTTTCAAGTCAACTTATAGTACTGGCATGTAAGTATTACATAGAACAACCCACTGTTTCAAGTCAACTTATAGTACTGGCCTGTAAGTATTACAGAGAACAACCCACTGTTTCAAGTCAACTTATAGTACTGGCATGTAAGTATTACAGAGAACAACCCACTGTTTCAAGTCAACTTATAGTACTGGCCTGTAAGTATTACAGAGAACAACCCACTGTTTCAAGTCAACTTATAGTACTGGCATGTAAGTATTACAGAGAACAACCCACTGTTTCAAGTCAACTTATAGTACTGGCATGTAAGTATTACAGAGAACAACCCACTGTTTCAAGTCAACTTATAGTACTGGCATGTAAGTATTACAGAGAACAACCCACTGTTTCAAGTCAACTTATAGTACTGGCATGTAAGTATTACAGAGAACAACCCACTGTTTCAAGTCAACTTATAGTACTGGCATGTAAGTATTACAGAGAACAACCCACTGTTTCAAGTCTACTTATAGTACTGGCATGTAAGTATTACAGAGAACAACCCACTGTTTCAAGTCAACTTATAGTACTGGCATGTAAGTATTACATAGAACAACCCACTGTTTCAAGTCAACTCACAGTTCTCTCCCTTGACCCGACATCTTATAGCCTCCGAATGGCGTCTGGCAGGTCACAATATCATAGCAGTTCACCCTACAAAGGAATAAAATAACATGCTTGTTAAACTTGGTAAAAGCTTGAGTTCTTATTAAACATATGAAGATCATATTTTACATCGGGTTTTTTTCAAAAAATGTTTTGCAGAACCTGATTTTCAGATAACCACTAGTTCATGATCACCTCCAAGGAGCCACAAAACCTAATTAACTCAATATGATTTGATTCAAGATCAACCATCAACAGTTAACTTTATTGATCTAGAATTTTAAACCATAGCAATACTGGAATGCATTGTCAGTTGGTGTCAATACAGACATATATGTCTGGAACATTCTGTATTTTCATCTCTGAGGTCCACTGGACAGAATGTCTGCACAGGGTGCATGTAACACAAACATTTGTACGGTGAAACCTGCCAACACCGGCACCTGTCTAATCCAGCACACTGTCAAAACCGGCGTCAAATTTTGGTCCCACAAATTAACAATAATATTATGATCACTTAAACATTGTCGAACCTGTCTATTCCATATTCAGGCAGGACTTTCCGGTTGCAACAAGCGATTTTACTGTAGCTAACCCTGTCTAAACCGGCATGGGTATGAGCAGTCCAATCAAGGACCCATAATCCAATACACTAGTTAATCCTCTTGTCACGCTAGGTAATCAGGTAGAAGTGATTCCGCGGTGAATCAAACGCTCTAAGCCGCCATGGGTATGAGCAGTCCAATCATGGTCCCTTAATCCAATACATCATCAACATTGTTTTTATTCGTTGCACAATTACTAAAGATCATGTTGGAAAATATCGTCACTGTCTAATCCGGCACCCTGTCTAAACCAGCATTTTATTTTGGTCCCGTGGGTTGCCGGTTTAGACAGGTTCCACTGTACTTGTTGTTACACTGTGTCGAGTTTAGCATGAAGGTAATAAAAGGCCTGTTTGCCAGAGAGTCAGTACAGATTGCATGAGTGGGGTATCCATGTAAAATTGACGCACAATATCTCAGTGGTTTAGCACCATAAAACTGGCGCTAGGCATGAAGTGCAGTGACCGTCAACACAACATCAAACAGGGTTCGAAATACCCCATATATTAGGGTGCCATGGCACAGTAAATATTGAAATGGCAAGGCTAAAAAATGTTCTCGTGCCCTTTTGACACGCCTAATATTTTAGAGACTTTACTTACATTAAGTCATTTAATCCCCAATTATTTTTTTCAAAATTGAATAATACCATACATATTTGAATGCTCATAAACCAATTTCTTTTTTTAACAATAAATTTCAAATGATCATCATCATTGTCATTTATTCTAAAAACGTGGGCATACTCGATTTCTGAAAGGCACACCTAAAATATTTGTCTGGTGCCCTAAGGCACACTTAGAAAAACAAGTATTTCTATCTCATTCACTTTACTCAGTACCATAGACAGGAGTTTCAAAAAACAAATTTATCTTAAAAAATGTCCACATAATGAAATGTTACATTAACTTAGTAACACATGACTTTTGACTAAAACGTTTTAGAAGTCATCACAAGCTTATGTCAACTGTTCAACACCAACAAGGAGTCTAGGGAATACTGTCTCAGCAAGCATTTGAAATAAGTAATGATACTGGCAAGATTGGAATGGTTTCCATGACAACAGCCTCACCACACACTGCCGGCCTGGAGCTTCTGTGACAGCATGAGTGCCTTGTTAATGTCGTTTGTGATGACGCCTGCCGCCAGACCGTACTTGGTGGCGTTGGCTCTCTCTAGAACCTCCTCCACGTCACGGAACTTGATGATGGACTGTACTGGTCCGAATATCTGCAGGTAGAATTGAATTCAGTGTGTTAGTGACGGGTTTGGTCTAAGGCCACTTTCAACTGTAATGTAATACATGCATCGTGATGTGGAAGAAAAGTGATGTGTTCAGAGTTTTGCCACAAAACCCTACAATATAAGTTGTTCACTAGTCACGAGGGGGGCCATGGGTTGATGTACCCTCGATGTTTGTATCTGTAACATAAAGAAACATCGAGGGTACATCAATCCAGGGCCCCCGAGGGACCAGTGAACAACATATTTATCTTACCGAACACCTCAATGTTAATTTTAAATTGTTTGAAGCATGGGTACATATCGGTAGATTTTGCTGACAAGAAAATCAGATTTAGAGTTATCTCCCTTCCATCGATTTGCATTCGCAAAACATCGGTAATTTTTGTGATGCAATGTTATTCGAGATAAAGAAATACTACCACGAAGTACAGAATGAGTTGCCATTGACAGCGGGGTACATTGAAATGTTACTCGCTTATGAGCAGGGTAAATTTAAAATAATAGAAGAACTCTCAGCCAATCAGACAGCGACATTAATGTGTGAGGTAAGATAAGTATGGTTGTAGTACTGACAAACATATGGCCAAATTCAGGAAACATGTGTGACAGGGTGTGTGATTCAACCAAAATCACAAGATCCTATCCTATCAAAGGGAAGCAACTATGCTCATCTACTTGCACCACTTTAAGTTGCATGGCCATCCATCCTCCCTTTCATACATAAAATATGCATCAAATTTGCAATTATCTAAGGGAAGCAACTATGCTCATCAAACTGTCACACTTTACGTTAAATGAACTTCCATGCTCCCAACTCTTCCCAAGATATGTGTAAGGTTCGCAGCTTGGGGTGAGTAAATGTTTTTTGGCATGCGCTATTTCATGTTCTAAACAGTAAAGTCCACAAAAAGCAAACCTGTATCCCACACAGCAATCATAAGGACACTGCTCTCGACACACCTAACACAACCTACCTCCTCCCTAGCTATCCTCATGCTCTCAGTGACATCGGAGAACACTGTAGGCTTGATGAAGTAGCCCTTGTCCCCCATACACTCTCCTGTCTCCTCCCCCCCTCTCTACCTACCTCTTTCCTAGCTATCCTCATGTCAGTGACATCGGAGAACAGTGTAGGCTTGATGAAGTAGCCCTTGTTCCCCATACACTCTCCTGTCTCCTCCCCATCTCTCTACCTACCTCCTCCCTAGCTATCCTCATGTTGTCAGAGACATCGGAGAACAGTGTCGGCTTGATGAAGTAGCCCTTGTCCCCCATACACACTCCTGTCTCCTCCCCCCCCTCTACCTACCTCCTCCCTAGCTATCCTCATGCTGTCAGTGACATCGGAGAACTCTGTAGGCTTGATGAAGTAGCTCTTGTCTCCCATACACTCTCCTGTCTCCCCTCCCGCCCCTCTCTACCTACCTCCTCTCTAGCTATTCGTATGCTGTCAGTGACATCGGAGAACACTGTAGGCTTGATGAAGTAGCCCTTGTCCCCATACACTCTCCTGTCTCCTCCCCCCTCTCTACCTACCTCCTCCCTAGCTATCCTCATGTTGTCAGTGACATCGGAGAACACTGTAGGCTTGATGAAGTAGCCCTTGTCCCCCATACACACTCTCCTGTCTCCCCCCCTCTCTACCTACCTCCTCCCTAGCTATCCTCATGTTGTCAGTGACATTGGAGAACACTGTAGGTTTGATGAAGTAGCCCTTGTCCCTCATACACTCTCCTGTCTCCTCCCCCCTCTCTACCTACCTCCTCCCTAGCATTCCTCATGCTGTCAGTGACATCGGAGAACAGTGTCGGCTTGATGAAGTAGCCCTTGTCCCTCATACACAACCCTGTCTCCTCCCCCCTCTCAATCTACCTCCTCCCTAGCTATCCTCAAGTTGTCAGTGACATTGGAGAACACTGTAGGTTTGATGAAGTAGCCCTTGTCCCTCATACACTCTCCTGTCTCCTCCCCCCTCTCTACCTACCTCCTCCCTAGCATTCCTCATGCTGTCAGTGACATCGGAGAACAGTGTCGGCTTGATGAAGTAGCCCTTGTCCCTCATACACAACCCTGTCTCCTCCCCCCTCTCAATCTACCTCCTCCCTAGCTATCCTCAAGTTGTCAGTGACATCGGAGAACACTGTAGGCTTGATGAAGTAGCCCTTGACCCCCATAAACTCTCCTGTCTCCTCCCAATCTCTCTACCTACCTCCTCCCTAGCTATCCTCAAGTTGTCAGTGACATCTGAGAACAGTGTCGGCTTGATGAAGTAGCCCTTTTCCCCCATACACTCTCCTGTCTCCTCCCCCCTCTCTATCTACCTCCTCCCTAGCTATCCTCATGCTGTCAGTGACATCGGAGAACACTGTAGGCTTGATGAAGTAGCCCTTGTCCCCATACACTCTCCTCCTGTCTCCTCCCCCTCTCTACCTACCTCCTCCCTAGCTATCCTCATGCTGTCAGTGACATCGGAGAACACTGTAGGCTTGATGAAGTAGCCTTTGTCCCTCATACACACTCCTGTCTCCTCCCCCTTCTCTACCTACCTCCTCCCTAGCTATCCTCATGCTGTCAGTGACATCGGAGAACACTGTAGGCTTGATGAAGTAGCCCTTGTCATCCATACACTCTCCTGTCTCCTCCCCCCTCTCTACCTACCTCATCCCTAGCTATCCTCATGCTGTCAGTGACATCGGAGAACAGTGTAGGCTTGATGAAGTAGCCCTTGTCCCCCATACACTCTCCTGTCTCCTCCCCTACTCTACCTACCTCCTCCCTAGCTATCCGCATGTTGTCAGTGACATCGGAGAACAGTGTAGGCTTGATGAAGTAGCCCTTGTCCCCCATACACTCTCCTGTCTCCTCCCCTCTCTACCTACCTCCTCCCTAGCTATCCTCATGTTGTCAGTGACATCGGAGAACACTGTAGGCTTGATGAAGTAGCCCTTGTCCCCATACACACTCCTGTCTCCTCCCCCTCTACCTACCTCCTCCTAGCTATCCTCATGCTGTCAGTGACATCGGAGAACACTGTAGGCTTGATGAAAGTAGCCCCTTGTCCCCATACACTCTCCTCCTGTCTCCTCCCCCCCCACTACCTCCTCCCTAGCTATCCTCATGCTGTCAGTGACATCGGAGAACACTGTAGGCTTGATGAAGTAGCCCTTGTCCCCCATACACACTCCTGTCTCCTCCCCCCTCTACCTACAGTCAAATCCCGATGAGTCGAATGCCGGTGTCTCGAATATTACGCATAACTCGAAATACCTGTCGGTCCCGACCATTCCCTGTTATAGTTGTCATCATTTGAATACCGGTTACCCGAATTCGACTCATAAATACACACGATGACTCGAGAAGAAAATTTGGTCCCATGAGATTCAAACAACAGCAATCTTGTATACATAAGCCGAAGTCAGTCAATGAGAAGTTGATTGGTGTAGCAAACTGATCCAATTAACAAACCAGCGCAGCTCACACCTTTCCGCCTTTGACGGGTGAGTTCAAAAGGCAGATTAGTGATTTTACGGAAATCACAGTCTGTGCTAATCAGACTGGAACTGATAAGGTGCCCCTATTAGTGATAGGGAAATCATTAGGTAAACAAATGCTTAGGCGGAGGAATTAGGACTGGATCATCTTTTTTTCTACCTCATAGACATACCTATGTCTCGAATACATCGATAAGTCGAATCTATTACTTGGTCCCCAGAGATTCGACTCATCGGGATTTGTCTGTACCTCCTCCCTAGCTATCCGCATGTTGTCAGTGACATCGGAGAAAACTGTAGGCTTGATGAAGTAGCCCTTGTCCCCCATACACTCTCCTGTCTCCTCCCCCCTCTCTACCTACCTCCTCCCTAGCTATCCTCATGCTGTCAGTGACATCGGAGAACACTGTAGGCTTGATGAAGTAGCCCTTGTCCCCCCATCTCTCGCCCCCGTACTGCAGCTTGGCGCCCTCATCCTTGCCACTCTTTATCATGTCCAGGATCTTTTTAAACTGTGCATCGTCCAACTACAGCCAACGGAAGGTACAGTTAGCCACATGAGGCTGTAACAACAACGGGGCTGACAGACTTGCTACCATGATGTTCCTCCAGTTATCCAAGCATATAATGTGTAATTGTGTGAACCAGATAACAAACAGATGAAAAGCTTAACTGTTTAATGCTGACAATTCAAGGAGCATGATCAATCAGGACATGGGATTTTAATGTATGATAAGCAAATCCTGGTATGACCAAGGGACATAACTCATTCCACATTTGGAATGGCCAGTGATAACAGCATTGTACATTCCAGTCCTGGTTGAGAATACTCCTGGTTGAGAACTATGCCTCCATCACATCAGAACAGTTAAGGCTCTGATCCACGTCTCCGTCAGAATGCTGATCCCGTCGACGTTTATAGTTTGAGTGATATTACCATAATACACTGTACCCAATGCATGTCAAACAAAAGAGTCATTCACACTGCATGCACTGAAATATTGGCCCAGATTTTTGAGGTAGTGGGTTTTACTGAAACAAAGTGTCACTAAATACTCGGATATAGTATTCATGCGGACTCAGAAATCTGGTATCTTTCTTTGTCACACAGTGGATGAAAAGGAACAGCTGTTTGCCCTATGTTCTCTCCACTGTACCAACATATCAAAACGTTTCTCATCCTCTATTTATCACGAGGACATCTTTGGCATCTTTAAGATCATATATATATACTTTGACTTTTTGTGCTTTCAGTGACATCTGCTTCATACTCCAAATGTTTGACCATAAAAGGCTTTAACTTCTCTGTTATGTTCACACTCATCCACTGTAGACACCACTGTTTGATGGTTCATTTCAGACCAGTGGTTTACACAACAGAACTAGGTTTAGGTTAAAAAGAAACACACTGGACTTTCGACTGACTTAGACAGGTGGACTTGTGGATGAGTCTAACCCTGACATCTGTTATAACCAAGAAGAATGTTGAATGTAAAACAGATTCTGACTATGAAGAGCGTGTAGGTATCACCTGAGGCCCCTGCTGCGTCATGACATCATACGGATCTCCTACGATGCGGTTCTCTGCCATGGTTTTCGCGACCTCCACGAACTTGTCATAGATCCCTTCCTGCACGAACGTCCTTGACCCTGCACAGCAGTTCTGGCCGTGGTTGGTCATGATGGCGGCGTGGGCCCACATGGCTGCATCTTCCACTGTGGAAACAATACTCACATTTCAAAACTGAAATCAATGGTGCATTTCTGAACTAGGAACTGACGTGCATATTTATGCTCAGCAAATAAGCAAATACATATTCAAGTCAATTTTTATAACATAAATACATTAACAATATTACCTTCAAATACTCCTGTTTAATCATTCAAAGAATGCCATTACTAGACAACCAATCAGTGACAATATGATGGCAAAGTAGTAATTTTAGCTCAGTTTAATTGACATAATTATTGTTATTCTGGCCAGGAAATCCAGATACTCATGAGGTCATCACATGGAGTGACTCACCGTCAGCATCAGCAAGGATGATGAGAGGACTCTTCCCCCCGAGCTCCAGACTGACCCTCTTCAGGTTGCTGCGTCCGGCAGCCTGCATGATGAGGTGGCCCACCTACGTGAAGAACAGGGCAATGTTTTGTGAACAAATAAATAAACAATCAAACTAGTGTCTTTTAACAAACTGAACAATGTGCCCTTTAAATATTTAATCATACATTGTGTCCTTTACATATTTAATGACATATTACATCCTTTAAATAATTTTACATTGTGTCCTTTATATAATTATACATTGTGTCCATTATATATTTCATTACACATTGTGTCCTTGAGATAATTATTTTTTTATTATAAAAGTGATTGCTGCATGTAACTATAGTGCACTGTTATCTTAGTGGCTACTTTATATAGTCTCAGAGTTGTCTCCCTTTTGTGGTTCTTCTGCATGCACGGAGGAGAAATCCCATAAAGATTTGATACAAACATATGTCCATGGGAAACCATATAATTCAGGAATCTCCACGGGGTGAGACTGGAACAGTGTAACGATCTGCTTACTTCAGTGGAGCCAGTGAAGGCCACCTTGTCCACGTCCATGTGTTCAGCGATGGCGGCGCCGGCCGTGGGTCCGAACCCAGGAACAATGTTGACAACTCCTGGGGGGAATCCTGCCTACAACACAATGATCATAGACATAGGGGATCTGGACAACTAATCATCAAATATTCCTGAACACACACAGCTGGTCAAACTCTCAATGAGTAATTACACAGGTATCATCAGTTTTCTCTCAGATAAGACACACATGCCAATAGAATGCTGGAAATACAGTTATATAAATATGATCCACTGAAAACATATGACAAAAACATCTGAATTTCCTCAAATTTGAGAATTACTAATTAATGCTTAATTCAGATGTAAATTCTCACTGAAAACTACAACTGTGTAGCGGGCAATATTGTTTTGTGGCTAAAAATGGGGAGAGTTGCATCGCTTTAGTAGGTCTGTTCATTAATGATGGCAATTCTACATGAGGGATCACAGCAAGTGGTCTACCTCCTTAATGAAAGCCCCAGCATACAGGGCAGTGATGGGTGTCTGTTCACCTACCTCCTTAATGAGAGCCCCAGCATACAGAGTGGTGATGGGCGTCTGTTCACCTACCTCCCTAATGAGTGCCCAAGCATACAGAGTGGTGATGGGCGTCTGTTCACCTACCTCCTTAATGAGAGCCCCTGCATACAGAGCGGTGATGGGCATCTGTTCACCTACCTCCTTAATGAGGGCCCCAGCATACAGAGCAGTGATGGGCGTCTGTTCACCTACCTCCTTAATGAGAGCCCCTGCATACAGAGCGGTGATGGGTGTCTGTTCACCTACCTCCTTAATGAGAGCCCCAGCATACAGGGCAGTGATGGGCGTCTGTTCACCTACCTCCTTAATGAGAGCCCCAGCATACAGAGCGGTGATGGGCGTCTGTTCACCTACCTCCTTAATGAGAGCCCCTGCATACAGAGCAGTGATGGGCGTCTGTTCACCTACCTCCTTAATAAGAGCCCCTGCATACACAGCTGTGATGGGCGTCTGTTCACCTACCTCCTTAATGAAAGCCCCTGCATACAGAGTGGTGATGGGTGTCTGTTCACCTACCTCCTTAATGAGAGCCCCTGCATACAGAGTGGTGATGGGCGTCTGTTCACCTACCTCCTTAATGAGAGCCCCTGCATACAGAGTTGTGATGGGCGTCTGTTCACCTACCTCCTTAATGAGAGCCCCTGCATACAGAGCAGTGATGGGCGTCTGTTCACCTACCTCCTTAATGAGAGCCCCTGCATACAGAGCAGTGATGGGCGTCTGTTCACCTACCTCCTTAATGAGAGCCCCAGCATACAGAGCGGTGATGGGTGACTGTTCACCTACCTCCTTAATGAAAGCCCCTGCATACAGAGTGGTGATGGGTGTCTGTTCACCTACCTCCTTAATGAGAGCCCCAGCATACAGAGCTGTGATGGGCGTCTGTTCACCTACCTCCTTAATGAAAGCCCCTGCATACAGAGTGGTGATGGGTGTCTGTTCACCTACCTCCTTAATGAGAGCCCCTGCATACAGAGCAGTGATGGGCGTCTGTTCACCTACCTCCTTAATGAAAGCCCCTGCATACAGAGTGGTGATGGGTGTCTGTTCACCTACCTCCTTAATGAAAGCCCCTGCATACAGAGCAGTGATGGGCGTCTGTTCACCTACCTCCTTAATGAGTGCCCCTGCATACAGAGCAGTGATGGGCGTCTGTTCACCTACCTCCTTAATGAAAGCCCCTGCATACAGAGTGGTGATGGGTGTCTGTTCACCTACCTCCTTAATGAAAGCCCCTGCATACAGAGCAGTGATGGGCGTCTGTTCACCTACCTCCTTAATGAAAGCCCCTGCATACAGAGTGGTGATGGGCGTCTGTTCACCTACCTCCTTAATGAGAGCCCCTGCAAACAGAGCTATGATGGGTGTCTGTTCACCTACCTCCTTAATGAGAGCCCTGCATACAGAGTGGTGATGGGCGACTGTTCACCTACCTCCTTAATGAAAGCCCCTGCATACAGAGTGGTGATGGGCGTCTGTTCACCTACCTCCTTAATGAGAGCCCTGCATACAGAGTGGTGATGGGCGACTGTTCACCTACCTCCTTAATGAGAGCCCCTGCATACAGAGTGGTGATGGGCGACTGTTCACCTACCTCCTTAATGAGAGCCCCTGCATACAGAACGGTGATGGGCGTCTGTTCACCTACCTCCTTAATGAGAGACCCTGCAATCAAAGCGGTGATGGGTGTCTGTTCTGCAGGTTTTAGAACAATGGTACAACCACAGGCGAGAGCTGGAGCCCACTTCCATGACACCATGGCCAGGGGATAGTTCCACTGAAACAAATCATATCCGTCAACATATCTGTAAATCATGTACTAATTCAGTTTGAAGGCCTAAAACTCAAAAGATCATTATGTGCTGTCATGTATAATAATCATGTTTATTTTACTCCAAAACATTTAGAAATTCAGTCACCAATACTGAACCATATCATCATCAGATGCTTGACTGGTATTTCAGAAGATGCTACTTGATGAACATAAAGAATTTTCTGGATTGCATCTTCTTTTCATTCTTTGATACAACGTTTTTCGGGGCCTATTCCAGCCCCATCATCAGGTTTCTTTATGTTCCTGTCATTATCATTCCACAATATTTTAATGTTGGTAACTGGCATCAAGCTACATCTCCATATCCATTATGTGTCATATTGCATCGAAGATTGTGTGTCTTTTTCAAAAAAACACTAAGTTTTTTAATATCAGTATCTCACCGGGATGATCTGTCCGCACACACCAACAGGCTCGCGCCGTGTGAACGTGAAGTAGCTTCCATCTGAAGGATCAGTGAGTGAGTGAGGTCAGTTTTACATCACTTTTAGCACTACACCTGCAATATCACGGCAGGGGACACGAGAAATGGGCTTTACACATTGTACCCATGTGGGGAATCAAACCCGGGTCTTCAGCTTGACCAGTGGACGTTTTAACCCCTAGACTACCCCACCGTCCTGTTAGGAATTGAAACTCCACAGCACAGTGGGCATGTGCATTTACTTACTGGTGGTGGTGGAATGTAGTGAAGTGACCATCCAATACACATAACAATACACCTGCTATACTATTAAACACATCCAATCATCAATGAGAACCAACCAATCCACTTAAATAGAAAATGTCCGGTCAATTAATGTAACAATGGCTTTAAAGCAATTGTACATTATAGCAGACAACAGATATATTATCAATCAGTATAATATATTTCACATGTAACCACATATATGTCTGTCACTATGTAGAGTCTACATGTCTGATGGGATTCTCTTGTCACGGCAAAGAGTATGTGATCATTGAGATTAACACTACAATTCCCTGTCATAATGGCTCTGGACGACTCACCAACAGGGATTGTCTGACCAGTGATCTTGTCACACCAGCCGGCGAAGTAGCGGAAACAGTCAATGGTTGCTCCGATGTCATCCACAGAATCCAGGAATGGCTTCCCATTATCCAGAGTCTCCAGACTCTGTCAACACAACAACATAAGGTTAGAGCTAACAACTTATAATATGCGGGACATTTAGTTCCAGACCCCAATAGGTATACATCTACAAATGTTAGTTCTCATTAACTAGAAAGATCATTGGGCAATGTTTCTCAACCAGTTCACAATGCTGTAATTTTATTATTCTTACTAGAAAAAAAAAGAATAACAGAAAATGTAAACATGTTTGTCTTGTTTTAGAACTTGGTACAAACCTGAGGACAAGTGAATAAAGCACCAGTCTTTAAACGAAATCTAAGCTGGAATACCCAGGGGTGAAGTGGAAACATGGTATATTGGTTATATATGATGATGGATTCATGGAGGTAAGCTGCAGCGGAAGAGGTCTGTGGTTTGATTGCTTACTGCGATGTACTCCTTATCCCGCTCCAGCAGATCTGCAAACTTGGTGATGAGAGCTGCTCTCTTGGATGCGTCCATCGTCCTCCATGCTGACCCTGTCCTGAAGGCCGACCGGGCTGATGCTACTGCCAGGTCCACATCAGCCTGTTGGACACAACTGTCATCTACACTCTGACACAATGTGTCAGACACAACAGTCATCTACACACTGACACAATGTGTCCAACACAAGTGTCATCTACACACTGGCACAATGTGTCGGACACAACAATCATCTACACACTGACACAATGTGTCGGACACAACAATCATCTACACACTGACACAATGTGTCGGACACAACAGTCATCTACACACTGACACAATGTGTCGGACACAACAATCATCTACACACTGACACAATGTGTCGGACACAACAATCATCTACACTCTGACACAATGTGTCAGACACAACAATCATCTACACACTGACACAATGTGTCGGACACAACAATCATCTACACACTGACACAATGTGTCAGACACAACAGTCATCTACACACTGACACAATCTGTTTTACACAACTGTCATCTACACACAGACGCAATGTGAGCGACACAACAGTCATCTACACACTGACACAATGTGTCAGACACAACAGTCATCTACACACTGACACAATCTGTTTTACACAACTGTCATCTACACACTGACACAATGTGTCGGACACAACAATCATCTACACACTGACACAATGTGTCGGACACAACAATCATCTACACACTGACACAATGTGTCAGACACAACAATCATCTACACACTGACACAATGTGTCGGACACAACAATCATCTACACACTGACACAATGTGTCAGACACAACAGTCATCTACACACTGACACAATCTGTTTTACACAACTGTCATCTACACACAGACGCAATGTGTCGGACACAACAGTCATCTACACACTGACACAATGTGTCAGACACAACAGTCATCTACACACTGACACAATCTGTTTTACACAACTGTCATCTACACACAGACGCAATGTGTCGGACACAACAGTCATCTACACACAGACACAATGTTTTGGACACAACAGTCATCTACACACTGACACAATCTGTTTTACACAACTGTCATCTACACACAGACACAATGTGTCGGACACAACAGTCATCTACACACTGACACAATGTTTTGGATACAACAGTCATCTCAGACTGACACAATGTGTTGCTTTGGTACTGGGAACTTAATTAATACTTAGTTGCATTTCATTCGCAGTGATTGGGAAGGCGTATCATTTTCAAGATTTACTTATTCAGGGCTGTGCAGTTGGTCCAACATGGAGTCATGATATGGTAAAATCTATAACGTTTCCAGATTGGAACCAAATCTGTATTGTTAAGACTCACAGATCTAAACATTTACAAGCATTCTCCTTAAAATGAAACATGTCAATGTCCAAGTTTTTATATGTTAGTTTTTACTTGTGACTGAGTCAACAATATTCCAGCCTTATGAACACTGACTCTGGGCCATATGAGCTAGTGGTTGATACCATGAGCAATGAGTAATGAGTGATGCTATCAGATTGCGATGACACACTTGTGGTCACGTCACTAAGTCAGACAGCATCCATTTTGGTCCACTCTTACAACAAGCATAGGTGTCTGGGGACAATTCTTACCCAATCTACACAAATCCTTATGAAAAAAATAAACATTCATAAGTTCTAAGTCATTCACAATGTGATATCTCACTACTCTCAATTTACAGAGGAAATATCATTTCTTCGTTACATCCTAGTTTTGAATCTAAAGGTAATATTCTAGTTATTTTACTGTCCTTTGTTGACAGGTTTTCATATTGTTAAAGATTGTCTTTTATTAATCTTTAAATTTTCATAGTCATGATAAGGCTGAAAATTGGCGATGTGACTTTAAATGCTAACTCACTCACTCACACTGTTTACAGAACAGGTATTAATATCATTATCATATACTGAACCAACCTTTCTACAAATGCATGCTCACCTTATCTGCCTCCTGTATCTCACAGATTACCTCCCCTGTGCACGGGTTCAAGGTCGAGAAGGTGCGTCCACTCTGCGCGTCCACCCACTCATTGTTGATGAACAGCTGAAGAAGAAGCAGCATTCATAATCATCACAAGATATCTGGGTACCGTATCACAAGCCTATCGTAGCACCACGACTGTCATAAGTCTGCGTTACAGCATAGGAGGTACGATAGCTGTAGCACTACGACTGTCATAAGTCTGCGTTACAGCATAGGAGGTACGATAGCTGTAGCACTACGACTGTCATAAGTCTGCGTTACAGCATAGGAGGTACGATAGCTTAGCACTACGACTGTCATAAGTCTATGTTACAGCATAGGAGGTACGATAGCTGTAGCACTACGACTGTCATAAGTCTACGTTACAGCATAGGAGGTAAGATAGCCGTAGCACCACGACTGTCATAAGTCTATGTTACAGCATAGGAGGTACGATAGCTGTAGCACCATGACTGTCATAAGTCTATGTTACAGCATAGGAGGTACGATAGCCGTAGCACCACGACTGTCATAAGTCTATGTTACAGCATAGGAGGTACGATAGCCGTAGCACCACGACTGTCATAAGTCTATGTTACAGCATAGGAGGTAAGATAGCCGTAGCACCACGACTGTCATAAGTCTATGTTACAGCATAGGAGGTAAGATAGCCGTAGCCCTACGACTGTCATAAGTCTATGTTACAGCATAGGAGGAACGATAGCCGTAGCACCACGACTGTCATAAGTCTATGTTACAGCATAGGAGGAACGATAACCGTAGCACCACGACTGTCATAAGTCTATGTTACAGCATAGGAGGTAAGATAGCCATAGCACCACGACTGTCATAAGTCTATGTTACAGCATAGGAGGTACGATAGCCGTAGCACCATGACTGTCATAAGTTTATGTTACAGCATAGGAGGTAAGATAGCCGTAGCACTACGACTGTCATAAGTCTATGTTACAGCATAGGAGGTAAGATAGCCGTAGCACCACGACTGTCATAAGTCTATGTTACAGCATAGGAGGTAAGATAGCCGTAGCACCACGACTGTCATAAGTCTATGTTACAGCATAGGAGGTACAATAGCTGTAGCACCACGACTGTCATAAGTCTATGTTACAGCATAGGAGGTAAGATAGCCGTAGCACCACGACTGTCATAAGTCTATGTTACAGCATAGGAGGTACAATAGCTGTAGCACTACGACTGTCATAAGTCTATGTTACAGCATAGGAGGTACGATAGCCGTAGCACCACGACTGTCATAAGTCTATGTTACAGCATAGGAGGTAAGATAGCCGTAGCACCACGACTGTCATAAGTCTATGTTACAGCATAGGAGGTAACGATAGCCGTAGCACCACGACTGTCATAAGTCTATGTTACAGCATAGGAGGAACGATAGCCGTAGCACCACGACTGTCATAAGTCTACGTTACAGCATAGGAGGTACGATAGCTGTAGCCCTACGATAGCTTTGTGAAACGGAGCCCAGGTCGTGAAGAATAGTTTGCTAGCAATCGAAAAATAATTAACAACCTGACCTCAATCCCTTCCTAAAGGATTCAAGTCTCTAGTAAGGAAAACTCAGTGATGTAATATTTTCCAAGTACATTCCAAAAGTAACATGATGAAAATAGTGAAAACTATATCATATCAATCACACATAAACGTGAATAAACTAACTAAACAAGTAACACAACTAACAATCAAAACCACTGATTACTGGTTTTAAAAATTACTCGTATGCATTAAAAGTTTCAAAGTTAATTAAAAGTTAAAGTTTCTCATAAATATATGAAACCAAATAATGCATCACTTTGCTTCAAAGACAAACTCAAGTACTGGAAAAACATACAAATTAATACACAAAAATCCAAATTCAAGCAGGTAATTGTAGTCTTTGTTGTTTACAAGTCTTTGACACAATAAGACAAAACTCTCAGCGGACATCTTGGGTCTGAGGCAATAACATTGGATCCCAGTTAGAAATATCTTTGTACACCACAGTATCAAAGCATCAATAATAATGTCAATACAGATTTATGATAAGTAAAAATAAATAAAGAATTCATTGCCACAGAAATGTACACAATTAATAACATTACCATTGTAAAGATGGACAACAAGACAGCTGAAAATTCAACTTGAAACATTTAATGGATCAGATTTTTTCAAAATAGAATAAACTTTCATGACTGCAGGTCTAAACACATATTTCTGTCCACTCCATATTTCAGGAAAGTGTATTTCATAATTAACTAATATCAAGGACACCCAGTTTCTTAATTATAATAAAAAGGAGCCGAGAGAATTTCTTCATTGAAATCTAGACTTGCGACATAATCTAGACTTGCGACATAATCTAGACTTGCATCTGAGTACATGAGGGGAGGTGGGGTAGCCTAGCGGTTAAAGCGTTCGCTAGTCACACTGAAGACCTGGGTTCGATTCTCCACATGGGTACAATGTGTCAAGCCCATTACTGGTGTCCCCCGCCGTGATATCGCCGGAATATTGCTAAGGCCAGACTATTTTTATTTCTTGTTTTAATTTTTTTTTGTCCTCAGAAAACCTAAAAGCAGGAGGGAAAAAAACAAAAATAGAAATCACCAGTAAAAGTAACATTCCTTTTAAATACTAAATGTATTTTACTTTTGGCAATTTATGAAGTGTATACCACGCAAAAAACAATCTAAAAACATTTTCTTGCATATTTACATTTTGGCCAATAAATATATTAACATCTTATTTTTTGAGCGGGCAAATTAATTAATTAATTTATTTATTAAAAAGCGCCGTGGAATTAATTAATGAATGAATGAATGTATGTATGTATGTATGTATGTATGTATGTATGTATGTATGTATGTATGTATGTATGTATGTATGTATGTATGTATGTATATGTATGTATGTATGTATGTATGTATGTATGTATGTATGTATGTATGTATGTATGTATGTATGTATGTATGTATGTATGTAAAACAAGATATAAAATTAGTCTGGCCTCAAAACTCACTCACTCCATTTACAGTGTGTATGTGTGTATGAGATATTTCTGCATCAAGAAATAATCCTGTGAGTATTTAAACAAAACACTATTATTTTTAACAGATTGTGATCCTAATCCAGCTATTTTGAGACAGAAGCCGTGTGACACATTTGAACTCAATTTTGTAGATGTGTGTGAATCTGAGATTTACAGATAACCCATATTTTGATGGAATTTATATCATAAAATCAGATAACCCATATTCTGTCCTTTATCAAAAAATGAGAGCACTATAGTTACAGTAACTCACCTTTGTTCATTTCCGTGACGATGTGACAGATATAGTCATATGTATAAAAAGCATACTCACTAATCTTGCATACTTTTTGCAGCATTTTGTGACATCAGTCTTGAAATGAACGACTATTCTATTTTCTATGCTGACCAAAGAATAATTACCATCATCTCACATTCCACAGGGGGCGGTGGGGTAGCCTAGTGGTTAAAGCATTCACTTGTCACACCAAAGACCTGGGTTTGATTCGCCACATGGGTACAATCTGTAAAGCCCATTTCTGGTGTCCCCCCGTCGTGATATTGCTGGACTATCTAAGAGTGGCGTAAAACTAAACTCACTAACTCACATTCCACGGTTTTGCTTCAACAATCCAAATTATTTCCTTGCTTTAACTAACATACATACATAAAAAGGTGAGGTGAGGTGAAATTGGGTTTAACGTCGTGCTTGAGAATATTTCGCTCATATGACGACGTACATGCGTGTGTATGTGTATCTGTGGCTGCTGGTACTATAGTACTGTCGGAAATGCTAGAAAAATGCTTTTTAGCCTTAATATCTTTATAAAGGTCATAAATGAACTATGTTGTCAATATATCAACTCGCCTATTGTCTACCTAATTTTTATTTCAATCGATTTAACATTCCCATGCATTTAAAGGGCAGTTTACAGGAGAGAATTTGGTACCAAAACAGCAACTTAATATTTTTTCAGAGTTCAACAACAGAAATCTGAAATAGTCTTTACATTTATGCTAATAATACAGGTGGTGTAAAAATATGAATTAACGTTTTTCCTAAACAAATAAATATTCAATGTTTGTGTTACTTTACTTAATTATCGTTTCTTTATTGAAGAAATATTATTATAAATGTTAAGTCTTGATAAATAAGTTTCCCGTCATGCATGCACATCTTTATCACAGCGTCCACTATGGCCAACGATTTGCAGTCGATTGTTGCAAAGGTTTATAGTTTTTTTCTGCTTAAAAAAGACAGAGGTAAACCTTTCATTAGTTTAGAAAGGGTTTATTACAGAACTTGTTGGCTGTTGGCATGTCTTACCAACAAGTTTATAATATTGTAAACAAATCAGACAAAACCGGGACGTAAAACCATCCTTGACAACTTTGACAAGGGAGTGCTTAGACGGGCGGTCTACAAACTTTATGAGAAGAAAAATATACATATTCTAAAGAAGCTACACCAGTGACTTCGTTAAATCTTTGGCCAATGTTCACAACTAGATTAAACTGACCGAATTACATCCATATGTTTTCAATGAAATATACTGTTGACATGCAAAACATTTATTAAAACGTTGCACATTTCTACAATCAATCGATAAGATAACACAAGTGATTGGACTCTTTCCAATATACAGTAATTCGTATGTTTATTTCAAAACAAACACACATACACAAATGATCCCTTACATAACCGATACGTATACTATACGTACACATATTCAACATTTTGCAGAAAACAGCTATTGAGATGACCCCTCGCCCGAGCGTGTGCTCAGGTGTCAATTTCACCTGCCGATACCGTGGATGCTGATGACGTAACACAGGCAATTAATGTTTGTATCAAATAATGTCCCACTACCCCTTATGTTTCTAAGTTTTTGGTATTTTCATCAGTAAAAACACATTTTAGGGCATGTCTCAAAATTTATTCTCTCGGTCTACATTAGGTAGATGTTTCTTGAAGTGATATTTGTTATTTAAGTAACTGTAATACCTCTGAATTTTACATATAAGTCAAAAAGCATTTTTCTAGCATTTCCGACAGTACTTTAGCCTAGACGTAAGCTGGTTTTATAATGCTAGCCCACTGAGATACCATGCCGCAGTGAAGCATGAATACCCCACTCTGACACAGTATACTGACTCCGAGCCGACCAGTCCTTGTTGTAACCATTAATGCCAAGCGTCAGGCAGGGACCAACAAGTACCATATTTTAACGTCTTTTGGTATGATGCGGTCGGGGATCGAACCTGCGACCTTCCGCTCTCCGGGCGGACGCTCTAACCACCACACCACGGAGGCGGTCATGTGACATTGGAAACAACATAAAAATAAAGCAATACATTAATGTAAACATATCCCACATATGAAAGTGTTATTTCATATTGATTGTGATACTGCTGACTGACTCCCTGCTTGATTCAAGAACTCAAGAACATCGGAATCCTGTTGTTACTGAATGAGTCTGTGCTTTACATATTATGTGGAACTGATAAGTTCAGTAAAACCAGAGCAGATGATATACTCAACAACATTAGAAACGCACCATAATAAAATGCACCGACAATGCTCCTATATCATGGGTACATTTCAGTCTGAAGGGGATATTTCGTATCATATGGGTGGTGCGTTTCTAATGTTGTTCTGTATATTACAAATTAAGGACTATGGAAGCCGAACATCAGGTAAAACTCAATGAATATTTAACATTGGAGGCACGTACGAGACGCAATTAAAACATAAAGAACATGGCATATTGTAATTCAAAGTCATGCACTCTTTCACTATTGAAAGCATGTATGGGCATAATTTGTATATCGGCAGAACTCAGAGGTCATAGTTTGGCCCTATGAGAGTCAGGAGTAGCAGTCTTAGAGTTACCTCCCCTGCCACATTGAGTGAGTGAGTGAGTGGTATGGTTTTAAGCCGGTTTTAGCAATATTCCAGCAATATCATGGTGGGGGACACCAAAAATGGGCTTCCAACATTAAACCCATGTGTGAAATCAGGGCTTGATATAAAAGATGTTAACCTACTTGCACCAGGTGCAACCTAAGATAAAAACCTAGTTGCACCAGCCAAATTCCAGTTGCAACGTAGAGTGTTAAAACATCAGAGGTTTCGGTGCAAATAAACATATTTCTGTCATGTAGTACCATTGAAACCATAGCAACACAGAGACACAGCTGATCCCTGTTTACAATCTTGAGCTATCATAGCCGCGACGTGACTATGAATAGCAATGTTTCGTTGCCATAGCTATTTAAAGTTTAGAACAAAATGGAGCTGACATATTTTTGCTTATATTGTTAGATTTATTGTTGATTTATTTCTCAAAAATGACTTGCACCTGGTGCAAGTTAGACTAATAACTAGGTTGCACCTTGCAAAATTGGGTTGCACCAGTGCAAGTAACAAAGCACTGAATCGAGCCCTGGAAATGGAACCCGGGTCTTGGGCCTGACGAACGAACACTTTAATCACTTATAATCACTAGCACGCACTATCCTACGCACGCAGTCTACACACGCACGCACGCACGCACGCACGCACGCACGCACGCAACGCACGCACGCACGCACGCTGAGACCATGCTGCAGTGTTTACACATAAAAGCTGCCAAACTAATTCAGGCACCTTAACCATAAATGACATATCTATTTTTGATTTATTGTTTGTTTGCATCTTCAACATACAAACATTTGTCATGGTCTTCATGCTAATCGTACACTTGGTAATAATTTAACATAAAGAGAAGAGAGCAAACTGAAAGTGCCTTTTACATTGCAGAAATTTTGAATCATGCTCACTTGGTATGCATTCTATTGTTAGACATTTTCTTTCACATAACATTTTTACATTGATAAAATTTTCAAGAACCATTGGCCACACCACAATGAAAGTTGTGATCATGTGTTCGAATACCGGTCCATGTTTCAAAGTTCGCTATCACCAAACATAGGCTCATGGGTTTCACATATGACCTGCTGTATAGGGTCTGCTGTATAGGGTCTGCTGTATAGGGTCTGCCGTATAGGGTCTGCCGTATTGGGTCTGCCGTATAGGGTCTGCCGTATTGGGTCTGCCGTATTGGGTCTGCCGTGTAGGGTCTGCCGTATTGGGTCTGCCGTGTAGGGTCTGCCGTATAGGGTCTGTTGTATAGGGTCTGCTGTATAGGGTCTGCTGTACTGGGTCTGCTGTATAGGGTCTGCTGTATTGGGTCTGCTGTATAGGGTCGGCTGTATAGAGTCTGCTGTATTGGGTCTGCTGTAAAGGGTCTGCTGTATAGGGTCTGCTGTATTGGGTCTGCTGTATAGGGTCTGCTCTATTGGGTCTGCTGTATAGGGTCTACTGTATTGGGTCTGCTGTAAAGGGTCTGCCTCTAACATGAAGCCCACAACATGTGATATCACTGGAATACTGTAATATTTATAGCATGTTAAACCAAACACAATTACTGCAGATGTGACAGTACTGTAATTACATACACATAGAAATTGTGATGATTGAGAGATGTGGAATTTACCAGATCATATGTACCATAAAATGCATGAATTGGTAAACAATAAATGTACACAAATGGGTAGAGATCTATTAACTCGTACTTTTCATATTTGTGGTCAAGAAATGCCGCCTCGGGTCATCAATATGCTGTTTTTCATTCTCGTTCAGTTACTAATTCCTGTAGTCAAACTGAAAAGGGAAAGCTACACTGACGGCGACTGCTGTCATCTTGACTGAGAGACAATAACTAACTGTACGTACGTCTCCACAGAACACATCAACAGAGCACATCAAAGTATAATACTATATACGGGGGTGTGGCGCGCTGCCGACGTCTACACAGTTTCTCCAAGGTGTCAACTACTTACTTGCTTGTATTTGATTTCGGGATTACGGTTAGGCGTCGGGTCAGACATTGTCACCGGTTATTTCTTGCAAGCACACGTAGGATCACACCTGAGAGATCTGTGAGGGCTAGAATGCAGTTTACCGGGCGCAGCCCGGCGTGCGCAGAAAGGTCGCTAATGAGCAATCAGTGCGCATCGCGCATCGCGCTATAGCGCGGCTGCTCTGTAGCTCTGAGGCACCCCTTTACGATCCTTAGGGTTAGGGGTTAGGGTTAGGGTTGGGCACCCCTTTACGATCCTTAGGGTTAGGGTTGGGCACCCCTTTACGATCCTTAGGGTTAGGGTTTAGGGTTAGGGTTGGGCACCCCTTTACGATCCTTAGGGTTAGGGTTTAGGGTTAGGGTTGGGCACCCCTTTACGATCCTTAGGGTTAGAGTTTAGGGTTAGGGTTGGGCACCCCTTAACTTACCTCTGAACAGAGTAAATTCCATTGCATCCAATTGGTTTTGAAACACGTTTCGTCCCACCAGGACTCGTCAGTGCAGCTTGGTTTCCAAAAGGAAACTGCAGACGTGTTTCGCTTGTTGTCTGATTTTCTTGGACGAAACACGTCGGGAAGCTTTACATCTTCTCAGCCAAAGGCTGAGACTGAGCACTGCGCATGCGCGCGAAATGAAAACAAACCATTGCGCATGCGCAGGGCTAGCAGTGCCACTGTGGTAATGACCCGTTAAACGAGCACATGCTGGCTGTGATCGCACCCGTGGTCCCGAGGTACCGTGTCGGCTAATTAGCGTAATTCCCCCTAATCCCCCTAATCCTGCTGAGCGCGTTCGAGCCCCAGCAGCGCTGATTAAATCTGAAAAAGTGCGCCCGGTAAAGTGCAGTACTCCCGGCAGAAGGCTGATGAAGCCAGAGAGTAGTCTACTCTCTGGCTTCATCAGCCTTCTGCCTAACCAATTATGTTAATTATGTTAATTATGTTGTTTTCTTTGTCACATTGTCACATCCAGTATATATACACCTCCCCCATCTTCATGTCCCATTATGCTTGACAACGGTACAAGAATCTGTATCGAAACGTCGCACTCACCAATAAAAAGAAGTTGTTATCCATAAAGTTTGTTCTATATTGTACTTCCCAACTTCTAAAATGCCACTCAAAGAAGTCACTTACTTCAGGTTTCCTATTCAGCCTTGACCTTTACATACAAACTCCACAACATCACATGGTGCATATGTCGCATCCTCAAGTGAGTTATTTTCAGACTACGTTATCGCTGTGAAGAGCTTTGTAGGATGACATTCCGATTCGTGGAGCCAAACTAACAATATTGCACAACGCCGTATCAGTGCTATTTTTGGAGTCGATTCATCAGTGATGAGTGAGTGAGTAATGTAAGCCACGTCGGCAGTAATTCAGCCTTATTGTGACTCGGTCAAATTATATTATTCTACGATAATAATAAACAATACATTTAGATACATTTCAAAATATAAAGGCTGTCAACATTAATGGACAGTAAAATAACTGGATGATCACAGATAAAAATTTATCACTAGTATGAAAATCTATAGAATTTAACCATAGAAGACAAATCAATATAAAAACATCAGTTATGAAAGGAAAATAAAATATGCATATTTCCTTAAAGGAAATACTGTTAAATTGTGTATTGAAACTGATAATACCCATAATATTTATTCCTAGAACACCGTTATTGTTGTGCATGCAGACAAAGTGCAAAAGTATAAACGAATCAGGAATGTATTGATTATATACGATATCATTGCACCATATATGGCTTCTGTGTTAATAATTTTGTTTACATCAATACACAATTTAAAAGGCTGCCGTGCTTTCTTAACTTTATGTACCGTATCCTCGATTATAAACGCCTGGACTTAAATTATACTTCTTTCAGACCGACACATATGTATTCGCTGACACATTTTATGGTTTTTGATGGTAAAAACTAACCACATGCAGCCACTCTCTCTCCGCATATATATACAATGCATTTGTCAGGTATATGGGGTCAGTGTCGACACATCTGAATAATTGACAACTATACGTCTCATGGGTCCGTGTCTCAATATATGTCAGTCACAGTATTTGCAGTCCCCAAGGTGTACCGCGCTTCTTTCTCGGGGCTGCATGTGTAACATTATGCAACCATTTCTTCCTGCACATAAACATGTACATATGGGGTACACTTGTGTACACGGGAAGGTATATCAGCTGCATTTGTGTACAGGAAAGGTACAAATGATACAGTTTTTGTATCCAGGAGCTATACAGGTCAGTTGCGTGATCCGTCCACGCGCGCAGTGATACGTAATGTCAAACTAACCTGAATGCGGAAGTATCGAGAGGCGTGAAAATATTATCGCTACGCTATGATTTGTTTTATTAAGTAACATATTAATACAAGAAAAGAGGGTATATAATAAATATAGAACGTCATACTAGTGCATTTGGGAGTTTTGTGTTGACATCGAAGATGTTATGTCTTCGAACTCGTTTCTCTGCTACCATGACATATTCTCGTTCAATACAAAACATCCAAATGCACTAGCATGACGTTCTATATATGTACGACATAGAGTGGGAGTCAGTCAATCAAAGTTGTATGCCACACTATAACCATAACACTGCCAAATGTGACATTAACCTGAGTCCCACTTCACAACTTACCATAGGCAAAATAATGATAGCCATTCTAATTAAAATTCATTCATATTTTAATGCGTACAAACATGTATGAAGGAAAAGATAAAAGCTTGACTGATTTAGTGGATACAGTAATCGATTCTTGATTTTTAAAGAGTTTGAAACAGGATTCACAAGTTTCATGTAAATCAGGCTTCAACACATGAAAACTAGGTGAACTCCAGTCGCATTGCTTCCGGAAACAAGAGAGCCAACTCTTGAATTAACGCTGACACGTTAGCTTTACTCCCAGGTGGCAAATGCCCCAGCCTAATTTCTAAGCTGGATGAATATTGAGAATTGCGTAGCTTAGGGCTAGCATAGCCAGCAATACCATCTGTATTGTACAAAGAGACATTTCCCATCAGTATCAAAACCTATGAATAACAATGCAATTTAGAAAGTGCTCAAATGTAACATATCTTATAGTTAGATATGTACACTTTCTAAGTAAAGTACATATTGTAATAATTTTGTTAGGTTGATTCTTAGCCGGGATTCGAACACTCACTTTCAGAGTCAGACACCTTATCATGCTAATCAGTTTGATCGTAGTACAGTGAAGTGCCAAAACTTTTAGCAGCTGGGAATTCACCAAGCAAGAGGCTGTTAGAATGTCTGTTATCAATGTGGATTTGGTGTCTTACTTGATTTGACTACTTCAGCTTGAACCCAGATTACAAATGTTGCTTTATCCAGAAATGAAACTTCTTGTTAAATGAAACATCTGCCAGACCCTATTATGTTTCCCAAGAATACTTTGGTTGTGTGGAAAAGCCCGCTCGTAGTTGTTCACGAAGAAAGAAACAAAGTCACGCGCAAAATCTTCCACCAATCTGACACCAACTAGATCGCATTTCCATTTATCGCGAGTTGGTTGTTGCTAATGTTTTTTCTTATAAGTATATAGAAGTATGCTTTTTGGCCATTTGATAGATGTGAAGAATTTTATATTCGATATATTTCTTTTGAAAGATTATTCCTGGATCACAGTTTAGTATAAGACCTCTTCTACAGAACATGAATAGGACAAGAGGCATATTCCCGGTCACATTGTACTCGTTATGAACTGGCTAAAGTAAGGTGTTGGTAATCATTGTGACTGTCACTCATCTTGGATTTTTAAAGCAAAAAATAGCTTTTGGTTTAAATTTAAGACTAAAAAGCAAAATAAAACTTGATTTAACGACTTGTAATATAGTATACTCCTTACCAAATAAACCTGGTATATAACATTCAGGTTTTGTTTTGGATTCATGCAATATTTTCTGTTCTGGTGGCCATCTTGGATTTGGGGCTGAAATCACATTCTGCATTAATATTTCAATTGAATCCAAACGTTTTGTTTAAAGCTAAAGAAACATTAGCTACACAAACACATGGCCAAAATTTACCAGCTTACTGTTTTTTTTCTCCGTGTGTTCCATATATAAGTTAAATTTAGCGACACGTCCGCAAGCATACAAGACTATATGCTAATGTGATTCGTAATGCTGTATTACCTGGTGATACAACCGTCATGCTACATACATTTATCGAGGTTTAGTGCGATCAATATTGCAACTGTTGATTAGATACTAGACATTGCAGTATCAATATCATTAACGTTAGACAGATCAGTGGATTGAAAAACATTGACAGTTTTTGTCACTCCACTTCAAACATAAACAGGACCAAAGAGTATGAATGCAATGACGTATATACAATATATTTCTCCACTCCTCGAGGGGTCATGCTAATATCAATCACACAAAGTGAAATTCAATGTCAGTAATTTTAGTAACACTGTTTTAACACTCAATTCCTCTTCTTTTGTATGTATGTTTTTATGTTTATACCAACTATCGGCTAAATAAAGTAACTAGCGACACATGAACATATATGCTATATTGGTACAATCCCATTGTCACCAAGCGTTAACGCTGTAATGACGCCAGTATTGCCCATGCCATTGTCGTTGATTGGTTAGTTTATTGTTTTGCACTCAGCAATATTTGAGATATAAGGCAACGGTCTGTAAATAATCCAATCTGGACCTGACAACCCAATGATCAACAGCGTGAGCATCGATCTGCGCGACTGGGATACGATGACATGTGTCAAGCAAGTCAGCAAGCCTGACCACCCGATCCCGTTAGTCGCCTCTTACGACAAGCATGGGTTACTGAAGATTAATTTTAACCCGGATTTTCACGTGTCTGGCCCGTTGTCAGTCTTATCTAGAGTAAACATTGGCTGCAGGCAGGGGCATGTTTAACACCATGTGATCATAGATAAGCTGTTTAGTGCACATATGCAGTCACCAACTCTAGCTCTTTTCAACTGCGCATTATATACCAAGGAGACGAGATGTAAGTAAGTTTACATTTGCCTGTATGATTTTTTTGTAGAGCAGTTGAAACATCCATTTCTTTAATAACGATTCAATAGAGGACAGTTGTATAGAGGCTGCCATATAATCTTGAATCTTCTAGGACAGGAAACATTCTGGAAGAGAAAAGAACATTGCGGAAGGCTTTTGTGTACGGGGTAGGGGCATGCGTGTATTATCTCACATTACGTCAAGACAAGTGGTTGTGTGTCGATCACAAATGTTTACCTCAGATATCCAAACCCAGCCTAATTCTGAAAAGTGATTGTTGTAGCTAAGTCAATGTTATCACCACTTCGAATTCGTTTCTATAATTATTGCCATATTAACGTTCTAATTGTGCCGTTTAGAGTGATATTCAAGCACAAGTTAGAAACGTTTAGTGAAAGGTATATAGACATGTTGCTTACTTCTACAGGAGTATTTAACAACTGGGGAATGACTGAAGAACAATCACTGGCTATATCGGTTCACATTCTATTGTCCAAATGATGTACCAAAGACACATGTAGTTCAGCACTATGCCGCTTTTCATTCAGTTGTTTTTAGATCTGTGTCATGGATTCCCTGAAACGAAAGAAGAAAGCTCTCCGACCTAAGTCTGTCCCAAAGACAAAAAGAAGCAGACCTAGAGAAAAACAAGGTCCGAATATAGGTAAATAACCACTTTCTACATAAACTGCTTTACAGCATACGAACCGGGTATAGCTCGGGTACAGATGTACCACATTTGGAAAATGGATAGGTGTGCTGATGGCTTTTTATAGTTTATGATTTTCGTTAAAGGTCACATGCAACGTAAAACACAACTTTGCAGATTCTGATACCTTACCGATACAAATCAGAAATGCAAATTCAACTTATAAAGTTGAAAAATAACGCGATGAAAAATAACGAACGAAATCGGAGTTCAAATCGATTCACTAATTTTCCCCCAGCTCTTGGGGGAAAACTGGTTTCAACAGCTGGGCTGCGCTCATAGCACATGCGCAGTGAAGAATTACCCCCGAACCGGCCCCAAGCCGAACCGGTCCCTGATATTTGACCCCGAGAAGCAAATATTTCTACATTCACATATAAATTAAAGTTCCAAGAACATAAATGACAAAAACATATTATTCATATGTCTTTACATGTAATATCGATTTTTGAAAATATATTTGCGAATATTAGTGTCGATGAGAGGCAGTGAACATGCAAGTGCTGCTGATCACGGAGATCCCGTGGTAGAGGACATAGCACATAAATCCAATATAATGAATTCGCGTTTCGCCTTTGTTATGCCCAAGTTTCCAGTAACGAATTCACAAATAATAATGTCGTCCTTCATATTTTCGCATGTTTCCATGTGTGGAACATTTGTCAATATTTTCAACATTAACCACCTTTCACAGAGGGAATTCTGCGCACATGATGAAAGTGAATGTGTTGATTTAATGTTTATTTGAACGGATTATCGTAAGCGAATTAATGTACATGTTGTCTTAAGCGCATGCTCTTACTTGAAACTGATTGTGTTTTATGTTCGGATTGTCGTGAGCAAATTAATTTACATGTTGTTTAAGCGTATGCTTTTACTTGACACTGGTTGCGTTCACTCAATGTCAACTGTACTGTATAATTTCATTTGTCACCACGTTCTTCTTACCAAGTCACTTTCTCAGTTCGATACTTGAAAGCAATGTCATTATTTAGCGTTGACAGAATTTCTAACTGTGATATAGATATGTCGTTGTCACAGACAAAACTCAATGTCTGTTTTATTGACACCTGTGTGTCTGCCTGCCTCTCTGCTAATAACAATATTCAATACACAACTTCGATCACTGACCACATGCAATTTGAACTTAACACCTATCAGGCTATACACCATAAACAAAACGCATTGATTTATGGCCCGAGTTCGGTCTCTGTCACATTATGTAATTACCCAGATAGGCAGGTGTGATACTTGTACACATGACATGTTATGATGTCTGTTGGTTGCAAAATGTTATACACAAAAAAATGAGCATGTATTTACAAAACTCAACATCTCTATATACACACACAATGAGCCGTGAGGGCACTTGCAAATGAACCAGACTTTACACTTGAGTACACACCCACCCGCTCTGACTGGGTTCGGTAACCCGGCTGCTTCGTTTCTAGGGAAGTAAACCCAAGGACATGTATAGAATATTGCACTTTTGATTTGCGATTGTACGCTTATAATTTTGTTTACATGTTTTTTTTCATAATCAGCAATGTATAGTGATAATTTTGTTTTAATTATGTTTGATGTTTTGGTTGCATGTGACCTTTAAATATATATTTTGGAGTCGAGGGGTGTCTGTTGTTTGAATGAGTTCTGTGTTCTAGGATTGAGTTTTAAGTGTTGTGTGATCCAAGAGAAGTACGACATCTCAGGCTGTGACAGGGTATAATATCCTGCATAGCCAAAATGTATTTTACTGGGCATCACCTTCAGCGCACCATCAGTTTAATTAGATATGAGTAGTATATTGGGTTGGAGCAGACTCAACTTTTGGGGGATCAGGCAGATCAAGGCGGATCAGATGTTGATTGGCTCATCCAAGTCACGTGATCATAATAAGGCAAGGAAACTCATGAATAGACAAATCAATGCATGACGTCATAGGTCAGCAAGATGAATGAATCGTAGCTATGACGACATCCCTTTCACCTATAGACAACCTGATCAGACTTGAGAACCCTATGGCTTGTGACATGCTTCAACACGTATACCACGTCATGAGTGAATCATCACGTGACTAAAGCTGCAGTGTATGATGCAGTTTTTGAGTAATAGTGAATTATTTACAGCGCAGAAGACCTTCTCCCCTATTTTTCTTCAATATCTGAACGAAAGCTTATAATACTAGCAATGTGTGAAAATCAAGTAGATCATGTATGTGACAATCGAATCGTAGCTATTGTTGAAATTCAGGTATCTCAAAGTCCCAGATAAGCTCTCTCATCACAAGAACGTGCTTGGTAATTTGCCATATTTCAGCTAGCAACCTAACCTTTCTGATTCATTTGCATTGTCAATGGTGTCATGTCACCTGAATTGAATATAACGTGCTGAATTCAGTAGCTTTTCAAATTCTGACAGCCCAGACCTAATGTCTCCCAGCTATCTACTCCAAAGTGAAGTAGAGGTATAGTGTTGAAAGTATTTAATCAAATACCACACGAGCAGACGGGGTTGTGTCAACACGGTTTTGGGGGTGGGGAATGTACAATCTTATCTCCGCGAGAAACGTCCTCTATAAACACCACCCAAAACAACAGAGTTATTCCAGTGAGCGACACAATATTAACTTTAAGTTCTATTAGTGACACAAGCGTTTCTCAAGCATGTCCTGCTTGACCGCATTGATTTTTCCATCACAAGGGACAAATATTTTAATGTCAAAACAATTACGGATCTTTATAATGTAAATTATCATTTAATAATTGAATTTTCAAAGGCAATAGAATTATTGTATACGTTTTGAATAATATGTTTTGTAAATAGATAAATGGTATTTTAATCATGGTAGTATGAATTAGCAGCTGCAATTGTTAGTGGCTGTATCCTCAAAGGGGGTTACAGTGTCGTAAAATCATTGTCCTTCTGAGAGGGTACATAAGTCCCAAAAACTTTCAAAGTCAATTTCGCTCAACCATACTTTTTAATCATAGCATTTATGTTGTTTAAATTTTGGCTAAATCTTCCTACCAGCGGCTGAAGGGGTGGTGTAAATCCAACTGGGGTCCATGCAGTTATCAAAAGTAATGTAAGTCCCCATGATTCCTAGTATGGTGATCTACCTTCAGTTGTTGGCGATATATAGCCCGTGTTTTGTATTGTATTGTCTTCTTCAATTAAAATGTTTTAGATTTACATGCTAGTTTTATATTCATATCTGTGATACTCTAGTATTTTTACTGTCCATCGTCGACAGGTTTTACTCTTCAAAAGGTTTTTATTTTTGTAAACATTTCTATTGTATAAATTGTTTTATGGCTGAGATAGTGCCGATTTGACCTTAAATATTAACTCATTCACTCATTCGCAGGCGTTTCCTTAACCAGTAAAGCGACACATTTACATTATAGGTAAGAGTAGATGTATTGTACAAACTTTGTTATTTTGAAGGTGGTTAAATCAGAGAGGTCGTGGGTTTTCACCTTGTTGAATCTTTATTTGTTGCGTATGTGTTATCTGTCATAAATGTAACCGGTACTAAATATATTTAGATGAATAGTGGTGAAGTTTTCATGCATATTGGTGAGTTTTCATAAGGTATGCGAGTCTGATTACGTTGCCTACAGGTGATTGTGATGTCGTCATAGCTGTGTTAACCTTTGCTGACCTATGATGTCATGCATTCATTTGCATATTCATGAGTTTCCTTGCCTTATTATGATCAAGTGACTTGGATGACATTATGTGATCCACCTTGATCCCCCTGATCCCCCAAATGTTGTGTCTGCTGAGCTCCCACCCAATATACTATTGATATGCATGTCAATTCAGTCAACCACATATACATGCGCAGCGCTTCACGACGTCAGTGGTTTCGGCATGGGGATGTGCAACACGTTCGTGCATGTGCATCTCGATACACTGAGTCGAGCACATGAGTATCAAAAACTGCTGCAGATTTGGGAAGCTTAATTGTTTGAATTTGATGATTCCACAAATCAAACAGGCAGTGTACTTTACGTCATGCCACGACGCATGAATACACGACGTCATGAGGCTACTGAGATGGTCTCTCCAGGGTTGGGGATGGCTCAACGTTAGGGGACTGCACATTTCCAAACACCATTTCATCGCAGATGAGACGTTATCAGAACAGTAATGAAGTTGCTGATCGCCCACGAGCAGGACGTCCATTTGTCGCGAGTCCAAGACAGGACAAATAGATACGGATGACACATCTCTGTCACTTGCTCCAGACTTCAGTGACCACTGCCCAGACTATTCCAGACCACTCCGATGTGTCCACCCAACACAGCCAGGAACCGCTTACGTCATTACGAGATACGACCAGACGCAACGTCATCGAGAAAAACTGTCAAAGATGTAACCAAAATAATCTCCATAAACTTCGGTTGTTGAAGAACTGCTGCTTTGGAAGATGAGTCCGCATTTCCTGTAGTGGCAGATGTCCACACCAGAGAAGACTTTATTTGTTGTTCAGGCCAATGGGTGTCCACTACATCAGATATTCGGACATTTATGTGGAATTGACAGTAGTATCTTACTGATATAATGATAAAGCACGCTCAATTACAATAGCATGTTACAAGTATGTTTCTCTTTCCAGAAAATTGGATAGTTCAAGGTGCAAGAGATCATGCAAGTGCCGGAAGCCAACATGTTTCTGGGATAACATATAATAATGGTAACTGATATATTTACAACTAATCAATAGATGAAAGATGTTTTAAGAGATCAGTGGCGCCGACTTTACATTATCCTCCTTTGAAATTACGTCATCAAATTACCTCCCATCCTTGGAAAACATCATTGTTTTAGTGTTTTCTATGTTTGCCTGGCCCTCCGTTCGACATTTTCGCCCTTAGGAAACTCGTAGGTGTATAAGGATAATTCAGATATCGATAAAAATCCGGGTCAGAAGTTGTCTTCAGTAGCCATGCTTGTGATGTCAATTCCTGGACTATATGGTCCAAACTCGATTACTTGTAGACTGCCCTGATAAGGTTGACAAATTACCGTATGTGGCGTTACAAAACATTAGGGTGATACCATGACCCAGCCCCTGGATTAATGTACGTTACTAACTACACATAGGGGATGATCGAACTGTATTACTTAAATTATCAATAGGAAGTAGTTTGGATGTTTGGGATATAAAGCTATGATACCGTTTGGTTGTCTCATGATAAAACCATTTGCAAACTCTTTGATGTGGTAGGATTGAGTAAATAACTCAGTCATAATAGTAACCATGTTTTCACAAATACCGTTACTGGCATGTTCTGAGGATAGGTATTACAAGAAAGTACCACCGATTTTGTGGCTTCTGTTTTTTGTTAAGAGGAATACTTTTTATGCATAGACAACTTATTTAGTGCAATAGATGTGATGTTTCGGTGTAGATCCTAACACCGTTATCAAGCAGGTCAAATGCTCCTCGTCATCATACCAGGTTCTAAATTCCATTTGAAAAAGGTTTTCTTTTTCTTAAAATGCTTAATACTCTCTCTGTCCCTTGCACTATGAACAGTGCAGCAACAGGAACTATTCTTTTGAAAATACAAATCTCATCATTTGAAACGGCCCGACCATGATCGAAAGAAAATACTTACATATAGATACTAGAATCCGGCCGTAAAGTTATTTCTGTCGACCAGTGGTTATTTGTCATGTAGGTTCGTCCGGTGAAGGACTTAAACATGCACATACTTTAATAGCATTGCTACCAACGTCTGTGGAAGATTATATAATCTATGTTTCAATTTTCAGACATTAAAAATTATTACACAGACAACATATTTCACGCAACACCCGAGGGACTGTCTGAGTCTCTATCTGCCAGAGACAGAAGAAGAGCTCCAAGTGGGTTACTTTCATATCTTTCTATCATTTATCACTCCATTCAGAATCAAGCTAATCAACCTACAAGCCGCACAGTTTCTGACTGACGGACTGACTGAGTTTGGTTTTACGCCGCTTTTAGCAATATTCCAGCAACATCAAGGCGGGGAACACCAGAAATGGGCTTCACACGTTGTACCCATGTGGGGAATCAAACCCGGATCTTCGGCATGACGAGCCAACACTTTAACCACTAGGCTACCCCACCGCCCCACAGTTTCTGAATTAGTTAGAACCACCTGATCGTACCTTTACGCAATGTATTTTCTACATATACTACATCCAATTTGGTTAGGATCACCATTCAGTGTATCAAGCCAGTTGAACTATCTGAATACAATATTGTGTAGAGAAGAGTAAAAAAGAAAAACATGTTGCCGTTTGTCCCCACTAAGCCAGCAGAAACATTTCATCAAGAATCAGTCTGAACATGCATCAAAATGAGAATATCTGATCACAACTGAAACGTTGAAATACACTAAAACAAATTAGTCGTCCAAAAACACATCTCTCAGTAGTGTGTATGTGATCACACCATGGCAACTTCTCCGTTGCTCCCAGTAAGTGTCTGGATATTGCTGAGCGGAAGGCAGTTCCACTCTTCAGTAAGACCATGACCGAGTTCCAGTACGTCATGATCGAGGGTGATGTGTAGGTAGATCCAGATGTGTACGACACGGTTGATTTCTGCTGACCTAGTTGCCCATCCCATGAAGACAGGGCCTCCTGCACTATGTAAGCTCCAATGACCCTGGCACGATCAGGTCATGTGTCTGATTTTACCATCATGCGTTCTCACGAACGTATTCAGAACGCCATCAATGCATATTAAATCTGGTCTGTCATTTAGCATGGCATCCCTGCATCGCACTTCTTACCGAGCTGATCCCATCACTGATGTTGTGACATATTTCGTATCATTGCAGATATTGAACACCATGAGACATCATCTCGGCGAGATACCATCATTCAAAAACACCCAAATCAAATGTTCAACAAAGCTTGCTTTGAGGGAAATAATAATCGAGTGAAACAACTCATATCCAAAGGAGAAGTGGATATCAATAACGTAAGCCCGGGAGGATTTACACCCGTGATGATTGCAGTATCTAAAGGACACAAACAAGTTTTCAATACTTTACTGAAAGAAAAGTGCGATCTTTCATTGATGTTAGATAATGGTGACGATATACTTCATGTGGCATGTTCTGGCAGCAATGCTGATATTGTCAAAGGGTTGGTTTCAAATGGGGAAATAAGTCTTGAGAGAAAGGACCTGTCAGGTAAAACTCCGCTGATGAAAGCAGCGTGCAGTGGAAATAGGAAAGCGTTTGACTTACTAGTAGATGAACAATGTAATTTGACGTCAATAGATTATAACGGGAACACCATGCTTCATGCTGCGTGTTCTGGTGGGTCCGTGTTTATCGTAAACTATCTCCTGAATCATAAGGTAGCTGGCCTAGAGAGTAGAGGTGAAGATGGGGAGACCCCAGTGATGGTGGCGGCAAAGAACGGACAGAAGCAAGTGTTTGATATCCTTGTGAAGAAAAGATGCAACCTGTCAGTTGTGGATGATCTAGGTGACACTGTTCTCCATGCTGCATGTTGTAGTGACAGTGTGGATATGGTCACAAACCTTCTGTCAAAAAAGATGGTCGACATTGAGAGCAGAGGTGAGGATGGGTTAACACCAGTTATGTGCGCAGCAATGGAAGGGCAGACCGAGGTGTTCAATGCACTGGTAAGTCAGGGGGTGTGACCTTTCCGTGGTTGATGATGAGGGTGAAAATATCCTGCATGCTGCTTGTTACAGTAACAATGTCACGATCGTTAAGGACATCCTTTCACGGAAGTTAGTTGACATCAACAGTAAAGGTGATGATGGAGACACGCCGTTGATGGTGGCAGCACGAGAAGGCAATAGGAAAGTCTTTGATCTTCTCCTTTCAAACGACTGTGATCTCTTGGAGGTTAGTGATGGTGGCAACATCCTTCATGCTGCATGTCTCAGCAACGATGCAGTATTAGTTAAGGACATTTTGTTACGTGGTATTGCTGACATTGAAAGTAAAAATAACAATGGAGCAACACCAGTGATTTTGGCAGCAGAGGCAGGTCAAAAGAAAGTATTTGATCTACTTGTGGGTGAGGGGTGTAACCTAAAGGTACAAGACGAAGATGGTTGTAATATTCTCCATGCCGCTTGCAGTAGTAACAATGTAGAGATTGTTGAATATCTCCTATCAGGTGAGATAGCGGACATTAACAGTAGAGATTCGAACGGGTTCACGCCTGTCATGACAGCAGCAATAAATGGCCACAAGAAAGTGTATGATCTCCTTGCTAGGAAAAGATGTGACCTGTCAGCAGAAGATTATACCGATAATAATATTCTGCATGCAGCTTGTGTGAGTGATAACGTTAATTTCGTTAACTGCATCCTTTCACGTGAGATAGCTGACACAGAGAGCAGAGGGGAAGAAGGGCAAACACCCGTGATGGTGGCGGCAGTCAATGGTCAAAGGAAGGTGTTTGATCTATTGGTCCAGAAAGGGTGTGATCTTTCTGTGAGGGATGATAATGGGAACAACATTCTTCATGCAGCTTCTTTTGGTGGTGACATTCAAATTGTTGAGGACCTCCTCTCGCGTGACTATCTCCTGTCTCGTAATATTATTCATATTGACAGCAGAAATAACACAGGTTGGACACCAGTGATGTTAGCAGCTGTGAATGGACGAAAAGAAGTTTTTGACCTGCTGGTGAAAAACGAATGTGATCTGAAGGTGTTTACTAAGGACAATAACAACATGCTACATGCTGCATCTTATGGAGGCAGTGTCCAGATTGTTGAGAGTATTCTTTCACGTAAAGTAGCTGACATGGAGAGTAGAGGAGAAAATGGTGCAACACCGGTGATGTTAGCAGCAAAGAGTGGACAAAGGAAAGTCTTCGATCTGCTGGTGAGGAATGACTGCAATTTGTCAGAGAAAGATGACTCAGACAGAAACATACTCCATTATGCTTGCGTAAGTGACAATGTACAGATTGTGGAGTACATCATCTCACAAGGCTTAGATGATCTAAACAGCAAGGATGAAAATGGGCAAACGCCAATGATGGTGGCGGAAAAGGAGGGTAGCGAGAAAGTCATTTCTCTACTTGAAATCAGAGGGTATGGCATGGGAAGGAGACAGCGAACTAGTCGCTGCTGCTTGTGTTGATATTTCCATCTTGACACTACACAGGCACAACCTACAGAGGAAGAATATCAACATTAGAAATTGGACATGGGCATATAGTTCGAAAAGAAATAAGTGCAGCAAATTTGTTCATTCTTACGGTAAAGATGGTTGACTTAGGCGTCTTATAGTTCCACTTGCATATTGATTTTGGAAACAAATATCCTTCACAGTGCGTGATATTATTATTGTTATTCCTTGTTCAGTAATTGGTTCAGAGATATTAATATATTTGATGGTTGCACTGACAGGTTACATGTCTATACAAATATTAAATGATATTCTTAAGAAAAAGCTTTAATTTGCGGATAGATAGGGGGCAGTATAAACCTTGCAAACCCATCATGGACTACAGTGAAAGCATTTTTTCCAAAAAGTTGGGTCCATGACTAGCAAACGCAACCTTGAAGAACCATGGACAGACTCCTTAATTAGAGAAGGTATTGGCTAACACTTTGAAGGCCAGGCCTATACCTACATATGGATGCACATTTGTGACAAACTCCAAAATGACCTACCTACCTACCTACCTACCTACCTACCTACCTACCTACCTACCTACCTACCTACCTACCTACCTACCTACCTACCTACCTACCTACCTACCTACCTACCTACCTACCTACCTACCTACCTACCTACCTACCTACCTACCAACCTACCAACCAACCAACCAACCAACCAACCAACCACTAGGCTCACCGAGGTATTGTGGCCTCATCCTAACGAGGTACCCAGTCACAGCTGCTGGACTGTGACATATAGTCACAGTACTTTGTCTAAGTTTACTGCACGTTGCTGTACCCGCAACTACGTGTTTGCACGTGGCCACCATCTAGTATTCTACCAACGGGTTTGTGGGTTCTTTTCAGTGCACAGGCTTGTGTACTGTACACTAGGGGTTGTGACAACACGGAAAGAGTCTGCACACAAAGTTGACTCCAAGGTTTTTTACACCTGGTCACAGGTGGGCTCCATCCTGGCACCTCCAAGCTCGCTGGATTACTAGCCTAGCGCCTTAGACAGCTCGCCCACCGCGTCTTGATCCTGCTTAGTGACGAACTGACAAGAACTAAACACAACTTTGCATGCAGCTTTCTAATCACAAGGATAAATCCCTCACACATCCAGTTGGTCATAATTTGGACATATTTACATCAAGAGAAACAAGAAACAGGTGTTTCACGACCCACTGGACTACCATTTCACTGGCAATAGTCACGTCTCAGGAAATATATTGCCAAAAAATATTAGAGGTCAATACCATTCAACCAATTTCTACTTAGTCCTACTCACCCTTTGTCGTGGTTAATAACAGCTGATTCAACTTTGCTGCATAGTATAGATCTTCCGGTGAAGATATCATAGAATCCTAGAAGGGACATTGTCCCATTGAAAATGCCATACCCAACCAAAGAGCAACATTGTGGCTAACAGAAATAAACCGATGTTGAAGATGACTATGATACACATTTATTTAACTTATTAGCTACCAAACCTTTTCGAGTGATTTGTCAGAGAGATTACTCAAACACACGTTGTATATCTGACAGTGAACACCTGGTGTCATAACTGATTTCAATTGATCCATTTGTAAATCTTCCATCACCGTTTGTCTTTCATGTTGTTCTGGCAGATATCCATGTCTTATCATCCTGTTTTTGTACTTTGGGCAACGCCTTCGTGGTCATTTCAGTTTTCTTGTTGCTATAGGGGCGGTGGGGTGGCCTAGTGGTTAAAGCATTGCCTCGTCACGCCGAAGACCCGGGTTCGAATCCCCACATGGGTACAATGTGTGAAGCCCATTTCTGGTGTCCCCCGCCCTGATGTTGCTGGAATATTGCTAAAAGCGGCGTAAAACCAAACTCAGTCAGTCAGTCAGTCTTGTTGCTATATGTTAGCATAAAATATTACAAATTTATAAGCAATGTTATTATTACATCACAATGTCTCTGTTCAACTTCAGTTGAAGGTAGTGATGGGCTTGCTGCTACACTTGGGAGTGTTGGGCCATAGAAACAAAGAGCACTGATCATGAGCTGAATTTGATGGAATGACAAATAACCAGTCTCACATCCTCTCTTAATATATTTTATTCCAGTACAACACATATTCTGCACATGCACAGAGTGTCAGTTTATGGCATAGAAAAATAGCTAGAAATTATCTCCTACATCTGCATGGAACTTGAAAGCACATCTCAAGTGTAGGTCATTTGCAACAGTGATGCACCACAGCAACCATCCATACTACAGCCTCCCTACATATCCCTGACAATACAACCATCTATACTACAGCCTCCCTAGATATCCCTGACAATACAACGACATTCATTACATGTACTCCTAAACCTGGGTCTCTGGGACACATTCCCTCAACTTTACATCAACAGTGTTATGACTGTCATGGAACTGTGTCCCAGTATAGACAGTTGGTGTTAGAAACTGCTTCTCTTGACCATGCATTCCGTCAGAACAATCATTTATTTCAACTGAAAATATCTTTCTAGAGGTTTTGTAGCTTATTACGCTGTGGAAAATAAACAAAAAAATATTTTTACTTTGTTTTGTAATAGCAATATTAACATGCTAATTGCCCTGAAAGAAAATGTTCGTAAATTTTTCAAATTGTACATTTCCTTTTTTATGAGAGAGTTATTTATTTCTTGAAACAGTGAATGACAAAAGAATCCGGTTTCTATTAAAAATTTTACCAAAATAACTAATGGTTGGTCCCAATTTTGGAAAATTATGAAAATTTGTAGGAAAATCATATTAATATTGCATTCTGCATAGGTGCAGACTTCATGCTGTGTTGTCCTCTTGTTACCGGCGTGCTGGTTTAGACAAGAGTTCCACATTCCTGTCTCGTTGACACCGATATGAACTTCCAGTGAAGATCACCTGACAATACTTATAAGAACACATACCATGTACTACAGGATCTATGCAAATCTCACAACAAGTCCAGGTACTCATTGAAAATGTTTGCATAGTAACATTCGGTAACTTACAAATCAGTGAGTAAACATGATATTTAATCATTCATGTTTCCAAAATCCTGAATACAGCCACACAAAAGTTACTGTATTGTATTAGAACGATTTTGTTAAAAACACCATCTTGTAAAATCCACTGTTACACTATTGCTTGATTATTGTGTAAGTTTGGCCGAGGATACACCATCTTGTTCGGTTTCCATGACAACTACACACAATGTATGTACAGATTTAATCTGAAGTATGGAAAACAAAAAGTGAATGGAATGTATGATATCACAAATGCTTTAAATCTTCAAACACTTCACCTGATATCCTCTCATACAATATTACATGACTTTTGGCACAGGCCAGACTTTGTACAAACCTCCCAGAAGTGATCGAGTGAGTAGGGTTTTCCGCCACTTTTGGCAATATTCCAGCAATATGATGGCAGAGGACACCAGAAATGGGCTTCACACATTATACCCATGTTGGGAATCGAACCCAGGCCTTCGGTATGAATGTGGGTGTGGGTGTGGGTGTGGGTGTGGGTGTGGGTGTGGGTGTGTCGAACCCAGGACTTCGGTATGAATGTTGGTGTGGGTGTGGGTGTGGGTGTGGGTGTGGGTGTGGGTGTGGGTGTGGGTGTGTCAGTCTGCTTGTGCAGGACAGACAGAGACCGCACTCCTTATTCTCCAGGCATCATGGTCTTCACCTTGCTGGGAGGTCTGTGTGAATGACTATCACATTAAACACAAGCAAGCTTGCTAAACAAACATGTCAACTAAATACAATTTCCTCGCAGCAACACTGAGTATTTTCATTTGTTATAAACACTGGAACCACCTTCAAGAATAATATTTACATATCGCTCCTATCACTCTCATTATGGATCATCTTTTAGGCTGGAGTAAAATTTGATAAACAAGAAAACTTTCAACATATTAAGTTTATGCACATAAAATTTCAAACGATTTGATCTGACATAAATAAAATACTGCTACATGAACTGTATGTCATTTGTTTTGAACATTATTGAACTGACAAACTCTCATGAAGATGTACCTTCATAAACATTGACATACAAATTATATTCTGTACATGAGATAAACTCTTCTGAATTCTTACAGGTATCAGAATGTGCTTATTTCACTATTACATGTCACATTTCAGCCTTAAAATCTCACATTTGAGGGCATTGTTTTGTGTAATTAGAAATATTGAAATATGTCCAGGAATCATTTATGAAACAAAATCAGTGAAGTGACATTAAAATAACCGAACCATCTGCAGACATTATATTATATAACTCAGACAAACACTCATTCTTGTCTGAGATTCTCACTAACCTATTCCAAGCTGCATCTACAAGCATATCGTGTCCACACAGTAACACAATGTACCTGTTCCTTCATGCCCACCTCCGTCGTCAAGATGTGTGCATGATATACCTGTAATCTGCAGATGTACCTGTATCTACATGCCCACCTCTGTCGTCTACATGTGTGCATGATGTACCTGTAGCCTATTGTGTCCCTTATTAAGGCATGTGGAGAATGTCATGTAAATATATAATGTCACGTTATAAATACAAACTATACAAGTAATATTTAGCATTTCAGCCTTTGATGAAAATACGCGGCAAGCTGGAACCCGGGTGTTGCTCGTGTCAAACAGATCTCACAAATAAAACAACAAAATATGACTGGGAGAAAACCGTCAGACGAGGAAAACCATTGAAACAAAAGAAGGAGGACTAATTGCCAACAGGAGTTAAAACATTGTGACATATATCCTCTGTTAAGAGCCTCCGTATATTATGGGATGCATGTACAGGTTTAAAAGAGCCAAAATCTTTGGTAGGTACAGGAGTATATTTCATGACTTAAGGTTGCAACTGAAACACCTCTGGTGAATACATTTGTATATTTCACACTGTGGTCAGTCGCCACAAGAGACTGGACACTAGGGATGCAGCGACTCACGCAGACCTCGATTCGAGTTTTGATATTGGACCCTCGATTTGATCATTTTCGATTTGATTCTTCATACAAAAAACATCAGATTTCATTTAACTCTCAGAAATTATTAAACAAAACGTATCACATTGATAACCTTTCTTCAAGATTTTACAAGGAAATCAGGAATGTAAATGATGTAACAATTAAAAAAAATATATAATACGATGTTTAAAAACAGAACAACACTTTGGTATTGTCTACTATCAACAGTTCTCATTGGATAATTAGTCCAGCATCAACCAATCACGTTTCGCCTAATTTAAGCGCTGTATGGGTTGGAGTCAAAATTACATTCTCTCTTTGTGGAAATAATTTAAATAGATATTCAAATATCGAATCGAAATAGTGATATTATGCTTATCAAAACTCAAACTAAGGGGTCAGATTTGATTTTCGATCACACCGAATCGTTGCAGCCCTACTGGACACCACTGTTAACGTACTGGTTTCTCACCATTATTTCTTACAGCCGTGGCAATGACTAAGCAAAGACTCCCTTCTTGTGACACAGATAACATTAACAATAAGATGCTATATATTTAGGCTGAAATACTGTGTACATCTAGATCCAGATCCACAGACCGATGCCAGTCTTCATGTAAGTCTTGGTAAGGAAAGGCAGCTTTGTGGAACGGTATTCTGGGATTCTCTCAACACAGCAGCTGGCTGTTGTTGGTCCCTGTGCTATAGGACTATTATAGGAACGTTCCTGGTGTAATACAACTAATGCTGATTCAGATACTGACAGTATAACAAGCCATCAAAACTGAGAAACTAAAATATAACTGTAAAGGTGAAAAAGTGTAAAACTTGTAGCATGTCCAAGTACATGTAAATGATGATTAGAAATTAGTTGTTGTCATCTTACCTTTGTACACAGAGTTTAGGTTTAAGAACTGACTACAGTGAGGTTCCGTTAAAGCTCCGTTAATAGACTAGTTGCCCACCTGTGACACTCTGGTGATGCTCGGAGTATGCTCCGGTGATACACGGGTGAGCTCTGGTTACGAACTAGTTACACACCAGTGATGCTCGGAGTATGCTCCGGTGATACACGGGTGAGCTCTGGTTACGACCTAGTTACACACCAGTGATGCTCGGAGTATGCTCCGGTGATACACGGGTGAGCTCTGGTTACGAACTAGTTACACACCAGTGATGCTCGGAGTATGCTCCGGTGATACACGGGTGAGCTCTGGTTACGACCTAGTTACACACCAGTGATGCTCGGGGTATGCTCCGGTGATACACGGGTGAGCTCTGGTTACGACCTAGTTACACACCAGTGATGCTCGGAGTATGCTCTGGTGATACATGTGTGAGCTCTGGTTACGAACTAGTTACACACCAGTTATGCTCGGGGTATGCTCCGGTGACACATGGGTGAGCTCTGGTTACGAACAAGTTACACACCAGTTACACCTGTATCATGTTCCGGAAATACTCTGCTTATACTCATTGCTTAACAACTACTCATAATTACATGTATTCAAACCTGTTCTTCCAACTGGCATATAAAATATAATGGATCAACTTCAGGGCAATGTGCAAGAAGAATACCCGTGGACAAACAGACGGTGGACTGTAATAAAACAGCATTAAAAGAGATTCAACAAAACTGTAAAGTCTTCAACAACACACAGATAATCAGATCAGCGGACATAGCTACATCCTCACTCAAGTTTGATTGAGATACAAACTTGATTGTAGGGCTGCGCAATACAACCGGTTTACCGGTATTTACCGGTTCAGACATGAAAACGATACGTACTGCGATACGTTGATCGCAAACCGGTATTTTGACATGCATTCGGAAAACCTTGTAACACTCGAAAATCTTCGGATATTTCCACTTTTTAAATTGTTTTTTTCCTTGTTTCATTAGCCCCAAATATTACTTACATTTTTATTTTGTCATGATTAAAAGTTTTTATTAAAGGTTAATCAATCATAGTCATTTTGTTGTGTTTTTGCTTTATAATCAAGCATTAACTCGATTATAATTAGTTTTTGTTAAAAAATAATTCTTGCAATATATTTCAATACATATCGCAATATATGCTTTCGCATCGCAATATATCACAATATCGAAATTCTCTGCAATACCCACCCCTACTTGACTGTATTGCTCATGTCTGATCAGCATCCTCAAACAGTACAAAAATATAGAATACCTGGATGATATGCAAATGTTCTAATAATACTTCATAAATATTTTAAATATGTGCACCATATAAAACACCTTGTCCACACACATGGCTCTCTCACACACAATCTGTTGTTTAGTATCAGTTGGGGCCAAAATCAAGGAGGTGGTAGAAAATTAACAAAAAGCTTCCATGAATTATGAATTTCTATCAATGGATGAAAAGCCAACCAGTTTTCACTGGGACTTAAAGCTCTAATTTGGACGACAAAGTTAAAACTGATTTAGGCTTGGTTCAGCTTTTTCATGCTGACAGACTGACTGACTGATTGAGTGTTGGTTTTACGCCGCTTTTAGCAATATTCCAGCAACATCACGGCGGGGGACACCAGAAATGGGCTTCACACATTTTACCCATGTGGGGAATCGAACCCGGGTCTTCGGCGTGACGTTTTCCTGCTGGCACTCACAAGTATCAGTTGGTAACATCAAGGTGGGTATCAGAGCTTTGTATTGACAACTGTAACAACACCAGTTTCTGTACACAGGTATGGTCCACCTTCGAGTCATAATACAGTTCTAGGTGACACGTAAATGTGAAACAAAGTTCCTCTCTCCCTGAAGCCCAAACCCCATCTCATGCACAATATAAAAAAAGTAATTTTCTCATTCAGGTGTTCATTTGTTCATAAACCAACTGATAGTAAACCAAAGTCTGTGTCTGGATTGACCATCACTGTCCGTGAAGTCTGGTACTGGAGCTCACCTTCAAAATACCTGGTAAAACCAAAGGGCTAAACTCCACCACAGTGCACACAAACATCGTTCATCCTCCGTGTCACGCACACTGACCAAGGCAGCAGTACATAGCAGGTTGAGGCAAGTATCCTGTCATACAGCGGTATCAAAGATCAACAGGTTCGCCATACTTGCTTCAAACGCATACCATTGATCTACATATGATCAGTTTCTTGACATTTGATCATGAAAGTTTCACATCAGGTCATTTCAACAAGCAGTTTCTCTCAGTTGCAGACAAAAAGCCTGATTACCAATAATGGTCTCAAAGTTTTGATGATGATATCTTGCCCACCAAAACCAACAATGGAACATTTTGGAACAGGATGAGGAACACTTTGCAGATTCTGACTTCCCTGAAAATCCGAAAAGAAGTCATCTGGTTCAGCATTCCCCTGTATCATGTAAATATTTTTTTTTTTTCTATCTGACAATGATTTCCCTTTTTATGACAACGACCAACTCGATGAACCCAATTCTCTTGGAATGATCCCATGTCACAACAGGTTCACACACAGAAAACTACTGCCTTTGACAAAGATGGCTACCGGACATTCAGTGACAAGAAACATAAGCTCACAAGGCTCTGTATACCATGAGAACAAATACACATGATACACAGATAAAAATATTGCATCCAAACTTGTGTCGCAAGAAAGACTATTGTCATCGTGATCGCTGTCCTACTCCACTTCGTACTTGCTGTCGGGGAAGGTGTTTCCATTGTGGTATCTACTGGAGTAGGGGTCGTTGTTGATGAAGGCCATGGAGTACGATGAAGCGGGCTGGTTGACCACGCCGCCGTGGCCAGCACGTACATCCACCTCCTCCACGAGGTCCCCATCCGTCATGTTGTACAGCAGCTTCTCCTTCATATTGCGAGATCGGTGTTCCTGAGCGCTGCGGGCCGTGCTGTTCAGGGAGAAGGTTTCAGGGCTAAATGAAGTCCCATACAGTCGGATTCTGAAAGCAGAATGTCACATGTCTGAGGCTGTCACATCTTTTGAAAAGTTCAGTGTCAATACTTATTGTATGTGATTACGATATAATCAGTGTTCAAATACAGTTCTTTTACAAACTATTTTTAAGATTCTATTTGTTTGTTTCTATGTTTACTAATGCCACACTCAGCAATATCCCAACTAAATTGCAGTGGTCTGTAAATAATCTGGTCCAGACAAACCAGTGATCAACAATATGTGCATCAATTAACGATCGAACCAATGACATGTGTCAACCAAGTCAGCGAGTCTGACCACCCAATCCCGTTAGTCAGCTATTACGATAAGCATGTGTTGTTGAAGACCAATTCTAACCGGGACCTTCACGGGTCAGATGCATGTATAAAATTCAGAGGACAAACGCACAACCTGCAGGGAACCCGGCGCCACACTTATCATTCCACGAAAAGTCACACCAGTATACCATTCTTCAACAACAGTTATATGATACAAACGTGGGCACACTTAACGAGGACAATGGGATTCAACATAATGGGATTCAAGTGTTGCACACACCTCTGTACTATAAACACCGTGATGATTATCACAGCTGACAAGACGTCCACGGTCACCCACAGGATCAGGTAGCTGGACGGTACCTGCAACAAACAAACCAATCTGTTGACTCAAGTGCTTCTGTTAATGCTTCATCCATGACGATGAGGTCATGATGAACACCAGTGGAAACACATTCCTGTACAATGAGAACTGACAGGACTATGATTCATTTCTAAAACATTCAGAAAGTTTCAGTAAGTTGGTGGTGCCTTTCTGGGTGTGTTGATGGGTGTCTTGGTGAGTATGCTGATGGGTGTCTTGGTGGGTGGTGCCTTTCTGGGTGTCTTGGTGGGTGTGTTGCTGGGTGTCTTCGTGGGTGGTGCCTTTCTGGGTGTCTTGGTGGGTGTGCCGATTAGTGTCTTGGTGGGTGTGCTGATGGGCGTCTTGGTGGGTGTGCCGATTAGTGTCTTGGTGCATGTGTTGATGGGTGTCTTGGTGGGTGTCCTGATGGGTGTCTTGGTGGGTGGTGCCTTTCTGGTTGTCTTGGGGGGTGTTACTGGGTGTCTTGGTGGGTGGTGCCTTTCTGGGTGTCTTGGTGGGTGTGCTGATAAGTGTCTTGGTGGGTGTGCTGATGGGTGTCTTGGTGGGTGTACTGATGGGCGTCTTGGTGGGTGTGTTGATGGGTGTCTTGGTGAGTATGCTGATGGGTGTCTTGGTGGGTGTGCTGATGGGTGTCTTGGTGGGTGTGTTGATGGGTGTCTTGGTGGGTGTGCTGATGGGCGTCATGGTGGGTGTGCTGATGGGTGTCTTGGTGAGTATGCTGATGGGTGTCTTGGTGGGTGGTGCCTTTCTGGGTGTCTTGGTGGGTGTGTTGCTGGGTGTCTTGGTGGGTGGTGCCTTTCTGGGTGTCTTGGTGGGTGTGCTGATTAGTGTCTTGGTGGGTGTGCTGATTAATGTCTTGGTGGGTGTGCTGATGGGCGTCTTGGTGGGTGTGCTGATGGGCGTCTTGGTGGGTGTCCTGATGGGTGTCTTGTTGGGTGCGTTGATGGATGTCTTGGTGGGTGTGCTGATGGGCGTCTTGGTGGGTGTCCTGATGGGAGTCTTGCTGAGTGTGCTGATGAGTGTCTTGGTTGGTGTGCTGATGGGTGTCTTGGTGGCTGTGTAAGTGTGCTGATGGGTGTCTTGGTGGGTGTCCTGCTGAGTGTGCTGATGGGTGTCTTGGTGGGTGTGCTGATGGGTGTCTTGGTGGCTGTGTGAGTGTGCTGATGGGTGTCTTGGTGGTTGTGTTGCTGGGTGTCTTGGTGGCTGTGCTGATGGGTGTCTTGGTGGTTGTGTGAGTGTGCTGATGGGTGTCTTGGTGGATGTGTTGCTGGGTGTCTTGGTGGGTGTGCTGACAGTTCCGCCGCTCACTGGTGTCGTGTGTCAACTGCTTGATGGACAGCTCCGCCCCTCACTGGTGTCGTGGATCCCCCTTCTTCATGGACAACTCCGCCCCTCACTGGTTTCGTATGTCTCCTTTCTTGATGGACAGCTCCCACCCTCATCGGTGTCTTGTCGCCATCTGCTTGATGGACAGCTCCGCCCCTCACTGGTGCCGTGTGTCCCCCTTCCTTGTTAGACATCTCACCCCTCACTGGTGTCGCGTGCCACTTCTTGATGAACAGCTCCGCCTCTCACGGGTGTCCTGTGTCCTCCTTCATGATGGACAGCTCCGCACCTCCAGGTGTGTTTTCTCCCCTCTTTGATGGACAGCTCCGCCCGTCACTGGTGCCTTGTCTACCCCTGCTTGATGGAGAGCTCCGCCTCTCACGGGTGTCCTGTGTCCCCCTGCTTGATGGACAGCTCCGCCCCTCACTGGTGTCTTGTCTACCCCTGCTTGATGGACAGCTCCGCCCCTCACTGGTGCCTTGTCTACCCCTGCTTGATGGACAGCTCCGACCCTCACTGGTGTCTTGTCTACCCCTGCTTGATGGACAGCTCCGCCACTCACGGGTGTCCTGTGTCCCCTGCTTGATGGACAGCTCCGCGCCTCACTGGTGTCGTGTGTCCCCCTGCTTGATGGACAGCTCCGCCCCCACTGGTGTCGTGTGCCTCCCTGCTTGATGGACAGCTCCGCCCCTCACTGGTGACGTGTGTCCTCCTTGATTGACAGCTCCGCTCCTCACTGGTGTCGTGTGTCTCCCCCTGCTTGATGGACAGCTCCGCCCCTCACCTGTGTCTTGTCTCCACCTGCTTGATGTATACCTCTGCTCCTCACTGTTGTCGTGTGTCCCCCTTCTTGATGGACAGTTCAGCTCCTCACTGGTGTCGTGTGTCTCCCTCTGCTTGATGTAAAGCTCCGTCCCTCAGTGGTGTCGTGTCTCCACCTGCTTGATGGACAGCTCCGCCCCACACGAGTGTCGTGTGTCGCCCTGTTTGATGGACAGCCCCGCCCCTCACTGGTGTCGTGTGTCCCTCTGGTTGATGGATATCTCGCTCCTCACTGGTGTCGTTTGTATCCCGCATGCTTGATGGACAGCTCCGCCCCTCAATGGTGCCATCTGTCATCTTCCTTGATGGACAGCCCAGCCCCTTGCTGGTGTCGTTTGATCCCGTTCTTAATGGACATTTCCGCTCCTCACGGCTGTCGTGTGTTTACCCTCATGCCTGATGGACAGCTCCGCCCCTCACTGGTTTCGTAGGTCCCCTTGCTTGATTGGCATCTCCACACCTCACTCTGGTCGTGAGTCCCCATGCTTGAATGATAGCCCCTCCCCTCACTGGTTTCGTTTGTCCCCCTTCTTGATGGACTGCCCTGTCTGTCACTGGTGTCGTGTGTCTCCGTACTTAATGGACAGCCCCGCCCCACACTGTTGCCGTGTGTCCCCCTGCTTGATGGACAGCCCCGACGCTCACTGGTGTCGTGTGTCACCCTGCTTCATGGATAGCCCCGCCCCACACTGGTGTCGTGTGTCACCCTTCTTGATGGACAGTCACGCCCCACACTGGTGTCGTGTGTCCCTCTGCTTTATGGAGATCTTCGCCACTCGTTGGTTTCGTGTGTTTCCCTGCTGATAGAAAGCTCCGCCCCTCACTGGTGTGGTGTGTTCCCCTACTTGATGGACAGTCTCGCCCCTCAGAGGTGTTGTGTGTCCCCCTGCTTGAAGGACATTTTCTCCACTCATTGGTTACGTGTGTACTCTCATGCTTGATGGACAGCCCGTCCACTCACTGGTGTCATGTGTCCCCCGCTTGATGGATAGCCCGGCCCCACACTGGTGTGGTGTGTCCCCCTACTTGATGGACAGTCTCGCCCCTCAGAGGTGTCGTGTGTCCCCTGCTTGATGGACATCTTCGCCAGTCATTGGTTACGTGTGTACCGTCATGCTTGATGGACAACTCCGCCCCTCACTGGTGTCGTGTGTCCCCCTACTTAATGGACATCTCCGTCTTCACGGGTGTCGTGTGTACCCTCTTGCTTGATGGACAGCTCCGCCCCTCATTGGTGCCATGTGTCCCCCTGTTTGATGGACATCTCCGCCCATCACGGGTGTCGTATGCCCCCTGCTTGATGGACACTACCGCCCCTCACTGGTGTTGTGTGATCCCGTGCTTGATAGAAAGCCCTGCCCCAAACTGGTGTCGTGTGTCTCCCTGCTTGATGGACATCTCCTCTCCTCACTGATGATGTGTCTCCCTGCTTGATGGGCAGCCCCGCCCTCACTGGAGTCGTGTGTCCCCCTGTTTGATGGACAGCTCCAAACCTCACTTGTGTCGTGTGTTCCCCTGCTTGATAGACAGCTCTGCCCCTCACTGGTGTCGTGTGATCCCCTGCTTGATGGACAGCTCCTCCTCTCACGAGGGTCCTGTGTCCCCCTGCTTGATGGACAGCTCCGCCCGTCACTGGTGTCTTGTCTACCCCTGCTTGATGGACAGCTCCGCCTATCACTGGTGTCCTGTGTCCCCATGCTTGATGGACAGCTCCGCGCCACACTGGTGTCGTGTGTCTCCCTGCTTGATGGACATCTCCTCTCCTCACTGGTGCGTGTGTCTCCCTGCTTGATGGACAGCCCCGCCCTCACTGGTGTCGTGTGTCCCTCTGTTTGATGGACAGCTCCCAACCTCACTTGTGTCGTGTGTTCCCCTGCTTGATAGACAGCACTGCCCCTCACTGGTGTCGTGTGTTCCCCTGCTTGATAGAAAGCCCCGCCCCACACTGGTGTCGTGTGTCCCCCTGCTTGATAGAAAGCCCCGCCCACACTGGTGTCGTGTGTTCCCCTGCTTGATGGATAGCCCCTCCACACACTGTGTTGCATGGACAGAAACAGAGATTTTCTAATAGCTTTCTAACTGTAAACAACTGTTTGTGTGTTTGTTCTATAACGCCACACTCCTTTTCAACAACTGGTAACTACCATTCGAGACAACGCCGTGAACGTATATTTATTTTGACATATATCTTAACATAAATGGAATACATAGATTCTAAATGAAGGCAGCTGTACAAAAATGTACTAGCTTTGAGGGTTAGCGTGAAGGCAGGACCTAAAGGACTTAGAGTCGCAATGTAACAACACAATATGAAGGTCAAAATGAAATAGGGTCTGAAGACCGAATACAACCCTTCTTGGTTGATGCATGACGTCTTATATCAGTTGCGTATATAATATACGTTTATCAAAACGAAATATTACAGCAATATTAGGTTGGGGGTTACCAGAAATGTGTTTCACACATTGTACCCATGTGGGGAATCGAACCCGGGTCTTCGGCGTGACGAGCGAACACTTTAACCACTAGACTACCCCACTACCCCAAGTACTGTACACCTTTACATTAGCTAAAGGACGAAAGGACACCGTCTGCAATATCTTCTTTCGTTCAGTTCGACGTTGGTGGGTTACTGTTGGTAACTGCACATCCACTGCACCCACAAATCAGTATTAATTAATTGATACAACAAAATGCAGAATATTGAGTACTTATGATTGGAAATCTAATCACAAACCTACGCACTACTGTGTAGCTGGACATCGGAGACACATTACACACCAGGATACACACTAACAACCCACCCACCCCCTCTTCCCACCCCTCCCCCTATGATCTATTATTCTGTTCATTTAATAGTCAATATTTAATAAAATAGTCGTAAGGTGTTCATCGTGTCGTACGACGTATCAAATGATTGCTTACAGGTCTTCTACACTTAATGTAGCAGGAAACAGCAATCAACCAACCCGATGTCAGCTGAATTGTCTGATGGAGCTCCGGTTTCAGTTACTCCACACATAATACAAGCAAAGGAATGGTCACTGACCGAGATCGACTGTTTGCTGATATGAAAGAAATATGAGATGAATCAGCAGGGAATGGAACTTTCTAAAAACTGTTCACAAACCGAATACACTCTGAAACTAAACCTGCAGTCACCAACAGCTTCCATTTGTCTTCTCAGAAATAAATACTGTTTGTATTACGAGCTATGTGAATTTTACAACTCAATATCAGTGAAATATTTCCTTGTACATTTAAGCTGTGACTACCTAGCGGCCGTGTCAACTGCGACACTGTACACGAGCGTCATGACATCACACAAGGAATGTACTGAACGTCACCAACAGCCACGGGGAACACTGCCCTCCAAACGTCATAGACTGCATTCGAACATGGGTACAAAATATGTAGTATAAATGGCAGTTAAAGTTGCGGATGTCTGAGGGGAAGTGCCTCGATTACCAGTTTTGAACTGAGAGGTGAGGCAGCATGTAAAATTAAGCCATGTTTGGCGCAGATAGTAGTCTCCCTTGCACCGTACACCGTGAGCATGAGAATACGTCCGGTACAGTGACAGTATTGACTGACAAACGCCGCACCTCGCATGTGAGGTGTCTGTGTACTGCTACTACCAGTGTAGTGGAGCGCAACCTGACGGAGTAGTCTCCCTTGCATCATTCCCCACGATCAACAGTTTCACCATCCAGAGTGACAGTATTCCTGTGATTGTTGTTGAATGAACGCGGCACACGAACAGTGCGCTGTCAGCAGCGAGTGTGGTAGACCAAACCTTGCCTGAGTAATCTTCCTTCCACCATTTATACCATGCCCTTGTGTACATGCTCTCAGAGCGCTGATGTGGCTACAGTCATATTCCCTAACAATCATAATGCTACATTTATAATGACCCAATAATGATCCAAAGAATCCCGTGGGTTGTCTCTTGGTGATATAGTGAATATACTTGTCAACACCCCATGAAGACTTTCAAGTAGAAATATACACAAGTAGAAATCATATAATATAGTTTCTCAAAACCGAAATAAATCAAGACCTAGATGAAAACACAAACACGCATAAAGTGAAAGGAAATTTATCTAGTACACAAACACTTGTCACGCACGAAAAGTGAGTGAGTGAGTGAGTTTAGTTTTTACGCCGCACACAGCAATATTCCAGTTACATGGCGGCGGTATGTAAATAATCGAGTCTCCACCAGACAATCCAGTGATCAATAGCACAAACATCGACCTACGCAATTCGGATACCATGATATGTGTCAACCAAGTCAGCGAGCCTGACCACCCGATCCCGTTCGTCTCCTCTTCCGGCAAGCATGGGTTACTGAAGATCAATTCTAACCCGGGTCTTCACGGATCTATGCACGAAAAGGTGTATGCGAGATAGTGAATAGTGTGTGGAGATGTTTTATAAACTGAATTTAAAGTTAACATCAGTGATTGGTCACAAATGAAGCCGTCGAATGATGATGCTGCATTGCAGTTGTTTGGGACATGCCTAACATAATCCCTGTAAGAAATAGAAAAGCAATGCTGTACAAACACCGGAATGGAAACAGGTGTTTGTGCCAGTTTTTTGTTGTGTGTGTGTGTGTGTGTGTGTGTGTGTGTGTGTTTTTGTGTGTGTGTTTGTTTTGTGTGCGTGTGTGTGTGTGTGTGTGTGTGTGGAGGTGTGTGTGTGTGTGTGTGGGTGTGTGTGTGTGTGTGTTGGTCTGCAACTTGACATGATGGCAACAACAGGCTTCTTGGGCTAACTTGGAAATGGCCCAAGTCTCAGTCATGACATAATGACTGACAAGGTTGACATAAGTGAATATACTGAACTGCAACGGACATCATTTTAGAAAACAGGCGCTACCTACCAGTCGGATATTTAATAGGTTCAGGTGACAATACCATTGCACAGTAGCATACCCTGATCCCCAAACACAGTTCACGACTTGTTAGTCAGAGAAATAAAACTAATCTCTGTTGAATGGTGGTGTGTGGTCGAATCAGTAAAAGTTAAGCAACGTTGAGCGCGGAGTGTCGTTGGATGGGTGACCGTGTTTGGCAACTTGACTCCCGAGAGTTGCTAGGACTTCAGTCCTGCCCCACAATCAAGCACATCTGATACATGTAATCTCACCCTCGGACAGTGAGTTTGTTCAAAATAGCCCTGTTCACCCAGCAGAAAAGTGGGTATCCGGTGGGATAAGTCATGTGACTATAATCTTCAAGCGCCTAACAGGCAGCTTGGGTTATCCGGGGTGATAATGTGCTGTGCTATTGATTGTTGGCGCTGTCAGTTTTCTAGTGTGGAGTTGGGCGTTATACAAATGGACACATTATTATCATAATGACGTACAGGCGAGATATGTGTACTTGACAGTTCTCAGTCTAGTTTCACCCTACAATAATGCTTCAGCTGATGATGCCACATGCAGGTGTTTCTCATGGCCCCGAAGTGAGTGAGTGAGTTGGGTTGTAAGTTGTTTAACAATCTATCATTAAAATATTGACACAGTTCACTGTTTGTTACGAGGGAGGAGTGCAGAGAAAGGGACAGCCAGGTGTTCGAGAACGGATGGAGACGGCACAGCACAGGTTAATGAATAAATAACTTTGTCTGTGAACGTGCTTCGCGAACACCTGCCTGTCCCTTTATCTGCACTCCTACCTCGTAACAAACAGTGAACTGTGTCAATATTTTAATGATAGTTTGTTAAACAACTTTTTTATTTTAGGACAAGAATTCTGCAAAAACCTCACAGAGTGGATATGATGTTTTGATTATGATCAGCGTTTCATTGAGTATGTTATGTTTATTAGTTTTCGAGTTAGATTGCAATTCATCGGTCCGCTTTTGAGCCAAACGGACTGTACATACAATTATGACATGACATAAACAGATGCATAGAATGCTATACCTATACAGGAGTTCTTTAAATTTGTTGTCACATCTTGATCACAATGGTCATGCTGGTTCGTAAACGATTAATAAATAAGTTTCCTGTCGACACTAAAATACATGCCGCTTTCCTCAGAGAGCAGTTTGTATTAGTCATGTCTGTCACGGTTGGGTGGGTAACTGAAAATTATGCACAGCGCAGTACAGTAGGCCCTACTACCAAGGGCAATGTAAACTGACGAGAGAAAGTGCATTATGATATGAGCTTTAAAGTGTCAGACCAAATCAGTTAATGGAGCATGACCACATCGCGCGATGGCTGACTGTAATGGCATGCTTGAGTACAAAGATTGTACATATATAGATGAGTAACACTTATGACACAATGGACAGTGAATCAGCTGTTTGTGACATGTACACATTGGCTACGACGCAAATTGACTAGCGGGAACCAGACGCCATGCATTTCTATCACATAAAATGTTGATGATAGCAACTGTCACCATAGTTCAATTTCGATTTGTTGTAACACCCTGGCTGATCAAAGTTACCAAATTCAGGCCCGTAGCAAGCCATTGTTTCGTGTAAGCCCGATAGGTTGCAAAGCTATATGTTTAGATAGTATTGAGGGCTTGCCCAACCTTTTTAGCAACAATCACGTGGAAGCCCGGGCTTTTTTAATGGTAGCTACTCCTTCAAATCGTCCTTAATCTTTATAGAAACCAGTATTATACAGAGTACAAGATAAGAATAAACATTCCCGAATATTTCAACGCTACGCTGTCATCCACATTGAAAGACTGTGGTGAAAGATATTGTCACAAAGATTGTGAACACCAAAGGACAGACTGGTTCGTGAACTATCAATAAATCATCATTATATTTCCTGTCGACAATATGATGCAAGCAGATTTCCTCGAGAGAGAGCAGTTTGCATTAGTCATGTATGTCACGGTGGGCCGGTAGCTACATATAAATATGCACAGCGCAGTACAGTAGGCCCTACTACCAAGTGCAATTGACACTGACGAGCGAAAGTGCATTATGTTATAAGGTTTACAATATCAGACCATATCACTTAATGGAGAATGTCCACATCACACGATGACTGACCAATAATACACTTGTGTACAAAGTTGGCCATGTCGTGAAAAGCGTCAAAATTCATAGACAAAGTTCAACATCTTGATATAACACACGTCCCTGTCGCTGATACAACACACACGTCCCTGTCGTGATACAACATACACGTCATTGTCATGATACAACACACACGTCCCTGTCGTGATACAACACACACGTCCTGTCATGATACAACACACACGTCCCTGGCATGAGAGAACACACACGTCCCTGTCATGATACAACACACACGTCCCTGGCGTGAAACAACACACACACGTCCCTGTCATGATACAACAACACACGTCCCTGTCGTGATACAACACACACGTCCATGTCGTGATACAACACACACGTCCCTGTCGTTATACAACACACGTCCCTGTCATGATACAACACACACGTCCCTGTCATGATACAACACACACGTCCCTGTCATGATACAGTACACGTCCCTGTCGTTATACAACACACACGTCCCTGTCATGATACAATACACACACGTCCCTGTCGTGATACAACACACACGTCCCTGTCGTGATACAACACACACGTCCCTGTCATGGTTCAACATACACGTCCCTGTCGTGATACAACACACACGTCCCTGTCATGATACAACACACACGTCCCTGTCGTTATACAACACACAGGTTCTTGTCGTGAAACATCACACATGTCCCTGTTGTGAAACAACACACATCCCTGTCGAGATACAACACACGTCCCTGTCGTGATACAACACACACGTCCCTGTCGTGATACAACACACACGTCCCTGTCGTGATACAACACACACGTCCCTGTCGTGATACAACACACGTCCCTGTCATGATACAACACACACGTCCCTGTCGTGATACAAAACACACGTTCCTGTCGTGATACAACACACACGTCCCTGTCGTGATACAACACACACGTCCCTGTCGTGATACAACACACACGTCCCTGTCGTGATACAACACACACGTCCCTGTCATGGTACAACACACACGTCCCTGTCGTGATACAACACACGTCCCTGTCATGATACAACACACGTCATTGTCGTGATACAAAACACACGTTCCTGTCGTGATACAACACACACGTCCCTGTCGTGATACAACACACACGTCCCTGTCATGATACAACACACGCGTCCCTGTCGTGATACAACACACATGTCCCTGTCGTGACATTCACATTTGAACCTAGTTTAAATAATTCAATGGAAATTAAATGCAAGTCTTAGGCCATGAGAGATGAAACTGTTTTCTAGTTTCAGCTTGATAATTATAACTAAATGTAAATCTATTCTGGAATGTCAAACCTGTGCCTCAATTTCAGGAAAATAAAAATAAACAGGACATGATATATAACTGAATACATGTTATTCAGGGACGTGTGTTGTTTAACGCCTCACTCAGCAATATCCCAGCTATATGCCTGGACCCAACATTCCAGTGATTGACAGCCTGAGCATCTATACCATTGGGATACGTTTCAATCCGATACCGTTAGTCTCCTCTTACGACATGGGTTACTGAAGACCACTCTAAACCGGACCTTCGTGCATTATTTACTTAATAAAATCATTTGATGTTTGAAAACTGGCGTAGTGGATAACAGTCTAACACTCACCCAGTGCCATGGCCATTCATTTCCTAGTAGATCTCGATTAATAATGATAATAATTATTCATTTATATAGCGCCTAGTATCCATTTGACTAGTTGCTCACTGGACGCTGTAATCAGAATCTGATTATTATTAACCCGGATAACCCAAGCTGCATGTGAGACGCTAGAAGGTTAATAGTCACATGACTTATCTCACCGGGTACCCATTTTCTGCTGGGTGAAGAGTAGCAAGTTGAACAAACACATTTGCCTAAGGTGAGACTACATGTATCACATGTGCTTCGTTGTGGGGCAGGACTGAAGTCTTAGAAACTTTCAAGCTACCAAACGCAGTCACCCATCCAAGGACTCTCCGCGCTCGACGTTGCTCATTTTCAACTGATTTGTGAACGGAGCTCTACGCACAGGACCACACACCACACAATCTCTACAGAATCTCCAGGAAGTCCGGTTTAGATGATACAAGATGGTTAATGTGCAGGGGTTGGCGATGAACTGACCCTGGGATTTGAAATTAAAATAGTGTCGACACTGGTTAAGAAAAACTAATTCAAATTGCCTTAAATCGTGGTGCAAATAATTTCTACAATGCTTATAAATGATTAAAATATGGAAATAATTGTAAATACAAAAATATGACACACACATGTCTTTTCACCAAATGAATCTTTTGAGCATAGGTGAACAGAAAATGTATCAATACACATCTGAGGGACATTGATATTCTATATATTCGACTTGAAACATGTACATTACAACAACACATTCGTAAAGTCTGAACAACAACACTGGTATCACTTGACGGCAGAGATGAAAATATCTCAGTAGATGGTTGTAATCAGCATACCTTGAAACTGTATGTTAAATATGTGAACCTATCCCCTGCCCATAACAATGGAAGACACAAAACCCTGTCCACATCCATAAGGAATCTCTGCTAAAAGGAGATTTGATTGTACTATATATCATGGGTATATATTTGTATATATTTGTTTCGAGTAAGACGTGCATATATTGTGTGGGAATGTCACTGGTTAGTTACACAGTATACGGCACAGAGATATGGATGGACATTGCGACTCTCCTCACCATCGGGTCAGGTGCTTCTCACGCCTCGAGTCAGGTGCTTCTCACGCCTTCACAGTGTCAGATATTATTATCTTTAGGTTGTGCACCTGCATGTGCGTTATAGGAAATGCACTTTGTTCAATCGGCGACATGGACTGACAACTGCACATTGCACTATGCCATTACATTGACGCTATCTGGTTTCAACTGTCAGCCATCTATATGACTAAAGTCAATGGGATATACACAATATTCTACTAATTAATGAATTGCAACAGATATCACGTCGCTGCCATGAAATTATACTTGGCCCCAAGAAGATTGATGAATAAAATCTAGTTCAGGTAGTTCACGGTTACTTGACATATTATCGTGATATGGAAGCTTTCAAAACAAATGTAAATGTACTTTCAAATGTCGAAAGTGCGTCTTTGTTTCGTGGAAATGAAAATTAATTTACAATCACCATCCAAGCAACATATATGGTAAAATTCACACTGAAAAGTTTGAAAGATGTACAATGTTGCCTGTCGTCCTAAAACTCTAATGAGGGGAAGCATTAGCTAACAACGCATAACCCATGGCTATGAACTAATAATGAACATAATAATAACTTATCAAGGCCACTTATTGGCACGATAACCTGTCTGGCGCTCCATGAACCACGTTTCAATAGAACAAGTTTCTTTCGGATGTATTTTATTGTAGTTCACCGTTACTTGACATTTGTTCCTGAAATAGAAGTTTAAGTTTCAAAACACACATTAATGGATTGTAATGGGCATTACGTCGCTGCCACGGAATTATTCTTGGCCCACACGAATAATAATGAACACTTGTTCAAGTAGTTCACTGTTATTTGACATTTGTCCAGAAATAGAAGCTTAAATTTTAAAACAAATGTAAATGTACTTTCAAATGCCGAAAAAGTTTCCTTGTCTCGTGGAAATGAAAATGAATTTACAATTTATAAAAATTGAAATACGTATAATGCTGCACTACTTTCTATAACCTTTATCAAGGGAAACCATATAAGCTAGTTCTTTCGGAATTAAATGGTCCGATACAACACACAACGCATGGCTATAAACTAAAATGCTATTAAGGTTCTTGGAGGGTTCGACTAGGCAGCGTTTCCTGGGAGAAGTCCCATTCGCCGTCCGCGGTGCGTGTGGAGGGGCAAGGGCCCTGAGCTGATGATGAACCTTACTTTTCTGACTGTGCCAGGATCACCCGAACCCTCTCTGCTGCAGGTTTTATCTTAATCTGTAAAACATAACTGATCAAGGACAACTTTGTGTCAGGCTAGCATGGCACTTCAATAGAAATGTTTGTTTTGCATGTGTTGAAATGGAGTGGTCAAGTGAGCGGGTTAAGGTTTACCACTATTCATCACATCACGGTACACCAGATACAGGCTTCACAGTCTGTACCCTGTGGAGAGTCAAACCCAGGTCTTAAGCGTGAAACAATGTCGAAAATGTCGAGTCTGGCGAGCGAACGCTTTAACCATTAGGCTACCCCACCGCCCCGGAATCATAAAGGAATAGGTAAAGAGGTAATGTGTTTTCATTATGAGTGAGTGAGTATGGTTTTACGCCGCGTTTAGCAATATTCCAGCCACATCACGGCGGGGACACCAGAAATGGGCTTCACACATCGTACCCATGTGGGGTATTCTTCATGAACCATGCCTAAACTATTTACATTCAACATGTGTAAGTATAAAGTAATCTAGGTGATCTATGCATTGCCTGTCTCTTGCTTCCGTATCACACTATTATAGGCTTATATTGTACTGTGGTACTGATATCTGCATGTGATTACAAATATACCTTGCTTGGTACGTTTCGCATGCAATAGCGTATTCGTCACATGGAGGTACCTTTATTAGAACTGTGTGTGCAGCTATGAGAAGAAGTGCTGCCACCCTAAATAAGACTCAATAATATGTCAGAAAATGTATCAAAACATAACAAGGGATTAGTCTGCAGCACGTAGCCCCTTGAGTCCAGCTGCTGCGAGATTCCGATTTAGTATCTTGAAACCCGACAACACCATAACACATGGCCTTGCATGAAGTTCACAATATTGTCATAGTTCAGTACAACCACCATTGAGGTACAAACACCTAAATAATGTTCGACACGACAAACATGACATTACTCTCATGTCAGCTTGAGTTTTTACCCCATATGAAACTACGTCAATTTGGAGGAATTCACGTATTCGTGTATTAATTTGTGAAAACATCTTTACAAAGAGATATGGTTGTGAATATTTCCGGAAAGAGAAACAGAAACATAATACCGACAGGAATGAAATAAAACTAATGTCTATTCAGTTGAATGCTTGCCCTTCACCTTTTGCAATGTAGTTTGTTTTGTGTGAGTTTTCACGTGATTCCATATTAACATTTCGTATTTATTAGTTTCTACATAACAAATAAATGCACCAGTGGGTCATGCATTTTCTGGAAAATTATTCACTTGACTGTCCGGATTACGTACAGGCTGCAGTCCCACGTTAACTACAGAGAGTTTGACCAGAAATACTGTTATGCGAATTGTGTAAATGGCGGGTGTTACAGGGGGAGGAGGACATGTTTACCCTCTTGAGAACACCTGGTGTCCTCACCGACTTTCATGATCCACCCATGTAATTTCCCAGTTATAGTGCCTGCTACGCCAAATTCAGTCTGCTTTGGGAGGTAATCCAGGCTGGTTATGTTACTACATGAACGTTTTATTAGACTGAATAATATGTTTCGGGGAGAAACAACAACAAAAGCTTGAACATCAAAACATATGATGATTTCTCCGACATTTGACCACCCTCTCTTGTCCCACAGACAAGATATATCTTAAAACCTTATTTTGAGTGAAATTGATCAGTTACAGCACACGGCTGCTCATCCGATGAGGTTGCCGACAAGTACCTATTTCCCCTACCGATACGGTATTTGATGAGAACATGGATCCCTCAGTGTCAGTGGTTAGCCTAAGACAAACCCCAAACCACCTGTGCACATTGTATATTTGCAAATGGTCTGTAACTGTCGACTCAACGGTTAAATAATTCTGTGTGAAGACAAATCAATATAGCTGTTAGCCAGAATCCTTTCCATTGAATCAGAATGCGTAAAGATCTAGCATAATAGTTAGACTGTAAGTTACCCATCACCTTTCTATTAACAACATTCTAAGCCTGCTCCACTTGTCACGCGCCAACGCCTCATATCAAGGTTGTGATGACATAACCACGGAGTCGATACAGCAGAGAATTGTGGAGAACTCACAAGGTAGCCGTCATTCATATATATATAGCTATTACGTCCCCACTGTGTAGTTATGGACAAAGACATTTTCGACATTTTAAACTACGCGTTTGCCGTGTCACTGTGAACTGGGACAGGCTGCGATGCATTATATTTAATACGAGAAAGCTGGATACAAATCTTGTCAACCTCAAAACAAGTTTTCATCACTACTGTAAAATTGTACCTTGTCCCAATTTGAGATGAATCCTCGAAAGAAAAACATGCATTCAACTTTGATTTCATATTTGAATTGAAATGAAATGCAAATATAAACCTATTTTGGAATCTTAAATGCATGTTGTTATATCAGGAAATTAAAACGTATTTAATAGCAATAGAGTATTGTGTGTGCTGCAGCTAGCAAAGCTTCAATTTCCGTATGTGGTGAAAAAATCTGCGTCCATAATTACTTTCCATGCTCAATACATTTTGAAATATGCAGGTTCTAGTACTTTCAATGTTTTTCTTTCTTTCTGAAAGCCACACGCTGTTCGGTTAGAATGCAATGTGCAAATATAACTTTATCCGAAACATGTTTGTGAAACACCACTCAGTAGCCATATTCCTGGCTATGTGCGGAAACACAGCATGAAACTGTCACCCCACACAATCACCTATGTTCTCTTTTACGATGATCGCTGCTTTGCTCATTTTGGACTTTGATAGTTGTGTTGTATATATAGATCTGCCACCTGCAACCTCACCAGAGACTTACTGATGGATCGCCTATGAGTAAAGGCATCCGCAACACTACCAGCAGTATGGGGAATATGAAAGGCAACCTCTGTACGCGTGTGCTGTCAGGAGCAGTGATGTATGTACGTATGTATGTATGTATGGATGTATATGTATGTATGTATGTATGTATGTATGTATGTATGTATGTATGTATGTATGTATATGTATGTATGTATGTATGTATGTATGTATGTATGTATGTATGTATGTATGTATGTATGTATGTATGTATGTATGTATGTATGTATGCATGTATGTATGCATGTATGTATGCATGCATGTATGTATGTATGTATGTATGTATGTATGTATGTATGTGTGTGTGTGTGTGTGCGTGTGCGTGCGTGTGTGCGTGCGTGTGTGTGTGTTTATGTATCCATGTATGTATGTATGTATATGTGTGTGTATGTATGTATGTATGTATGTATGTATGTATGTATGTATGTATGTATGGATGTGTATGGATGGATGGATGGATGTGTGTGTGTGTGTGTATGTATGTGTGTATGTATGTATGTATGTATGTATGTATGTATGTATGTATGTATGTATGTATGTATGTATGTATGTATGTATGTATGGATGTATGTATGTATGTATGTATGTATGTATGTGTATGCATGCATGCATGCATGCATGTATGTGTATGTATGTATGTGTATGCATGCATGCATGCATGCATGCATGCATGCATGCATGTATGCATGTATGTATGTATGTATGTATGTATGTATGTATGTATGTATGTATGTATGTATGTATGTATGTATGTATGTATGTATGTATGTATGTATGTATGTATGTATGTATGTATGCTCACTCCAACGGCTGGGGCAAGTGACGAATACCACATGTGACAGAAGGAATCAATGGTGGTCAAGGGTACTGCTGATTTCGTCGACATTATTCATCTTGCTAATATTTTCCAATAATTCATGACACTATACTGATCCCTTTGCCAAAGTCTGTCTCAGTTCCTAAATCATATTATTCCCCGCTCGGACCCATCTGTAACGACAGTAAATCAATAAAATCCAGATTATCCTCAGGTTCAGGTCTGAATCCTACTGGGGTTCGTTTTCAGTCTAAAGGGGTGTGTGTGTTTTGCTCCGAATGAAACATCCAATACCCACCCAATACATTCTGGGACTGCTATAAACTCTGCACCACGTTACTTTGGTTAGCGATTGTGTCATTGCTGAAGGAACATGAACTGCCTGCTCATTCCACATATTATATTTGTATACTGAGTCAAAAAAGAAACTTCACAAAATGTAATTTGAAAATAATGAATAATTTTTCTCTGATGATACATCTATGTATCCGAAATGGGATCCCTATCTTTCGACTCTAGAAAAACGTTAGCAAAACCCACTCAAACCCATCCATTCGTCGTGCAAATGACGTTAGTGCCAAATCAGGTTTTGCACGTGCAGTCGATCACGTGATCTTCGCATCGAAGTTTTTTTCATATGCACGTGTTTGCATTGGCCTCAAGAATTGAAAAACACTTTTAAACCACAGTTCTAACGGTACTTGAAATGCCACGATTGTCAAATGTGCAACGTGAACGTGCCGTTGGCATGTTGCAAGCAGGAAGATCAGTTATTGACGTCGCAAGAGCAATGGGATGCAGCCGTTGTACTGTGTGTATGACTTGCGAGGTCGTCTACAACAAAGTGGCACCACTTCTGATCGCCCAAGGTCGGGTCGTCCACGTGTGACGTCACGAGCAGAAGACCGTCAAATCGTCCTACGTCACCTATGTGACAGATTTCTGCTAGCTACACGAACCAGGGCTGAGATGTTTAGAGGTCGACTGTCCTCACAGACCATTCGAAATCGGTTGCGGGCTGCCAATCTCCATTCTCGACGTCCATATCGTGGCCCAATATTGACGCCGTTTCATCAACGTCAACGTCTGCTGTGGGCCCAACGTCACCTCCGATGGACCCAGAGAGACTGGAATCGAGTCGTCTTTAGCGATGAATCCAGGTTTACCCTCAGATTCGCGGACGGCAGGCATAGATTCTGGAGACGACGTCGTGAACGGTATGCCCAATGTTGTGTACAGGAAGTCGACAGATTCGGGGGCGGAAGTTGCATGGTGTGGGGTGCTTTCTGTGGGAACAACCGTTCCCGACTTCTGGTCATCCGTGGAAACCTCACAGCTGCTGCTTACCGCGACCAGGTGCTCACCCCTGAACTCGTTCCTTTCATGGCGGCTCATGGCCCAGGTCTACAGTTCCAGCATGATAATGCTCGGCCGCATACCGCGATGTTGACATGAAATTTCCTTCAAAACGCTGGAATCAACGTCATGGACTGGCCATCGAGGTCCCCTGACCTTAATCCAATAGAGCACGTTTGGGATGCACTTGGGAGAAGGCTTCGTGGTCTTAGGAACCAATCTCAGAATTTGCAGGAACTTGGTGCTGCCTTGCAAGAACAATGGCGCAGAATCCCCAACCACGTGTTCACAAGCATCAGGCAGTCGATGAGGAGACGGTGTTTGGCAGTGGTGAATGCGCGGGGCGGCCATACACGATATTGAACTGAGAAATTTTGCATTTTATTCTTGTGACTGTTATAGTGCCCTGAAGAAAGAATGTGTAGTTTCTTTGTTTACTCAGTATATTTGTTAGTTTGCAATATTCAATTTGTATGGCGACGGTCTGTAAATAATCGAATCCGTTATCCCCACCATTGTCTTGCTAATTAACATGGTCTGGTTATCCTCTTAATCCCTAAATAAACAACTTGCCCGACTGGCAAAGAGGAACACCCGTTATAAGCAGCAATGATAAATCTGCTTAAAACCAATCAGACATATTTCTCGTTAAAACAACCCTCAATATTACAATTAAAAGATAAAGCGCTTTTCTGTTCAGCTACAAATGATTTTTGAATTTTTAAGTTAAAGATTTAGGAAATGATATCTCAAGTAGTTTTACAAACTCCAGATTACGATATAAACTCACCAAGATACATACTTAGATAAGTTTTATTTCAGAACCGGTTAACACAACGACCATCAAAAGAAATCGGTTATCAACATTCACTAAACACAGGTAAGGGTCCGGTTGCAAAAGGTAACTGCTGTAAGAGGTTATGCCCATGAGGTACGTGATCACTTGCAACAGGTGACATATGTGTGCACGACGTCCACGTATCATCCAACAACTTCCTACACGTCAACTGAATCAAATGTGTCAGTAATGAGGGCAGCGCCACTGCTGGAATAATTAACGTTCGTCATGTGTTCTGGCGAGACCGGGTTCAATCTCGATATTCATGGCTAATCGAATCGAGTCTGGAGATATTGTAATGAGTGTTTTGTGGTCTTTGACGTTGTGCAGCATGATTGTGCTGGGATCACAATAAACTGTACTGCGCCCCAAATTGCTCATGTAGGCATCATTGAAACCCCCAATAGTTATTGTGCTATTGCTCGCTGTTCATGTCATTGTTTCATATTTCACGATGATAATGCTCATATGCCAGGATAGTGACCTTGTTCCCCAAAACAAGCGAAACACCCTGCCACGGCATAGTGCTCCCTCTTTAAGATTTCTTTTAGATAACTTTCTGGGACTTCTCTGGTGGGCACTGATACGTGGAAGAACATGGGCCAACTCATGACGAATACGTCAACGTCCAAACGTACGCACAACACTCAGGACTGCTCTCATTGATGCGTCGAACAAGAACCAACTCGTGAGACGCTTGCCTCGAATAATGTATATCTGGTCTAGTGATGTTGGACACTAAGAAACAAGAAACGAATTTGCTATCTAGTCGGCTACGTACAAGCAGATATGGCCAAATGCCATCTGTTTGGACCAGACGATGACGAAGACAAAGACTGATAAGAGAAGAAGCAGACAAGCGAAAACATAACCTGCTCTCATCAATACTGGATGCTAAACCCGTATACAAAAAGAGAAGAATCAGAGAAGCGAAAACATAACCTGCTCTCATCAATACTGGATACTACACCCGTATACAACAAGAGAAGAAGCAGAGAAGGAAAACATAACCTTCCCTCATCAATACTGGATACTACACCTGTATACAACAAGAGAAGAATCAGAGAAGCGAAAACATAACCTGCTCTCATCAATACTGGATGCTAAACCCGTATACAACAAGAGAAGAATCAGAGAAGCGAAAACATAACCTGCTCTCATCAATACTGGATACTACACCCGTATACAACAAGAGAAGAAGCAGAGAAGCGAAAACATAACCTTCCCTCATCAATACTGGATACTACACCCGTATACAACAAGAGAAGAATCAGAGAAGCGAAAACATAACCTGCTCTCATCAATACTGGATACTAAACCCGCGATAAAAGTGTCCTCGACATTACGAGACCAGGCATCTTGCAAAAAGAAGGACACAACGGATCAGGCAGTGGGATACGCTCATTATAAAAAGCAAGAAAATTATGTTGTGAATAACTTTGGTTATAATGATGTAACAAGAAAATGTGCTCACCTAAACTCCTACAGCTGCATGGAAGTTCACAGACAACATAATGGTGAGGATCTTCAAAAGACTACCATTTTGTTGTTGTTGCTTAATCCCGCACTCAACAATATTCCAGCTATGTGGCTGCTGACCCTTAAACTCTTCACAGAGTAAAGATACAGTAAAGATGTGAGAGACAAAGCATACATCAACATGGCCATATCTGATTTCCAAATGTCTGGGTTTGATGTTGCGTTCTAGGAATGAAGGACTGAGTGTTCGAATTAGGAGATAAACATCATGTGTTGGCCAATTTCCGGATGTTATTGAATATTTGAAGCACGTGAATTCATTAGAAACCGACGGTGGTATCGACACTGTAAACACAAAAGTAAACCAAAAAGGCCCACAAGGGTTTTACTGTCTGCACTCATTGACATCGAGTAGGGGTACAGCAGTGAAGTGTCATTAGCTGGCCAGGACAGGTTTATTCGTCTTTGACACTTACGGAACAGGTTTACGACAGAATCCTCTTCAACATCTTCAGTGCCAGGATTCCTTCCTACCAAATTGTCAGGAGCCGCGTACGTGAGGCTGGTATTCGTCCTAGGAGACCTTTGCTGGGGACCTATCCTCACACGACACAATCCGCAACAACATAGAAAAATGGTGTCGAAACCATCTCCAGTGGTCATTACAAAGGTTGAGAAGTGTCGTGTTCAGTGATGAGTCGCGGTATATGCTCAAGCGTCCTGACGGAAGAGCACGTGTGTACACACGGCGTCATGAACGGTATGCTTCCAACTACGTACAGGAAGTGGTCAGATTTGTTTCTGGCTTTGTGAGAAGAATATCAGAACATTTCTAGACAGTTCATCCGGAATCTGATCCAGTGGGAAAAGGCAACCATTGATGCTAATGGTGGTCACAGAAGATAGTGACTAATCTGTGACCTTGACCTTTCTGCACATGTCATTCGCTACGTCCCACCTCCACTTCCATTCGACAATTTCCATTTCGACAGTGTTTTCTATGTCACTGTCCTGTATCACTCAATAAGTATATGTCCATTTTCTTATATTATATTATATATTATATTATAAGATGTATTAAAATATCTCCATGAATAGTTCTGATACCAGGTTCTGTTCAACTAGTTTATCACATTTGACGGAAACGAAACTATATTAGGAAATAAAAATCAGGTTTTACCTAAGACGACTGGGCGACATATACCATTATACAATTATGCTACTCAAAGCCACTGTAAAATATGTCCAGAGACTGTCATGTAATGTGTCGTACGAGTATAATACATCTGGGAATGGATGCAGAGAGCATGTCCGTGATATCAATGTCATCATTACACAAACCGTTTGTATTAGTATGCATGAGGCACATATTGGCTGTTTTCCGACCTTGGCCACGGGAAGTTGAAACCACACTGAAACCACGACGTCCACGTAGCACTTGCTCAGTGTAGCCAGGAACACCAGAAACATCAGTTCAGTAGTGTTTTCATCTCCCATGTGCCCACACAGCTGAAGCTTAACTCAGTGGACAGGTACGTTTGTATTTGAACACCACCCATCGCACACCCGTCGATATGACATTCTCATTTATCTGATAATTGAAATCACGAAACCAATAAATCTGAGGCTTAATTTCACAGCACTTTAATTAAATGTTGTGTTATGATGGTTTCAGGACAGCGATGGACATTTGGGTGATACTGATTGTAGCACTGACGCTTTGTCAACACAAGGTAACTTTATATTCATTGGGTATTTTGCTTCAGTTAAACAAAAATATTTACATTTGTCGGAAAGACGAATGACATTCTGTGTTTTACAGTGAACACCAGTCTTTTTAATAGTGTGAACATATTTCTGGCCTCATGTATTCTGTCAATTTAGTTAATTTGTTGACTTGAGTTAATTTCGAGTGCACTGCTGGGGCATAAATCAGTAATATGAACATTTATCTAAACTTGTATTCAGACATACGAAATGATTTTTGTCTACAATAGACCAATCTTCTTTACAGCGGATAAGTGCACGGAGGGCCAACAGTGCTCAAACTGCTCAAGTACAACACAATACTGCAGCACAGATTGCTTTTCGGGGTATTTCGGCCTCAGGTGCACGTCCCGTTGCAGCGACCAATGCATAAACAGTAAATGTAGTCAGACGCTGCGTGGCACTTATAATTGTTCTGACGGTTGTGTACCTGGTTTCTATGGTACTCTATGCAATATCCCGTGCATACTTACGAAGAAAAAGTGCACACAATGTCCTCAAGGATGTGATGGAACGTTCTGCGATCTGACAACATCTTGTGTTTCTGGATGCCATGACCAATACTATGGGACCAACTGCAAGAATTGTTCACCCAGATGCCGACAGTGTAACAGGATAACAGGCAGATGTGACGTGTGTCATGATCCTTATCATGGCCTAGACTGTGAATACTCATGTGAACATTGTTCAACAACTGGTTGTGTACAGACATGCGCACCTGGGTTGTATGGACGTACATGTTCTTTAAGGTGCCACAAAGATTGTTTGTCTAATCCTACCACTATTTCTAATGACTCTTTGACAAACAATACTTCCCACACCTGCATATCTGAATGTCAAAGGTACAGTGGAGTGTGTATCAATGGTTGTGCAGATGACTGGTCTGGCCCACACTGTTCCTCGCCAAATAAATGTAACCCAAACTGTTTGGGTTGCAATGAGACGGGTGCCTGTGTTGAAGGGTGCCTGTCTGGTTACTATGGGGTGACTGTAAGCCTTGTCCGAGGACCTGTTTTAATTACACATGTTACCCAAACAACGGGTCTTGCGACAATGAGTGTATCCAAGGACAATATGGACATTTCTGTCAACTATCCTGCATAGACTGCCCAGGAGGAGCTTGTAATCCTAGTTCCGGGATATGTATTCAAGGTAAACGTTTAATTAGATCAAATGAAACACAGTCATGTCCCTACCTTCTTAAGTTATTAGAAACAACAACATTTGCCCGTAAAACAACACCATTTGGCCGTATCTCAGTATTAATGATACTGAGTAGACAGTATTTGTTCAGGAATAATTTGTTCGAAAGTACATTACAGACCTCACCCCATGCTGGGTCTGAATTTGAATGATTCCACAGCCTGCTACAACATTTAAGTTATAATTAATATTTTTCAGGAAGCACCGTGCATGTTTTTGGACCAGGACTAGCGACAGGATGTGTACTTCTTATAGTTTGTACTGTTTTTATACTTGTGCTTCATTTTCGTCGTCGCCGCCAAACTACAGAAAGGTTGGTATTTAAAATATTATTCTGAAAACAGTATGTTAAATTTATGACGTTAATGTTACTTCATAGAATATGATGTCTTATTTAGCAATCTTGAGACAAATCCATGTGCACTCTAGAACTATGACCGTAATCTGTCATGGTATCTCGGACAAATGCATTTGTTATCAATATGATAATGATACATGCATACCTGAGAAATCTGTTGGGATTATGAATCAGACGGGGTTTACACGAAAACGAATGGAATACCACAATTTCCAAAACATATTAACTTCTGAATGTAAACACTATTTATATACAACCTGTATGATACTAGTTTATTAGTGATCAATGGTAAATAGTACTATCAGCACTCATGTGTATATTTTCAGGAATCACCAAAGAGATGAGTCGATACTTACAGAGAGATCAGTGCAAGTGGAAACAGGAGAGTTCTACCCAGTGCATCGGTACTGGGATATAGATGATTATGATGAAGTATCTCAGCAGCAAGGACAGCAACAAGGACCGGTAGAGGAAGAAGATTACGAGGAAGTATCTCAGCAGCAAGGACAACAACAAGGACCGGCAGTGGAAGAAGATTACGAGGAAGTATCTCAACAGCATGGACAACAACAAGGACCGGCAGTGGAAGAAGATTACGAGGAAGTATCTCAGCAGCAAAGACAACAACAAGGACCGGTAGAGGAAGAAGTCAACAGTGACCCTGCACTTCCTGCTTTGGCCGACTTCTTTCCTGGGCCACATGACAGTGAATGTGATGATGGTATTCCTGTACTACCTGTGTGGGCTGATTACTTTCCCGGGTCCCAGGACACAGAAGACAACAATGGTGGTGACACATCACCTAGTTCAACGAGTGGTTCCCATTCATACACTCGCTTGATGAGGGATATGTTTGTTGATGATCCGATAACTGTAGTCACGTATATATCACCAACTGAAGACCTAGAGTAGCAATGGAAGATACTAATTACTCAAATACCGATACATCACTTTGAAAGTACGCGAGGCGTTAACTCTGGTTTGCCGAAATCATTAATCTCTGTTTGGTGATCGGCCGGTGGACTACCGTCCTCTGTGGTGCTTTCAGTTGCCTTCATGTTTATAATTTGTCAATTTTCTTCTCTTGCGTTGTATTCTTGGATTTTACTATGTTATGGCCTATGTTTGTAAAAGCTCGTTCACCGTTAAACGTGTTAGGTAACTTTGGCTTCCTGCGACAATGGGATTAGTTTGTTCAGCATATAAATTCCTCATGCATTCCAGTTAGGGGCGTGTGCTTATCCTTCGTTTTAATACCTGAATCTCAGATATTTGTTAGGTAATTAGTTTGCTTTTCGTGTTTTCAGGGTTTTTCACGCGATGAGTTAGGGTTTTGTCGACATTATGCATTTGTTTGTGATCATGGAATATGCTAATTAAGCTCAGACACTTCTGAGTTCCTCTTGTTAACTTAATCACCCGACGAAAATAAAACTGTAAATTGTCACCACTGTTATCATATGGCATTGATTTTTATTTTATTTCATATTATATATATACAATATAAACATGTATATACGCATATACTTAAACACAATGTCATACAGACACATACAAGAACATACATCGTACATACAAACATACGTGTGGAATGGAGTGATTTGGAAATGTTCATCGAAATGTCATTCTCTTCGCAATTATACAACATATAATATGTTGTTGCGCTCATATTTGTCGCCCTCGGTGTTTAGAAACTCTCTTTTATGGCCCACACCCGTGAAGATCCGGGTTAGAATTAATGTTCAGTAACCCATTCTGGTCTTTAGAGGTTACTAACGGGATCGGGTGGTCAGGCTCACTGACTTGGTTGACACATGTTATAGTATTTTAATTTCGTAGATCGATGCTCATGTTGTTGATCACTGGATTGTCTGGTCCAGACTCGAATATTTACAAACCACCACCACCACATACCCAGTAACACACAGCGTCTTCAGAATGTTGTGAGAAGGTTGTAGCTTGGTAACGTCATGTTTATAGCGTTATGTCACAACGTTCACGCGACGTGAACTGTCTCTTTCAGGAAAACAAGAGTGACATCGAATTATTCGTAATTTCTGCAGAAAACGTAGTGCATTATTTACCTATCATATTACATTTTGTGATTACCATCCCATGAATATTCTGACTTCACAGTAACGTAATTTCCATACTCACTGACAACGTTACTATCACGTCACTGTGCAGCGTCACGTCACAACGTTGTGACAACGTCAAAGGAGTCCACAGAATAACGTTGTAACCACGAAAGCATAAGGTTGTTCGCTCGGTAGCTGGGATATTGAGTAAAAGAAAACTCACTCACTCACCGTATGGCCCAGAACACATAAGAACAAAATATTACGAATATGACTATTATAGCAAGGTAGAACAGTAAACCAATTTGACAAACATTTTTGACATCGACGAAACATATGTTACTGGATGTCCATAACTGAGCAAAGTTAAGTGAAGGTATATATAATATGGTTACATCGAAGACTGATTTATCCACTAACTTGGGGAACCAACTGCAAACTTTATGCAGATGTATTGCACGGGGATCATGCATCAAATTGATGAAAAGCATGTGCAAATGTCATGCATGTGAACAGATGCGTTGTGGTGTAAAGTTTTGTTAAGAATTCGCCAATTGTTACTGATTTCCGTCATTTATTCAACTGTTGACAATAATCTTTTCAACGTTATAGAATTTGTTTAACAATCAGTTCATGTGTAAAGAATACTTTTAAACAGCATGGAATATTTTGCAAAGTTTAGTTTAAAACAGTTGCCTCAAGTAAGTGGCTATGTTTACATTAGTGAGTCTAAACTTTTCATGAGTATGAACATTTATAGTGGTATAAGTATAGTATGAACATTTCAATAAGTTGAAAACGTACTCGGTTTCAGTTTCTGAATCACAAGCATTAGCGTGTCAGACATAACATCCACCATACTAGAACACGATATCGCTCACGGCGGTGAGAGGAACATGAAACGTGGTAAGTCTCTCCCACACGTTGGTTATTCATACATTAATGCAGAGTTTGTTGATGGTCCGTGAACTAGCTTTCATACTTAGCTCAATGATCAATACACCACATACTTCAGACCGTCTAAGCAAGGGCGGAGCTGGAGAGGAGGGGGATGGGGCTACTCAAAATCCTGGATTAACTTTCAATTTATGTTATGCTCAGTTACCTCTTTCCGTTAATAGCGAAATGACACATTGGTTTTTCTGGATAACCGAAAATTGTCTGCCATATATGTAGATATTGGCGAATTTGTTCATGTATTCAACATTGACGTATATAGGGTTCTACCACTGCTAAAACATATGCGTTTTATTAACATAGTCACGTAAGGATTGATTTTACTGAGAGATATAAACAACTACACCGTTTTTCACACACGGAGAGAAAGTATCGGTACACTTCATTTTAACCCCTATCTGAGAAACTATACTAAGCAGCAAAAGAAAGGTCAGTTTGGAATATTCCTTCGCAGAAACGGATAACTGTAAACACATTTCATGTTTCGATTGTATATTTTTGACAACATCTCCAACTTTACCTGAGCAAAGACATTCTTTCCCAAACTCAGAATAGAACCCAGGAAATGGTCTAAAAACGCAACCTGATCTCGGAGGTGGTACGGTGTTCTCCATGTTTTAAAAGCAACTCATGCTGCACGTGCTGTTCACAATGACCAGCCCTATAAAATGCACCACCAAACCTGGTTCAAACATTCACATTACAACGTCAGCAGGATGCCGCGACTCACGACAGCTCAGAGGAACCAGGCGCTAGGAAGACTTGAAGCTGGCCACACTGCACAAGCCGCTGCCAATCACTTCCAAGTCAACGTTCGGACCATCTACAGGCTACAGCAACGTTTCCGGGCCACCAACACCACAAATGATCGCCTCGTACTTGCAGACCAAGGGGGTGACCACAAGACAACAAGACCACCATGTTGTGCGACATGTACACAATCCCTTCATGCAGGCATCCGAAACAGCACGCCAGACAGTGGGAACACACGGAAGACCAATCAGTACTGATACAGTACGCCGACGTCTTAACAGCGGGAACCTCCATTGCCGCAGACCTTACCGTTGACCTATCCTCACCCCTCGTCATCGGCGTGAACGTCTAAAGTTTGCCCTACAACAACAAACCTGGCGATACAGGCAATGGAAAACTGTTCTGTTCACAGATGAGAGTCGGTACTGCATATCAACTGCAGATGACAGAACAAGAATATAGCGACGACGTGGCCAGTGTTACTCAGACCAATGTGTTATGGAAAGAGACGCATGGGGAGGTGCAAGCATCACGGTATGGGGTGGAACAGGCCTGAACCAGAGAGTGGGTCCTGTGGTGTTCCAGAACCTTGGTCCAGGGAGAGGAGGCATCATCACAGCGGTGCGTTACATCGACCAAGCTCTCAGACCCCACGTCATACCACATTTCGCACGTCACCGGAACAACATTTTCCAGCATGATAACGCCCGGGCCCATACTGCCAGAGCTACACAGGACTTCCTACAGCAGAACGGTGTCAACATTATGCAGTGGCCAGCCCTTAGTCCTGATTTAAACCCAATTGAACATCTTTGGGATGAAATTCAGAGTGAGTGAGTTATTATTTAACGTCACATCGCCAATATTGCAGCCATATCGTGACGAGAACATATTTGACATTGAAATGGAATATTCATATAATAGAAACCTGTCCACGAAGGACAGTAAAACAACTAGAATATCACAATTAGAATTAAAACTAGCGTGGAAAGTTAAAACTAATAGCACGAGTTGGACAATACAATATAAAACAGGCTATAGATCGCCAACAACTGAAGGTAGATCACCATACTAGGAACCATGGGGACTTACATTACTTTTGCTACCTGCATGGAGACTAGCTGGATTTACACCATCCCTTCAGCTGCTGGCGATTGCAGGATAGTTTAGCCGAAATTTAAAAGAACAAAATGACTACGTTTAAAAACTTGGTACGTGAAAATTTTACTTTGAAAGATTTTGGGACTTACGTATCCTCTCAGGAGGACAATAATTTTATGCTACTTCAGCCCCTTTGAGGCTACAGCCACTAACAATTTAAGTTGAAAATCTGAACTACCAATTACAAAACCTTATCTATTTACAAAACATATATCAAAATTCATTCATTTAACAAGTCTATCTCTTTTAAAATATCAATGATTAAATGATAATTAACTATATTAATAAGGTCCTTTGCTGTTTTGATATTGAAATATTTATCCCTTATGATGGAGAATTCAACACAGTCAAGCAGGACATGCTTGACCGTGGTTCTCTCATCACAAGGGATACAAAACGGAGGATCCTCACCTTTCAATAGGTATGCATGAGTAAATCGTATGTGGCCAATACGACATCGTCGTATGATGACCTCTTCAAATCTGGACTGACAACCCAAGTAAGTGTAACCGATATAGGGTTTTATTTCATGTAATTTGTTAATACCTACTTGGGTGTCCCACTTCTTTTGCATCAGATCACGGGTGTAGGTTCTAATGCTAGCTTTGTAGTCAGAATATGGAATAAGAAGTGGTGTCACAGATTTGTTGATTGCTGCCGTGGCAGTAAGATCGGCCATTGTGTTCCCAGAAATGCCAACATGGCTCGGTAACCAACAAAGGACGATATCGCATTGGCCAGTAGCCAGATCATTGTACAATTCAATAATTTCAATTAAAGGTGGATGTTTACAAGAAAGATTTTCAATAGCCTGAAGTCACGAAAGAGAATCGGAAAAGATTATGTATTGTTTACATTTACGGTGTTTATAAATATATTTAAGAGCTGTTAAGATGGCGTTAGCTTCTGCTGTGAAAATAGAGCTGTTATTTGGTAGTCGAGAAGATATTGTTCTGGATCCAATGACAGTGGCACATGCCACCGCGCCACCATCCTTGGACCCATCTGTAAATAAGGATTTGTATGTATCATATCTATTTTTTTTATTTGATTATATTCCTGTTTATATTGTAATTCATTAGTGTCTGATTTCTTATACTTTGTCAGTGTGAGATCAACTTCAGGCCTCACCAGTTGCCAAGGAGGACAAGAAAGAAGACGGGAAGGAGCTATATTTTCCAGCTCAATGCCGGCAGCAGAAATGAATGGTTTAATTCTGTGCCCAAGAGGCGGAACAAGAGAAGATTTTTTGTTGTACAAATCCTCATAGAGGGGATTAAAAACACAGTTAAATGCAGGATTAGACTCGTTAGAATAGAGTTTTACTATATACTGTAGTGATAATTTTATACGGCTGTGTGTGTGAGAGAAGGCTCATCTGCCTCGACATAGAGACTGTCAACAGGAGAGGTTGGTGGTGGACGGAATCAAGTAGTTTGAGGTTGCTTTTGCAGGCTCCACCATATACGAGGCAGCCATAATCAAGTTTCGAGCGGACCAATGATCGATATAGGTGGAGGAGGGTAGCTTGATCCCTCCCACTTTGAGTTGGAAACAACTTTCAACAAATCAAGGGCCTTCAGGCATTTAGCTTTAAGGGATTTAATATGCGGCAAAAAAGTTACATTGGAGTCGAAAATTAGACCCAAGAACTTGGCCTACTTCAGAACTTTGATGGGAGTGCCATTTAAAGATAGTTCTGGGTCTTTATGCGGCTTATATTTTCTACAAAAGTGTAGACAATTAGTTTTGGGCTTGGAAAATATAAAGCCGTTTACAAGACACCATTTATTTATTTTATTTAAACACAACTGCAATTGCCGTTCAATAGTATGCATATTTTTTACCACGACAAGAAATATTAAAATCATCCCCAAAATGGGATCCATCAAGTGAATCGTTTAAAACCTTGGATAAACTGTTGATCTTGATGCTACTTATAGTGACAGATGAAATACTGCCTTGAGGGACATCCTGATCCTGATTGTAATGATCAGACAGGGTTGAACCTACTCGGACTTGAAATTGCCTGTTTCTTAAAAAAACTGTGATATAAAATAGGTAAACGACCCCTCAAACCAAAGTCATGTAAATCCTTTAAAATGCCATGCTTCCAGGTCGTATCATAAGCTTTCTCAAGATCAAAGAAAATTGATACAGCATGTTATTTATTTACTATAGCATTTTTAACAAAGGATTCTAAACGTACCAAATGATCAATGGTACTACGATTTTACCTGAAACCACATTGAATATTTGTTATAAGGTTATTGGTTTCAAGATACCAAGTTAATCTATTATTCACCATACGTTCCATGGTTTTACAGACACAACTAGTTAGAGATATCGGTTTGTAATTCGACGGATCTGTATGATTACAATGGCATTATGCCATGAAGGAGGAAATTCTCCAGATGTCCATATTTGGTCAAATATATCTAAAAGTGTCATCAGACACGGTTCAGGTAAGTGTTTCAGTAGCTGGTAATGTATTTTGTCATCACCCGCTGCAGTGTCATGAGCTTGCTCAAGAGCAGTATGTAGCTCATGTAATGAAAAACACTTCATTATAATCTTCACCGTTATTTGATTCAAAATTAAGGTTTGTCTTTTTTCCTGTTGTTTCTGATATCTCTGAAACTCAGGGACATAATTTGCCGAAGATGAATTTTTGGCAAGTGTTTCGCAAATTTTATTTGCAATATTAGATTAGTCAGTTATTAAATTATCACCATCTTTAAGATGGTGAACAGCAGCAGAGTATGAACCTTTGCCTTATATTCTCTTAACTATGTTCCACACCTTAGACATAGACATATATTTGAGACATACTTCCTCCAAGATTGTCGTTTGTTTTGTTTAAAGGTACGACGTGCCTTCGCATTAAGAATTATAAATATATTTAAGTTATGGACAGTTGGTTGATGACGGAAATAATGTTCTGCCTTTTCCTCGCTTTTCTGGCTTGTCTACAATCTGTATTCAACCGTGGTTTCCGTACATGTTGCGTTGTAGAGGACTTTGGTATACACTCATCAGCTATTTCCTTTAAAACGTCAGCAGAAATCTGAATGGGATCAGTTACGTCACTGAAGCATTCAGGTCGCAGTTTCGATTTACAAATAGCTTGATATAAAGACAAGTTAGCCTTCGAAAACTTCCATCTTGTATGTGATGGAGAATCAGTTGGAGTTATTTGTGAAAGGATAGTTGGGAAGTGGTCACTTCCACAAAGGTCATTATGAACAGACCAATCAAATTCATTCAGGAGGTTAGAATCTGCAAGAGACAAATCCAGAGAAGAATAAGTGCCGGTTGCAGGATGCAGATAGGTGCTTGACTCATCATTAATTATGCACAGGTCATTATTGGAAATGAAATCTTCCAGTATTTTGCCTTTAGTATTAGTGTTAGTACTGCCCCAGAGTTGGTTGTGACCGTTTAGGTCACCCATAATAACACAGGGCTTCGGGAGTTGATCATAGCGTGACTGAAGATAAGTCTGCAGAAGTGCCGATGAAGGCAGAATATATAAAGAGCATAATGTAAATGCTTCACTCAGAGTAAGTCACACTGCGACAGCAGATATGTCTCTTGGAGACAGAACGCTGATGGTGTTAAATCCTGGATTAATAGCTGTATTTCATTAAAATTCGTCCGTAGTCCTCTACAGTTCCACTGCACGATATATGTAGATAGACCTATCTTTTAGGTGGATTAATAGGGGATTTACCCCGCACCTTTTCGAGGGCGACAAGCTATGTGCCCTAGAATGGACGTTTTCGGACACGCATATGTCCTCAAGTTATCCGTATTTGTTAAAGGTCACATGCAACATAAAACACAACTTTGCAGATTCTGATACCTTTCGGTATGGACTTACCGAAACAAATCGTCAAAATGAAAATTTAACTTATAAAGTTGAAAAATAACGCGATGAAAAAACCGCGCGAAATCAGAGTTCAAACGATTCACTAATTTCCCCGACTTTCGGGGAAAACTGGTTTCAACAGCTGGGCTGCGCTCATAGCACGTGCGCAGTGAACTAGGTTCGCGCAACTTGGAAGCCGGCTGTCCGGTGAATACTCGGTGAAGGCTTTGGTGTGAGCTATTTTTCTAATGTTTTGTTGATATCTCACAGGCGCGAGCTTTTATATGTTAGGACAGTAAATTAACTGTTTATATAATTTCGTTTGATTATTTCACCACACGTTCTCCTTACCGAGTCACTTTCTCAGTTCGATACTTAAAGCAATGTCATTATTTAGCGTTGACAGAATTTCTAACTGTGATATAGATATGTCGTTGTCACAGACAAAACTCAATGTCTTGTTTTATTGACACCTGTGTGTCTGCCTGCCTGTCTGCTAATGACAATATTCAATACACAACTGCGATCACTGACCACATGCAATTTGAACTTAACACCAATCAGACTATACACCATAAACAAAACGCATTGATTTATGGCCCGAGTTCGGTCTCTGTCACATTATGTAAATAAACAGACAGGCAGGTGTGATACTTGAACACATGACATGTTATGATGTCTGTTGATTGCAAAATGTTATACACAAAAATGAGCATGTACATGTATTTACAAAACCCAACATCTATATATATACACACACAATAAGCCGTGATTGCATCTGCAAATGAACCAGCCGTTACACTTGAGTGCACGTCACCCGCTCTGACTGGGTTCGGTATCCCGGCTGCTTCGTTTCTTGGGAAGTAAACCGAAGTACACAATATTGCACTTTTGATTTGCGATTGTACGCTTATAATTTTGTTTCTATGTTTTTCATAACCAGCAATGTATATTATATGTCATGAAAAAGTGATAATTGTGTTTTAAAATATTATCTTTGATTTTTGGTTGCATGTGACCTTTAAATAATTTGATTTTATCATCTGACCCTTTTGGGGCTCTGCCACTTTGTTTTTCAAAGAATCTGGCTTCGGTTTACCTTTGTTTTTAACGATTTGTTGAACGTTTGACGGTGATTGAGACCTTTGAGTTGATTGAGAAGATTTGCCACGGTCATAAGATGGTTCTGATTGGATTTGGGGCGTGCCAGGAAGTGGTTCTGCAGTTTGTGTAGATATTGCAGGTGACAAAATCTTAGGAGAATCTGTTTTAATCCAAGTCAAGTTCGTCTGACAGGCTGCAGATGATTTAGTTACTGTTGAGGTTGTTTCTGAAGATGTTTTGGCTTTGGAAGCATACGTTTCCTTAATTTCCGATCTCAAGACAAGCTTTTGGCATCAGAAAAACTGGTATTTTGAGTAAACTTTATCTTATTTATCTCCATATGCTGTTTCCAAATGGGACAGTCTTTTGAGTACGATAAGTTATCACCTGCACAATTGGTACACTTCTTAAAGGTACTGACACAATCTTCTGTTGTATGTGTCTTCTCACCACAGTGAGCACACACAACAGACAATGTGCAAGTACTAACACCATGGCCAAACTTTTGGCATTTAAAACATCTCAGTGGGTTTGTTATGTAGGTGTCGACATTAACGTTACAGTACCCTGCCTTCAGTGATCTGGGAGCAGTTGGAGAAGAAAATAAAAAGAGTTACGTGTTTGTTGAAATGGTTTCCTGGTTTTACGTGTTGTAAAACGCTTTACATATAAGACCCCTTGATCTTTCATTTATGAAACAATATCAAGTTCGGACATGTCGGTGAACAATCGATCTCGGTCTCTTACAATTCCTTTGCTGGTATTACGTGTTCTGTAAGGAGAGACCAATTCTGGAATGCCGACGAATGTTTCAGTAGTCATCAGGTTAGTTGCTGCACTCAGTAAACAGTGCCCTTGAACGAAAACGTTTGATGTTTTTACATCACCGGCTATGCCTTGTATGCCTTTTTGTACCGCAAAAGTATTAAACTTCAATCTGGTGTTATCTTGAGTCTCCATTACTAAGAAACGTGGCCAGTAGTCAATTGATTTGGGCTGTCTATTTTCATCATCATCGTCAGGATCTGTGTCAAGAGGACGTTTGGTTTTTGAGAGGGGGTTTCGTAAGCCATGATTAGAGTTTGATGGTTCATCATCCGAGCTCCCCACCCACCACGGAGTATCATAAAGACAGTGCTAATAACAAGTGGATCCCCGACTTGCAGCACCAGGGATACCCAGATGATATACTCCAGCAGACAAATTAAAGAATTAATTAATCTACCAGATTGGCTTGTGAGCCACCGAATTCTGGGTATATGACTCTAGGCAAATTACAAAATTAGTAAAGATACACTTGAAATTCAAGTGATTGATCATTTGGCCAAGACGTTTGTCAAAACATTTTAAAAGTTTAAGTATTTTGTACAACACAATAATACACAGGGCTTGGCATGACCAGCCGACTGGTTGAACCGGGCCCATTCAACCACCCGTATAGGTGAAGTAAGGGCCGAAGTTGTGTGTGGCAAAGGAACACTGTTCCTGAAACCAGTGCCCTCAACCACCAGACTCCCGTCCTCCACCGGCAAACGGCAAACGGGTTGGTGGACCAAATATACCCCTCGTCCACACGGGGTTGAAGAGCTCTTAGCGTTACCCAGCACCCACTACGAGGAGGTGGCTCTTCACGGGTGCCGGAGGAGGAGACTGAATAATGTCATACCAAGGCCGAACACAGTCGATTTATTAGGCCAAGCCTTTCTCAGAGTGTGGTTACAGGTGCCAATGGCCTTCATCAATCGATTGGTGCACTCCATGCATAGACGCTGTGCTGCAGTTATTGCCGCTCGTGGTGGTTAAACTGAAGTCAAGAGTCTGAATGAACTGCAAACGTATAACGTAATGTCTTGAAATTGTACTGAGTTATTCATTGATATGTTAAAATATTGTACACAAAAAATGTTTTTATTATTATATGATCCGCTTATTATGTCCATTTCTGTAATGATTTGATTACAGTGCCTATCTAATTTTGAATTCGTACTGACGTTGTTTGTTTTTGCTGCTGAGTATATTATAGTTAAAGTTCGAGAACGTTTGTTACCGAGAGCTTTAAAGGTTGTAATAGTTCAGGGCAGAACTGCACTCTATTACGCTATATATGGGGTAGAGCGAACTGTATTCCTTTTCTGATATGTCAAATGAAATACTTAGAGACGTTTAATCTAGAGCAGAAAGCAAACAGGAAAACGGGGATGTCGGCGACCTGAATTAACAATGCTCATTGAAGGCAAACTGACGTTCTATTGACGTGTCTGCCCACCTACGTTAAACGCACGTTACCAAGATAACAAACCTTCTACCTAGAGAGATTTAACAATCGTTACTGTCTCACATCAGTTCTAGATACCACACCCACTATACCTACCTAGAAAAGGGATTGAGAAAACGTAACTTGCTCACGTCAGTTCTAGATACCACACCCACTATATCTATATGGAGAAAGGCATTGAGAAAACGTAACTTGCTCACATCAGTTCTAAATAACACACCCAACTAAACCTACCTAGAGAAGGCCATTGAGAAATCGTAACTGTCTCACATCAGTTCTAGATACCTTACCCACTAAACCTACCTAGTGAAAGCCATTCAGAAATCGTAACTGTCTCACATCAGTACTGGATGCACACACCCACTATACCTACCTAGAGAAAGGCATTGAGAAAACGTAACTTGCTCACATCAGTACTGGATGCCACACGCACTATACCTACCTAGAGAAAGGCATTGAGAAAACGTAACTGTCTCACATCAGTACTGGATGCCACACCCATTATACCTACCTAGAGAAAGGCATTGAGAAAACGTAACTTGCTCACATCAGTTCTAGATACCACACCCACTAAACCTACCTAGAAAAAGGCATTGAGAAAACGTAACTTGCTCACATCAGTTCTAGATACCTCACCCACTATACCTACCTAGAGAAAGGCATTGAGAAAACGTAATGTGCTCTCACATCAGTACTGGATGCCACACCCATTATACCTACCTAGAGAAAGGCATTGAGAAAACGTAACTGTCTCACATCAGTTCTAGATACCTCACCCACTATACCTACCTAGAGAAGGCATTGAGAAAACGTAACGTACTCACATCAGTACTGGATGCCACACCCACTATACCTACCTAGAGAAAGGCATTGAGAAAACGTAACTGTCTCACATCAGTACTGGATGCCACACCCACTATGCCTACCTAGAGAAAGGCATTGAGAAACGTAACTTGCTCATATCAGTTCTAGATACCACACCCACTATACCTACCTAGAGAAAGGCATTGAGAAAACGTAACTTGCTCATATCAGTTCTAGATACCACACCCACTATACCTACCTAGAGATAGGCATTGAGAAATCGTAACTTGCTCACATCAGTACTGGATGCTACGTTTTAAAACAGAATGTCCTTATCACAACGTTTGATGACAGATGTAAAGCACTGATTTTATCATTTTTACTATATCTACGATGATATATCGTTCTTAATTTGTCAAGTCAGGTTTTACTTTAGACGACTGGGCTACGTATACCCTTATACAATTATGCTAAAGCCACTGTAAAATATGTCCAGAGACTGTCATGTAATGTGTCATACGAGTATAAATACATCTGGGAATGAATGCAGAGAGCATGTCCGTGATATCAATGTCATCATTACACAACCGTTTGTATTAGTATGCATGAGGCACACATTTTCTGTGTTTGCCGACCTTGGCCACGGGAAGTTGAAACCACACTGAAACCACGACGTCCACGTAGCACTTGCTCAGTGTTGCCAGGAACACCAGAAACATCAGTTCAGTGGTACTTTGACGCTTTCAGTCAACACAAGGTAACTTTATATTCATTCTGGGGCTTATTTTGCTTCAAATGCTTAAACAAAAATATTTACATTTGTCGCAATTCAGACGAAACAAAAATGACATTCTGTGTTTTTACAGTGAACACCAGTCTTTTTAATAGTGTGAACATATTTCTGGCCCTCATTTATTCTGTCAATTTAGTTAATTTGTTGACTTGAGTTAATTTCGAGTGCACTGCTGGGGCATAAATCAGTAATATGAACATTTATCTAAACTTGTATTCAGACATACGAAATGATTTTTGTCTACAATGAACCAGTCTTGTTTTACAGCGGATAAGTGCATGGAGGACCAGCAGTGCACAAACTGCTCAAGTACAACACAATACTGCAGTACAGATTGCTTTTCGGGGTATTTCGGCCTCAGGTGCACGTCCCGTTGCAGCAACCAATGCATAAACAGTAAATGTAGTCAGACGCTGCGTGGCACTTATAGTTGTTCTGACGGTTGTGTACCTGGTTTCTATGGTACTCTATGCAATATCCCGTGCATACTGCCGAAGAAAAGGTGCACAAAATGTCCTCAAGGATGTGATGGAACGTTCTGCGATCTGACAACATCTTGTGTTTCTGGATGCCATGACCAATACTATGGGACCAACTGCAAGAATTGTTCACCCAGATGTCGACATTGTAACAGGAAGACAGGCAGATGTGATGTGTGTCATGATCCTTATCATGGCCTGGACTGTGAATACTCATGTGAACATTGTTCAACAACTGATTGTGTACAGACATGCGCACCTGGATTGTATGGAAGTATGTGTTCCAAAAGATGCAGCCCAAACTGCCAAGCTTACCCTGCAAACAGTAGCACTTTGACAAGTAACAGTTCCACCTCGTGCATATCTGAATGTCAAATATATAGTGGCGAGTGTATCAATGGCTGTGCAGATGACTGGTCTGGCCCACACTGTTCCTTACCGATTAAGTGTAGCCCAAACTGTATGGGTTGCAATGAGACGGATGCCTGTGTTGAAGGATGCCTGTCTGGTTACTATGGAGCTGACTGTAAGCCTTGTCCGAGGACCTGTTTTAATTACACCTGCTTCCAAAACAACGGTTCTTGTGACAATGGATGTATCCAAGGACAATATGGACAATCCTGTCAACTATCCTGCATCCACTGCCCGGGAGGTGTCTGCCATCCTGGTACTGGGATATGCGGTAAGGCATAATGCATTTCTATATGTTATATAATTTCTTGTTTGAATACATATCGTGGTTAGCGCTAACATAAGGGCATTGTGAGCGATCGACTGGTGTCATCAGTGATTGTTTCCACAGCTGTTCTTGTTCTTTTGTTCCGGTGGAATATGTGTCAGTAGACTTGTCATCCTCTTGCGTTGACGCTTTGTGTTTACCTGGGTCATTGTTTCTGCTGTTTGACGGAAGCTTCCAGTTTCCTAATAATCTCAGCGGCAACTGAACTTTCTTTCCTCCTGTGCTAAACCTTCTACGCTGCACTGTGGTTGAACATATTTAACAAATGATTCAAACCACCATCGGTTTTCGTTGATGTACCAGGTGCCGTATTGCGTCAGATCCTGTATGAAAACTGGGTGCTACTGGTACAGCTGTGCGCTCTTACCTTTTCTGCGAATGCCTGGTATCATCATTGAGTTTTACTGATCCATGCATAAATTTGATTGATGTAGCTGTTTACTCCCGATCGAAGCTGTTTCGGCTGACCGTTTAAACACTGATGTCAATTTGTTATATTTCATGGAATTCCCTGATTACTGAGAATAAATAGTTTAAATATATAGATATATTATTCCCGTCTGAATGAAAATATCATTTCTAAATCCTTTGCTCAAGGTTGAGAATAATGAGGATTATATTTCAATGGTATAGGATGTGAGAATTTATATATGTCATACTAGCCTATATTCATTTCTATCAGACTTCGCATATGCACTAACACCCAAAACGTATCTATGGTGAAACCAGCGGTTGCATGTGCCACTGTCATTGGATCCCGAACAATATCTTCTCGATTACCAAATAACAGCTCTATTTTCACAGCAGAAGCTAACGCCATCTTAACAGCTCTTAAATATATTAATAAACACCGTAAATATGAGCAATACATCATCTTTTCCGATTCTCTTTCTTGTCTTCATGCTATTAAAAATCTTTCTTGCAAACATCCACTTTTATTAGAAATTATTGAATTGTATAATGAGCTTGCTACTGGCCAATGCGATATCGTCTTTGTTGGTTACCCAGCCACGTTGGCATTTCTGGGAATACAATGGCTGATCTTGCTGCTAAGGCAGCACTCAACAAATCTGTGACACCACTTTTGATCCCATACTCTGATTACAAAGCTGCTATAAGATCTTATATCCGTGATCTGATGCAAAAAGAAGTGGGACACCAAAGTAGGTACAAATAAATTACATGAAATAAAACCTTATATCGGTTACACTTACTTGGGTTGTCAGTCCAGATTTGAAGAGGTCATCATGCGACGATGTCGTATTGGCCATACAAGGTACACTCACAAATATTTGTTAAATGGTGAAGATCCTCCGTTTTGTATCCCTTGTGATGAGAGAGTCACAGTCAAGCATCTCCTGCTTGACTGTGTTGAATTCTCCATCATAAGGGATAAATATTTCAATGTTAAAACTGTTAAGGATCTTTTTAATTCTGTTCATCTTCATTTAATTCTTGGTTTTTTAAAATAAATTGATTTCATTAATGAATTTTGATTAATATGTTCTGTATATAGCTGTGTTTTAATGATTGGTAGTTTGATTAGTAACCTAGATTCTTAGTGGCTGTACCCTCAAGGGGGTTGAAGTATCGTAAAAATATTGTCCCCTGAGAGGGTACGTAAGTCCCAAAATTTCGAAAGTCAATTTAAACTTACCAGGATTTTTTAAACGTAGCATTTTTGTCATTTTAATTGTAGCTAACATTTCTTACAATCGCCAGCAGCTGAAGGGATGGTGTAAATCCAACTAGGGTCCATGCAGGTAGCCAAGGTACTGTAAGTCCCTATGGTCCCTAGTATGGTGATCGACCTTCAGTTGTTGGCGATCTATAACCTGTTTTTATCTTGTATTGTCCTAATAGTGCTATTAGTTTTAACCTTCCACACTAGTTTTAAATCTAATTGTGATATTCTAGTTGTTTTACTGTCCTTCGTTGACAGGGTTTTATATATAACATGTCTGTATTACAAAGTTAGAACTAGTTTTAGTCACGATATGGCTGAAATATTGCCGATGTGACTTTAAATCTTAACTCACTCACTCACTCACTATGGTGAAACCAATAAGACGGACATAATTACCAGCTCCGAATTGTGAATTTATTTCTGTTACCTAAAAGATGAACACAAGGGGATACAGATTCGGTTCATGCATAAGTTTCCCTCCTCTTTTTGTTTAGATCAGAATGAGTGAGTTAGTATCATTTAACGCCGCTTTTAGAAGTATTCCAGTAACATCACGGGGTGGACAGAAGAAATGGGTTTCACACATTGTACCCATGTGGAGAATCGAACCCGGGCCCTTCGTCGTGACGAGTAAACGCGTTAACCGCTAGGCTACCCAACCACCCGTTCAGATCAGAGTCCTTGAAAGAAGACACATTTGGAATTTGAAATACTGGTATATATTCATTTTATGCCAGACTTTGCATTTATACTTGCAACTCAAAAATTATCATCTGTTTAAGCAGGCACACTTATGTGCTCTGAATTGTGCATTAATTTCCACTTATCGGTTAATACAATTCATATATGTGTTGACAACTGTTTTGTTTAATATCCTTTTCAGATTCTGTCCCGATGAATGATGCAACAATTGGAACAGCGACAGCACTGTTCGTTTTGGTTTTGGGGATCATTGTAGCAGGGTGCATTTTCACTTTAAGAGAGTCTCCGCAAAGAGGTCAGCATTTACACCTTTTTGACGTGTTGCGCACATGTCAAACAGAACATCAGCTAATATTTGGTTACATACGATTATATGTAACTTTGATTTTCTAAATGCCATTCAAAGACTTGATTTTCATTAGCAATATTTCAACAGTTTTACAGCAACAAAGCCAAGCCATGGTACATAACTAGTTCATTATTTGGTTTGTAAATTGATTCTAGAAGCCTTTCTTAATATATTCTTTATATTGCATACTGCTGCACTGAAGTTAAAAACTTGTTGGAATTGTCCGGATGTTTTAATGTTCGTAGTTGCGATTTATGATTTCCACATGTTATTTCTGTTCTAGAGAGGAATCCCACCAGATGGCACACACCCGTCCACAAAGTGATCCAAATAGACAGGGTATCCCTTCCAGGAGGTTCCGAAACTCAGAACATATCTACAGTGATGTCAACGAAGACGAAACGGGACCAGTCATCGTTTTCCTATAAGTTTAATGCTTAACCAAAGTTAATGTCAAACACAATGCCTGTCAACATCGTTGCAAACGCTGCAGAACTGAATTTCCAGTGATGCAGTCGTATATGTTTCCACCGCTACGTATTACATTTCACGCTCAAAGGAATATGGTAGGAATAGTCAAGCCTGGTTATTCTCTGGTGCTGACGTTTTACGTATTGTTCTTATTAACCCCTGTGTGCTACTTCAGCCTTTGGTGTCTTCAAATCACCACTTTTGAGGCACATTCAAATATGTCGTATCTCTAGATTTCAAAGTGCGTCCTGCTCAAGTGTAGTTTGATCACAGGCTGGGTCAATAATTGCCTTATGCTGGCCCGATGCAACAAGCTAATTCGGAACTTCACAGGGAAAAATAAATTGTGACAAGAGAAAGGGATAACTCCTACTCCACTGCACGTGGTCGACGGTAATCGTGCCGGACAGCGTTATCAGGACGAGATTCTGGCTGCTGTAGCAGTGCCATGCATGGCTTTTATGGTCTTTACTGCAAGACGACAACGCAACAACCAAAATGAGCATGCCTGGGGTGAATTCGGTGGACGTGTGTACACACGTCACCCAGAACTAGTGGATCTTCCAGGAGCTCTAGTAGAGGAATGGAATGCGATTATGCAACCTTTTTATGAACTTGATAAGGAGCACGAAAACAAGGTGCACCTGTGTCTTGGGCTCGCGACGAGGGTACACTAGATATTGAATGACTGAGTGCTTCATGTTTGACATTTTCATTTTGTGGGGTTGGTCTATACAACTGATGTTTGCTAGTGCTGTTTGAACTTTTGTCTGTATGTCACGATCTGTCGCCTTTGTCAACAAATTAAACGTTATGATGACACCCTTACTTCTATTATATCTGAGAAACTTTTCTTTACATGTGCTATGTATCATTCCACCCTTTAATATGGAGAGCAATAGTGCAGTGTGGATCGCAATAGTGCAGTGGTAAGGCGTCTGCCTATCAAGCTGAAGGCCCGGGTTTGACCCCAGTGGAGGCACCTAGGTTCGGGTCCCGAGGTGGGCACTTTTGCGTAGTATCCTTGGATAAGATACCTAGTCCAAGGATACTTAGATCCCCATTGCCTCAGTTCACCCAGATGTAAAATGGGTACCCGCCAGGATGTGTTGGCAATGTGAGTGTTTAGTTCTTTGTGCCTAACAAGCAGCATGGCTGTACATTCCCCAGGAGTTGAAAAAGTATCGGAAAGTACGATAGTGTCCTATGACCGGGGACAGTCATGTATGTAGCGTCGTGACGAGGCAATGTGCTTGGATATGAGCGCCATATAAGCGGACTATTACTACTACTATTACTAATAATGACGCCTAGTATGTATTGGTGCTTGAAAAGATTATCAATGCCTATACATGCTAAAACATTAGTGTCTACTACCACATTATGCAATCACGCCTTCTGAATTCTCGGTGCCCTTGGTTTGGTACCTCCTGATCTCTTGGCGCAGATCAGGAGAGTGCCCGGGTTCTCCACCGGGAGCACAGCCCTTATGACACTCTGGGTAATGCAGAAGGCTGCAGTGTTGGGGAGCCTTCGTATTCACCGGAAACTTCTTGGTGGGTTCGACTAGGCAGTGTTTCCTGGGAGAAGTCCCATTCGCTGTCTTGGCTTGGGGCGAGGGCCCTGAGCTGATGATGAGCCTTACCAGCCTGACTGTGCCAGGATCACCCGAACCCTCTCTGCTGCATTTTCTTTAATCCGTAAAACATAATGGTAATTTCATTCGTTGTATCAATAAGGACACGATCAGGTTTGTTGATGAGGATGTAATTGGGACTATTCGAAAAAAATTCTCCACTTGTCATTTTTCCATGGCGCCCTCTACATATTCAGGGATGAAACATGGATTGACCTCGAGGTCAAAACCACAAGCCTTAGATAGACGGCCATATGCTTGCTTTGTAAGTTGTTTAACGCCGCAATATTCCAGTATATGGACAAGATAAACCAGTATTCACCAGCATGAGCAACGATACGGGATACGGTGACCTGTGTCAATCAAGTCAGCGTGCTTCTTCACACAACAAGCATGGACTGCTGAAGACCAACTCTAACCCGGATCGTTACGGGTAGCGGGTGGTATTAAAAGGACCGAGCAACGCCATCTTGACGCTTGCGATAGCGTGACTGTACTAGAACATGGGCACACATTTAGAGAATAATTATCAACACCAAAGCCAACCAAAGTTTAAGAAAGTGGGCCCACAAATATCAACACCCATGGCGTCCACCTGAGGTGATTATATGATTATAGCAGTAAAACACTCTAGGAGCATGCGCATATCGCACTCATCCTACCGTAAGCACTGACTTTACGTGGGCCCGCCTGTTGCCATTTATATCCAGAAATAATAGTGCGTCTTCATTTACTGGCATAGCGGATTTATTCAACAGCTTTATTAAGTTTTCAATGGCGAGATCTCTGGCTGCAGGTTCCGGACGGGGAAAGGAAAATATACTCAAACATTTCATTAAGAATACAGTTGGATGTGATAGCAATTTAATACTTTTAACAAGGACAAACTGCAGTGACGCAGCAGGAGAGAAGAATAAAATTGGAGTGGCCGCCCTATTTCCAACTAATCCCTGCTAGGAGGTTTTCGACATTATCATTTTCAAATGAAATTTGCAAATGTCTTCAGCATATTTAAACCGAAAAACAAGCCTATAGTTATTGCGTAGCGAGTGTTCATTGTTATGTTATACACTGAACTACCCGTCAGTCGCAAGGTAGGTTATAAATACATTAGCTGCACAAAGCCGAGTGTAACGCTCAAGGAAAGAAGAGGCTTGAGTCACGGGATATTACCTCAGTCATATTACCGGGAAGCTACTGACCTGAACTGAAACTGTCGATGTTGAAGTGAAACTTTGGTAAAGCAGACTTACACTATATGTTTTCATTTTATAACAGACGAAACCGGCAATTATATGACTTATGATACTTCTCTCTACGCGTCTACAATAGAACTAGTCGGTTGGGATGTGTGGGGAAAACCCGAACACGAACGCGAAAGTGTTGCGCCATATTGGATAGTGTATACAAAATCACGTTCCGCGAAGGCCGTTCATGAGACGCCTATTTCATCATGTATATTCGCATTCAGCCACAACACATGCATCACCGGATTCCCTCATACAGTTTTGGACAAAATAGGAATGGATTTTGTCCCCAATACTAGTGTCTAGAAGAAATCAAATCGAAATATATTAGGGGTGAAAACAAAAGCAATGATCCGGAGTAGAAATGAGATTTTACATTGTATAGCATATCTTCTCAGTTTTAAAGATCCACGACAATGACATATTCTCAGATTATCAGATGTTTCATATTAAAGACTGTGAAACGAAAGTCAGTATCGGTCGCATCTCAAGTTCAGAGTGACACTTTTAATGTAATGATGTCACACGTATTCGCCCGTTTCATCGGCTTGCTGTTTTCGTGCACTGAACTAAGCAGAATCGCCATTCAATTTTCTGATAACAGACAACAACACGACGCTGTTATTCACAGAACAGAATCTTGTTAACTCACACCAGAAATTGACACTTTTAGTACACTTTTGACATGTGTTAGGAGATGAAACATAGGCATAACTGCAGCAGGTAAGTGATCCCTATGATGTGTAATATACAATATCGTAATTTGTAAACACAGGTCAGTAAATTGTATTAACTATTATATGACGAAATTACTATATAACTTTAAAAAGTGGCTAATATATTTCATTAACAGTACATGCACACACATATATATTAGGAATTGTCTTGTCATGGATTTTGTATAGCTTTTATAATAATAACCCCGAAAAACAAAACAATTATATCCAAGGATTTTCCAGAAATGTGTTACGATTTACTCGTCCTTTCCTTTCTAAAACTGTGCGTGATTTACCACACATTGGTTTAATGTTCAGTTTCTGTCAAACGGGTGCCCGTGTTGTCCACATTTAGAAATACAGTAAACCTATCTCATAGCTTATCTATTCAGGATATTATTCAAATGGCCATTTCGTGCTCAGTCAAAGAGCGTCCAATTCTGACTAACAAATGGAGATTTTGTATACTTTGAACGAAAATATGGTGAGATGCATACTACTCAACATATCAATGTTGTCTTCTTCACGGATAAATTGTTGGTGCAGATATTGTTGGATCTTTGAAGAGTCAGGCTCTCAAATTCTAAATAGAAGACATGTATTTCAGGGAGATTTATTTAGTCCTTTGCTCTTTCAACTCATTTTACTCGCAGTGGATAGCATTGGCCTTCATTGCCAGGGGAGAATCCACTCTGAAAAACAAAGCAGATTATCCGTCAACTCCTTTTTCAACGACATTTTATGTCCTTCGACTTATCCATCTCACCTAACCCAGGCTAATTGTGTGAAACACATCTCAGCTGTGAGTTTCGATAATAAATACGTTTCATTTATTTATAGCTGAGGTGCCCAAAGACATGTCATGGCCATGAGGATGTGGATTTATGGAACAGTTGTGTTTTATGCTGTAAGTAACTCTCTCTCTATATATATATATAACACGTCACAATTTAATTCAGGACTCACAAAGTCCAGAAACTCTCCGCACTGTGGGCACTTTCTGACAAGAGATTTGACCAAATTAAACATTATGCAGTTGGAAAAATTATGCATATTTAAAAACTGCGCCCATAAGGATGGAAAATGTTGACTTTCACTCAATGTTTTGCAATGTAAATTTGTATGTTTTTAAAACTTTAAATTTCAACTCAGCTCGCCCAATTTAATTCGGCCAATTCGGCTAATTTAATTCGGAAAATGTTTACTCTCGCCCATCACCATGGGCGAGAATTCATGTTTTGTTTTGAGGTTGTAAATGAATGAGTGTATGTTTTAAGCATCATGACACAGATTTCAACTCATTTTGACTAAATTCGACTAATTTAGAGAGAGATATAATAATAATAATAATAACTTATTGCCTCCTGGGCAATACTGACGGTCTTCAGACTTCCCCATACACCCCTCCGTGGCTACCTTCACTTGTACTGTTTCTTTGGACGCCAGCTGGAGCGTCCATTTTAACTCTCAGTTACGGGTGTTTGAAGAGTATTTAAGGGCTAGAAAGCGAGCGGATCGGTGAAATGCAGCCGGGGTCGCGGGGTCATGTACCTTTTAAGTAGTTCTGGAGAAGATATAGTTCTCTCTTGAACAGGCCGTAGATCCGCTGTCCTTGGGTCTACGGTCCATACGATTAGTGTTCTGGAATCGCCGTGATCCTAGCTATCTGACGCATACACGTATGTGCAAATACTGCACTTGTGAAACAACCATAGATTTATGTGTGTATATAGTGCATTTGTTAAACACCCATTCAAAATCAATGTTTATTAATGCAAACTTGTTCTCGACGCTGTATGGCTAGGATAATGCCGATGTAACGCTATTTCTTTGGGCATTGGATGACGTTCCAACTCAGATTTGACAGCTCCTTGTCATTGTCAATTACATCTGTCGTTGAAATTGACATCGTCTCCCATATCTGCACGTGGACCACGCTTTGCAGTGGTAGTCTCTTTATAGGAGATATATGTTCTCCCGCGTGAGCGCCCATCTGATAGTGAACAACCTGAGGGAAGTTTATCTGTATCATAAATTGCAACTGTGTGATGTGACTAACAAATTGCCTGCTTTTAAATTTAGTGCTATGACTTTTTCTGTTTTTAAATGACAACGTAATGAATAGATGTTTTTTAAATAAAACTCATTTTGACTCTGTACTTACCATGTCTACTAATGCAGACTTGTTCTAATCACTATATGGCTGGCTGGAATAATGCCTATGTGACGTAAAGCCCAACTCAACTCAACTCAACTCAACCATTAAAAAATTACTGTGGTGCGGTTAAAGGCCAGGGTTCCAACCTGAGATTAATTTGGCATTGATTCAATGCTGCTGACACAAACGGAAAATTCACAAACTGCAGAAAAACAAACAGGAAGACACAGTCAAACAAAGCAAAATAATACAGCAATATCTACAGACATATACTAAAAGAGATTACTGGTAAATATTGTAGATTTTGTTGTGGTCACAAAGACAAGCGTATTCCTGTCACAGTCAGGCTGGTAACACTGCTGGAGAGACCACATCCTGGCAATTCCAGAACACTGATTGTTTTGACTGTAGACCTAAGAACAACGGAGTTACGGCCTGTTAAAGAGGGAACTATTTCTGTGGGCACTTGAAAACCAGGAAGCGGCGATTGTGGTTAGCTTTTTACAGTCGCTTCCTTGTGAGATGAGATAACTAACTGAAGGAAGCGACAGTAAAATCTAGCAACAATCGCCGCTTCCTTCAGTTAGTTTTCTCACAACTGACAAAATGCGAAAATCCTAATGTCCCTCCCTGTTTGTGGCGTAATTGTGGCGTAACTATTGACTTTTACATAATAATAATGTGAAGCAAAAATGTTCCACATTTCATTATCTACAGTTTGGTGTCTTCAAAAGGGAATCCATTGTGTTTTGCAGAGCTGTGACCCCTATAAAAATGCGTTTTGCCAAAAATTGACCAACTTCCAGGGACAATAACTCCTACACTATTCAAGATATCAACATGCCTTGAGCACGCTAAGTAGTCCGGTTTGTGGGCTTTAAAACGATATATAGAACACCATTGTACTATTTGCCGTTCAGGAGCAGAAGATTGTTAAACACAGGCACCGTCAAAAAAGTGCGGAAATGTGCAAAATCGCGAAGGCTGTGTTTGTGTCGTAATGGTGACGTTATTATTGATTTTACATAACCATGATGTGAAGCAAATATGTTTCCCATTCAATTACCTACAGGTTGGTGGAATCCATAGATTTTTCGCAGAGGTGTGACCTTTTTCTTAACCCTATGAAAATGCGTCTTAAAAATCACTGACTTCAAGGGTGATAACTCTTAAACTATTCAAGATATCCATATGCCTTGAAGGGTTTAAGTAGTCCGGAGTGTGGGTTTTAAAATGATATATCGAACGCGATTGTACTATAAGCCGTTCTGGAGATTTTAAAGACAGGCACAGTCAAAACGAGGAAATCGGCAAAATTTCAGTTTTTTCAAAATTGCAGAAAGTTTATTCTGCCGCGAAACTTCCGCTGATGATGTCTACATTGAGTGAAAATGTGGTCAATTTATCTCTTATACTTTTGAGTTATTCGGGTGTAAAGATTTCGACATTTTGGGTTGTCTGCCCTTACCGGAAGCCGGAAGTCTGGATTTTTCGACTATGTATCAATTTCAGCACACATGCTATCATCCCTGAAGGTTTCACAAACATCGACTCAGCGGTTAGTTCAGGAGAGCTGTCACAAAATTTGTACAAATAATAATAATAATAATAAGAAGAAGAATATTCGGATAATAACAGTAGGTCTTCAAGACTTTCGTCTGAAGACCTAATAAAAATAATGGCACTTATATTGCGCTATATCCACGCCATCAAGGTATGCTCAAAGCGCATTGCCTCAAAACGATGGAAACAGAGGCAGTTGAGTTCTCCACAGTGGTATGAGTTATGTATGTTTTAGGTATAGTGCTTGAAAGGTAGGATTTAAGGCTGGATTTAAAAGTTTCAAGAGATGGAATCAACTTCAGTGATTCGGGTAGAGAGTTCCACAGAGTAGCGGCTGAGACAGAAAAGGATCTGGAGCCGAAAGTTTTAAGTTTGGTGACAGGCACCCGAAGGAGCTGTTGTTGACTAGAGCATAGAGTTCTTGAAGGGAGGTATGAGACAGTCAGATCACTCAGATAGGCAGGTCCAGTACCATGGACAGCTTGGTAAGTGATTGATAGTATTTTGAAAATGATTCGCTCAGGAATGCGAAGCCAGTGAAGCGAGTTTAGCACTGGTGTGATGTGTGCCTTTATGTTCGTCCGAGTGACCAATCTGGCAGCATAGTTTTGGATGTGCTGCAGACGTCTGATTTGTTGTTTGGTGATTCCATAGAGCAAACTGTTGCAGTAGTCTAATCGAGAGAATATCAAAGATCTTACGAGGGAGGGAGCTGCGTCTCTCGTCAGCAAATGTCTGATGGCACTGATGTTCCTCAGGTGGTAATGACTGACCTTGCAGCAGTGGCTCACATGATCTTCCATGGATAGCGAGGAGTCAAGGTACACACCGAGGTTCTTGACAGATGACTTGAAGGTGATGTCAGCTGACCCGATAGACAGATGATCCAAAGTACATTTCCGTAACCTGGATGGAGGTCCAAACAAAATCACCTCCGTTTTGTCTGAATTGAGTTTCAGCTTGTTTTTCAGCACTGACATCTTTTGCATTGCATGTTTTGTTGACATTGAGCAAAAGCTGTTCTGTTGCAAAGCAGCGTAAACCAAACTCAGTCAGTAATGTGAAGACTACCACAGCTATTTTAACATGGCTGAATTGGAGTCATCTGCATAGAAGTGATGAGGTATATGATGTTCTTCAATACACTGACCTAGAGGGGTTGTATAAAGGGTAAAAGTATTGGCCCCAACACTGATCCTTGTGGTACTCCACAGAATAATCTGGCTGGAGTGGACATCTCATCACCAATTAAGACTGTCTGTGACCTGTTTGTGAGGTACGACCCAAACCACTGAAGCGGTATCCCTGTGATGCCGAAGGTATTCTCGAGACGATGCAATAATATGCTATGATCTATGGTATCAAAGGCGGATGACAAGTCTAGCAATACCAGCAAAACAATATCCCCTCTGTCAACAGACATGTGCACACTATTCATCACACAGTTTAATGCTGTTTCCGTACTGTTGGCCTGTCTATAAGCTGACTGATACTTGTGATATTAAAAATCTCGCTATGGGCGAAAAATATGTTGGTCCATGGGCGAGAATATTTAATTTTACTCAAAATACATGTTTTTCCATGTTTTGGAGGTTTATTAGAAAGAGTGTATGTTTATAAGTGTCATGACACACATTTCAACTTATTTTGACTAAATTCGACTAATTTAGAGAGCTGGGCGAAAAATATGTTGGCCCATGGGCGAGAATATATAATTTTACTCAAAATACATGTTTGTCCATGTTTTAGAGGTTGTAAATAAATGATTGTGTGTTTATAAGCATCATGACACAAATTTCAACTCATTTTGACTTAAATCGTCTAATTTAGAGCGATAATAAAAATCTCGCCCATGGGCGGAAAACATTTTGGCCCATGAGCGAGAATATTTAATTTTATTCAAACTACATGTTTTTCCATGTATTGGAGTTTGTAAATCAATGAGTGTGTGTTTATAAGCATCATGACACAAATTTCAACTCATTTTGACTAAATTCGGCTAATTTAGAGCGATATGTAAAAATCTCGCCCATGGGCAAAAACATTTTGGCCCATGAGCGAGAATATTTAATTTTACTCAAACTGCATGTTTTTCCATGTTTTGGAGTTTGTAAATGAATGATTATAAGTATCATGACAAAAAGTAAATTGTTTGGACTTATTTCGACTAATTTAGAGCGAATGGGCGAAAACCATTTAGGCCATGAGCGAGAATTGTTATATTTGCTCGAAATACATGTTTTTTTCATGTTTTGAAGGTTGCAAATAATTGAAAGTAGATTGCAAGTATCATGAAATAATCTTTTGACTAAATTCGGCTAATTTAAAGCTCTATAACAAATATATCGGCCATGGGCGAAAATATTTAATTTTACTCAAAACTCCACAATGGGCGAAACAGTTTGACCCACTGGCAAGCTAACTTAATTTCACAATTAATTTGTTTTGGTTTGGTTTGCGAAAAGACAATTGACAAAATTATCTCTACTATTTATGAAAACAGAATGCTAATTGCTTCATTTTATCCTTTGATCAAATTGGTTAACAAAACAAGAAATGAAAACAAATCACTGATGAAAACGATTTGAGTGTGAGTTAATATTTATCGTCACATCGCCAATATTTCAGCCATATTTTGACGTGAACCAATTAAACATTGATAAGGAATAAACGTATAGTATATAACCTGTCGTCTAGGGACAGTAAAATATTAAGAATATCAATCAGATTTACACCTAGCATTTAATGTTGATATAATAGCACTATTTGGACAATACACAAAATGAAAACAGGTTATAGACAGCAAGCAACTGAAGTTAGATAACCGTGGGGACTTACGGTACCTTTGCTACAAGCGAGAACCCTAGAAGTACTTAGATGGTCCCTTCATCCATTGGCGATTGTGCACAAATTTAGACATCACGTAAAACACACAAGTATCCTACTATTATAAACCTGGTATATCTAAATTTACTTCAAATGTTTTGAGACTTACGTACCCTCTCAAGAAGACAATACTTTTACACAGTCTGTTCAGCCTCCAAACTGTGTAAAATGGAATAACTCCAGCTACCAACAATGTCAACAAGAACATAATGGAGTCCCTGCATCAATACATCTTCAAGACTAAACGAATTGATAAATTATTCTAGACCAATATTTGTACACAATTAATGAAATGTAACTGCAAGTTCAAGGTTCCTAAGCACGTACAATGCACATTTATCCTACCTCATATAAGAATGTCTATCTCTGATTGATTCACGTGACCCTTAATAAATCATTTATACCCCACCCTATGGCAAAAACATGAATCCACGGCAGTCAGTGAACCACGAAGCAGTGGTTTAAATCGACTAGTTCTTACCATGTTAGTAAATTTTATGATTGAATTTTAGTTTGTTTTGATGCTATATTTACATGAAGAGAGATTTAAACATTCGTTAAGATAAATTCTGTGTACTATTGTGATGAGGGTAATGCGAGGATTTATGCGTCCCGTTTTGTCCACCTAGCCTAAGGCGTCAGCGACAATTTGGCTCGGCGGATAAAACGGGATGCATAAAACCCCGTATACCCCTCATCACATTGCTACAACTTATGATTGGATTTAATTTGTCATTTTTGTGTATCAAGTTCTTGTGTATTCTGCTATATTATATATGTACTGGTGAGGTATTAATAAAAGCAATGTTTTGCTTGTTTACCAAACCAGATTCTCTGAGAATTAAAATATGTTTAAAACCACATGTTCAAAATTGAAATACAATATGAACATGCACACAATAGCTAAATTGAAAAGCACATCGTGCCAAACAAGGTTTTCAAGAGCATATACACATGTCTTTTACAATGTGCACGTCTTGAGAAAGGTCAAAGTTCCTATAACAGCGTAGTTCAATCACACATATATACACACCAATTTTGCATGACAAATAAGTAAATGCACATAAGAGAATTTTACAAAAGGTTGAAATTCAAGATTATTCATGTGCATATCTTGGTATAAAAGGTTTTGCAATGCATCACCAATGTAAACAACAATATATTTACACCCTAGTTTCACATGACAAAGGAAGTTTATACACATACCAAAATCTTGGTCCTGAAAAAGTGAGTAACCCCAAACAGAATTCCAATTGGTCAGCTCGACACCTTATAAAACAATCAGTTCGAGATTTCCTTAGAATGTGCGATATTTGGCTGCGCGTTATGTGCAGTCAGTCTTTTCTATCATAATACCCTCACGAGCACCTGTACATCTCACACCTACTGTCACTTAATGGCACAGTTGAGTTGAGTTGAGTTGGGCTTTACGTCACATCGGCATTATTCCAGCCATATAGTGACGAGAACAAGTCTGCATTAATATACATTGTAAGTACAAAGTGGTTTCGTTTCAAAGACATACATTCATTACATTATCATTTTAGAACAGAGAATGTCATAGCACTAAATTGAAAAGCAGGTAAATTCGTTAGTGACATTACACAGTTACAATTTATGATATAGATCAACTTCCCTCAGGTAGTTCAGTATCAGATGAGCGCTCACGCTGGAGAACAGATCTTTCAGATTGGTTGCGTGATAATGCGAGTCCCTTGCAGATGTAAAGTCCACACAGTCAAGCAGAATATGCTTGACGGTGAAAGCCTCATCGCAGGAGAGACATATGGGGGGTCTATCCCCATCCGTTTTAGCAGAAAGTCATGTGTAAACCGACTGTGGCCAATACGACATCGTCGTAAAATTACTTCATCACGTCTTGACTGACAATCCAAGTAGGTATAACCGATTGTTGGCTTCAATTCATGGAGTTTGTTTCTTCCTATTTGAGTGTCCCACCTTTTTCGCATCAGGTCCCGAGTATAGCTTCTGATAGTGGGTTTGAAATCACTGTACGGGATTAGCAGTGGAGATAGGGGCTTTTCAAGAGCTGCTTTGCTGCAGCATTGGCCTTAGTGTTACCTGCTATGCCGACGTGACCCGGCAACCAGCAGAGGACGATGTCATATTGGCCAGTAGAAAGGTCGTTGTACAGTTCTAATATGTCCAGGATGATTGGGTGACTTGAAGTCACGTTTAGAAGTGCTTGAAGGCAGGATAATGAATCTGTAAAAACGATGAAGTTTTTGGAATGATTTTGCTGTTGAATGTAGGTCAAAGCTGAGAAGATAGCTTTGGCTTCAGCGGTGAAAATGGAACTGTTGTCGGGGATCCTAGAGGAGACGGTCTTGGCTCCAATGACTGTAGCGCTGGCAACTTGGCCATCGTCCTTGGATCCGTCTGTGAAAATGGATCTGTGAGTGTTATACTTAGAACGTAACTGGTTGTATTCCTGTTGGAACACCAAGGGATTTGTTTCAGACTTTTGAGTTTGGTGAGGGTAACATCGACCTGTGGTTTCACCATTTGCCATGGTGGTGAGGACAGAAGTCGGTATGGTGCAATGATGTTGAGATCAATTTTAGCTGCAGATATGTGTGGTTTGATCCTGATTCCAAGTGGTGGAACCAGGCTTGGCAGTTTAGGAAATACCTTTTCATAGAGCGGGTTGAAAACACAGTTGTATGCTGGATTGGACTCATTTGAACGTATTTTAGTGATATACTGCAGTGAGAGTTTAATGCGGCGTTGTTCAAGGGAAGGTTCATTGGCCTCCGCATATAGACTGTCTACCGGAGAGGTCCTAAAGCTCCCAGGCAGAGCCTCAGCCCTTGGTGGTGGACAGAGTCTAATTTTTCTAAGTTGCTTTTGCAGGCTCCACCGTAGACAATGGAGCCATAATCTAGTTTACTGCGAACTAATGATCTGTACAAGTGGTGGGGGGTGGTCTGATCCCTCCCCACTCTGTATTTGAGACTACTTTTAGCAAGTTTAGAGCCTTCAAGCACTTTGTTTTCAAATATTTTATGTGTGGTAAGAATGTCAGGTGGTGGTTGAATATGAGTCCAAGGAATTTGGCCTCTTCTACTACCTAGATGGGAGTACCATCTGAAGATACGTTTGGATCCTTGTGTGGTTTGTATTTACGACAAAAGTGAATACAATTTGTTTTAGATTTTGAAAACTTAAAACCATTTTCATTGGCCCATTTTGGATTTTGTTAAGGCAGAGTTGTAGCTGCCTTTTTATTGCGATGCACGTTCTTACCACGACATGAAATATTGAAGTCATCCACGAAAGGGACTCATCAACGCAACTGTTCAGAACGTTAGTGAGGCTGTTAATTTTATGCTAAAAGTGTGACAGACAGGATGCTGCCTTGGGGACGCCCTGATCTTGGTGGTAATAGTCAAACAGTGTGGAACCCACCCGAACTTGAAATTGTCTGTTATTTAAAACTGAGATATGAATTGAGGTAGTCTACCTCTCAATCCAAACTCGTGTAAATCTTTTAGGATACCATGTTTCCACGTTGTATCATATGCTTTTTCTAAGTCGAAAAAGATAGATACTGTATGTTGTTTGTTGACAATGGAGTTTTGATGAATGATTCGAGACGCACCAGATGGTCAATGGTACTTCGGTTTTTTCGGAAACCACATTGGAGGTCACTGAGGAGGTTATTGGTCTCCAAGTACCAGATTAATCGATTGTTGACCATGCGCTCCATGGTTTTGCAAACGCAGCTAGTTAGTGATATAGGACGGTAGTTTGAGGGATCAGTATGATCGCGGCCAGGTTTTGGTAAAGGGATTATAATGGCATTGTACCACGAAGGGGGGAAGTGTCCGGATGTCCAGATGTCATCAAATATATTTAGGAGTGTTTCCAAGCCTGTGTCAGGGAGGTGTTTCAGAAGCTGATAATGGATTTCATCAGCTCCTGCCGCAGTGTCGTGAGCCTGTCCTAGGGCAGTACGTAATTCATGGAGGGAAAACGTTTCGTTGTAATCCTCCCCATTATCAGAGTTAAAATTGACTGGTTTCTTTTCTTGTTGGGTTTGGTATTTCTGGAACTGAGGGTTATAATTTGATGAGGAGGAGTGGTTTGCCAAAGTTTCGCCAAGTTTGTTTGCAATTTCAGATTTATTTGTTAGGAGGAGTCACCATCTTTCAGGTGGTGAACTCCTGATTTTGACCCTTGCCCTTGATCTTTTGAATCATGTTCCACACCTTGGACATGGGTGTGCGGGAGTTGATTTTGGACACATATTTCCTCCATGACCGGCGTTTAGTTTGTTTTGAAGGTACGTTTTGCCCTGGCATTTGTCATTTTAACAGCATTCAGGTTATGCACTGTAGGATGTTGTCGGAAATATTTTTCCGCCTTCTTCCTATTTTTCCTAGCTTGTTTGCAGTTTGTATCAAACCATGGTTTGCGTATGTGCGGGTTTGCAGAGGACTTAGGAATACTTTTGTCTCCGATGGCATTTAGGACGTCTGAAAATAGATCCATGGGGTCAGGAACGTTCCTGAAGTTGTCCGGCTTAAGTTTTTCTGAACATAGGGTTTGGAATAAAGGTCAATTGGCCTTAGTAAAATTCCATCTTGTTGGTGGTGGTTCATCCGTGGGGTTGATAGGAGTAACAATTGTTGGCACAGTGTGATCAATGAATTATACATATGGAAAGCAAAATACACTTGAAAGCCGTGGCTGTTTGACTCCAATACACAAGACCAACGGATGGGACACAACGACTTTTCGGCCCAAATTGTGGCCGGCGCATTGCAGAAAATACGTAACTGAACGCGGAGAAACACAAGACGTCATCGTTCCGCTCCGTGGCCTCGTCTTTGCGAGCTACACTGAAATACTCAACTGAGGTGAAACTCAGAATGATGAAATTGGAAATGAGGAAGAAACCAACTAATTCAACATGTGGATGACAACACAATAACTTGAAAATCTCTCATGAAATTCGTATGACAATGTAACATATGTCGAGACCATCATGTTAATTTGAACAACGGAGAAAGATATATGGATATACAACATCTTTATTATAATGTAAGCAGCGTTTCTGCGTAGCTGCTAAAACCGTTAACGAGCAAATGATGTCTACGGGGTAGTCCCGTAAGTTCCCAGCAGGCACATCAACGTTGTTTCAACGTTGAGAATAGGTTGGTCCTCAACGTTGAAATTAGATTGAAAATAGGTTGTATATGAAAGTTTTTAGACGTAGATGTCCGACGTGGAATCAACGTTGAAGTTTGACCTATTATCAACGTTGAAAAAAGGTTGTATATGAAAGTTTTTTAGACGTAGATATCCGACGTGGAATCAACGTTGAAGTTTGACCTATTATTAACGTTGAAAAAAGGTTGTATATGAAAGTTTTTTAGACGTAGATATCCGACGTGGAATCAACGTTGAAGTTTGACATATTATTAACATTGAAAATGGGTTGTTCCGTGGTTGTATATGAAAGTTTTTTTAGACGTAGATATCCGACGTGGAATCAACATTGAGGTTTGACACATTATTAACGTTGAAAATGGGTTGTTCCGTGGTTGTGTCTGGGAGGTATTACGCTTTCCTGTAAATAGACTCGCACTTCATCTTTAAACTATACTAAAGTTGCAATCAAACTCATGCATCCAGCTAAAATACCCAAAAGCTACCTGCAATAAACAGTGTTCAAACATAAAATTGCAGTAAAAATACTTACCTGATAAAATATTTGGTTAAAATTCCACATTCAATATAATGTTCATTTAAGTTTTATGTCAGTTGGACGTATAATTACAGTAAGAAGAAAAAAGAGTATTCCAAATTAAGAAAAACTATTTACTGTTGTATTGTTATCTTGAAAAGGTGGAAATTGTCCGGAGAAGACATTTTGTCTGAATTTCAGCTGTTAGATAGACCCCTGAATAAACACAATGCAATTACTTTCACCATGAAAGGGATCCAAGATGACCAGGAACTATACCTGAAGACAGCACATAAAACAAGTCACTTTTCATGAAATCTTTATGAACACACACGCACACAGAGAAACGTGGTTTAAAGCATAATGTAAAACATCACACATGACATAGTCTGTAGGTTATCTCTTTGTGATAATAACACAATATCATCTGCATATAGCATTCAACTGACATACAGCTTCTCTTCTTTCTGCCACTCCTGCCTGGCGGTCAGGTGGATACTTCAGAAACGTTCCTAACTCTTTCTTGAACTTTGCTTCGATGCATTCCCATCTCATTCCCTTGAGATAGGACACATTCTGAAATTTTATATTTAAATACATGAATAAGTTATATGGAAGATATATTGTCTTAAATGATTCAAGTATTTGTTTAATCAATCACTTGAAAGGTTCATTTCACTGCTGTAACTTGCCATGTGAACATATGAACAGCATCAATACAAAATGTGACGAAAAATTTAAACAATTTATATTTTCAACTAAAGTATTGGAAGTTTTCTTAAACATTTTCAAAGAAAATCCTCAATTGCAAGTTGATTATTCAATTAGACTATGCATTAGGATGAATTAGACGATGCTTTACTGTCATATATATTATTTGCTATGGTCATGATGAAAATGCTGCATTTGGTAATTAAATTACCAGAGATGATTGAATACAACCTTGTATTCTTAAAAGAAAACTTGCCGTTTTGCCCATCAACATTCATTCTTGACATCAAATTGTTTGACATTGTCCTGCAAAACAATGGAAGATTGTTGTTATTCTGTCAGATTTAGTTTGCTTTAGAGATTCTCGGAAACGATTATATAGAGAATCTCACCCAAGTGTCTTCTGATATCAATTATATCAACACGAGTTGATAAAGTTACAAATATCCGAGGCTTGCCGAGGATATTTTTACCTTTATCAACGAGTGTTGATATATTTGATATCAGAAGACACGAGGGTGAGATTCTATTTATCATCCAAAATCACTCTTCATTAATTTTCAATGCAAAATGTACATCTCTGAACATGGTACTGCCATTAGACTTGCAGTGCAGCGATGTCATAGCATTGTGACGTCATCAAGTACATGACGTCATTGCATTGTCAGGGCATTGTACAAAATCTACTGTCAAAACGATATCTCCTAGGAGATATCGTTTGATCTCACACAAGCGATATCTCCTGTGGAACACAGTTTTGGATGATAATAAATAAAATAAGACTTGTACTGATGTAGCAATTTTGCTAACAGGAGTCATAAATTGTAACAAAATCCATTTTACATTAAATGATAAGAAAACAAAATGGGTGGTGGTTCACAGGTCAAAGAACAAGTCTATTGTGGGAGGTCTTCCAACACCATTTATTCCCAAACACAAGGAAGTATGGATTATGGAGTTCTGAAAACAATAATGAGCTCTCATAAGTATACAATATATTCCCCTATTATCTACTCTGTCTCTCTTTGACATTTGTACACTCATAAAACTCAGATAAATAACATCTTCATAATTCAGAAATGTTAACACGTAATCTCTTATAGGAATGCTTAGAAAATCTCTCATATAATGAATTATGTGTGCCTATAATATCTGCGACGTCATAACTATGCTTCTCTGAATCATGAAATAATGAGATTAAACTCTACACTGCCAGAAATAATCTATGATACCCTGAATAATAAGACACTGAATAACATCTCTTACAACTCAATCTACACTCAAAAAAGACTTAAATGTACTCGTAAACAAACATCGCTGGCACACGCAAATTCTGGGAAACAGTGTATCTCTGACTCTCAATTCCAAGAAATGGAAGTCCTACTCTATTTGACCAAAGGGGTGACAGGTGGCCAAAACATATTGAAATGTAGGTCATACACTGAAAATAACTCTGATTTAAAAACACTACAAATATACACCTTCTCTCTAATATACTCGACAGATGATCTTGACAAGGGAACATGTACATAAAATGCTGATATCTAACAATACCTGTATTCTAAATAATGCACTCTTCCAAATCTCAGTATGTTTCACTGCACACACATTTAAATGCAAAATAATGAAAACCTACACTTTGACAATAATAAAGAAACATCATATTCAAATTCTACAGCTGACCAAATACCTGAAGAGTGTGTCTCCCAGCAATGAAACATCTATATATCTCTATAAATTTATGACTTCTGTCCTCTCGCGTGCTTTCTCGCATCTAGCTAAGATACATAGCATAGATATGCAGCACCTCCATAGGCCGCAATGGTGGAAATCCTTTGTCGCACTTTCGCGCACTCGTTACGATTTTGCGCACGAAAACTTATGTGAATTACTTATTTGTGCTTATACCTACACGTGCGCCCTATTGTCGTTATCAAAATATCCAAAAATATATCTTTACAAGCCATCAAACATCTCAGTCGATCGCTCACATATGAGCGGGGCCATTTTGAATCACGTGACCTGTGACGCGAAGGGATATCCCTCCCAAAATAGTAACACACGTGTTCCATACCTCGTTGCTTGTTGACAACACATTTTCATACATTTTAGGCAATTAAAACGATTGTATGGAGATTTTCGTTTCAATCTAGACTGACTGACCACCCCTGATTTTTCAACAGCTGTTTTCAAAGGAATTGCTGGTGAGTTTTCAATGCTTCATATGAAATAAGATTATTGCTGTCACCTTCACAGTCCATGGGTGTCTCTGTACTACTCCTGAATATTTGCCTACAAAACACAGTTTACTAATTGAATTTAGGACTTAAATAAGTAATGAGTTCACGAATTAATTATCTATAAATTTCATGTATACCCAAAACCTTAAATATTTCTCAGTTTACAACTCTCCTACCTTGTATAATATTTTAAATATTTCCATGTTGTATTAGGTCTCAAGCACCAGCTACAAACCATCTTTTCATTTCCATATTAGCAACCAAGTGGCCAAAAAGTGTTATTTGTCATCATGAATTATAAACAAATACTAAAATAAGGAGATACATCAATAAATCAATTGTTGAGGGGATCATTCAAATTACAGCACAATGCCACATATCATACTTAAACTCTTGTGCGTACACGATTGGAAAGAAGGATTTTATTTGTTGAAGAAACTTCATTTGCAAACATAACAGTACCTCTTATCTTTTGACAGCAAATATAGCAGGTTTCCAAATTATCAATGAAGTGTTAGTTTAGAAAGTCTACTTTTCAAGGTGCAGTTAGATGTTTATTGAGAATATTAACAATGATAAGGATATGAAATTGTGCATGAAGTTTATTCTTTTGAAGGTATAAGTTTAAACTCATGTTAAATTAAAGTGATAATTAATAATTAACATTGATATGCACTTTATTTACTGGTATTCAAGGTTGAAAGTTGAGAGAAGAAATCATGGATGACACTGTCTGTGCCCATTGCAAGGGCAAGTTCAAGAGAAAAACAAAGGGATAGAAGAGATATAGTTACAGCTTTGTGTTTGACGACATGTCTATTTTTTGTGAAACTCACTGCTATAACTTATCAAAGCAAGAGTCATCAAAAGATGACAAATCCCCCCAGGCTCCAGAAATTTGAAAGAACAAATCATCTGACAGTTACTGATAGTCCAACTAGATTTTTTTTACTTAGTCCAAATTGTTTCCATGGAAATCATGAAAAATATAAATACTAAAACTTTGCAAATAACAAAAGGCACCACTTCAAGATCTGTCTCATATATCTGCTACGTTTTGTTGAAAGATAATGAAAGGTTTTCGATTTTTGCTCCGGAAAAGAAGCCCACCCCTACTTTTTGAGACTAAGTCCAAATCGTTTCCATGGAACCGAGAAAAATAAAATGTACAAAATCTGCAAATAGCCAAGGCACCACTTAAGGTTCTGATTGATATATAAAACCAATTTGTGGTGAAAAATATTGAACGGTTTTACAGTTCTGCTCCTGAAAAGAACAATACCACCAATTTCAGTCAAAGTCGAAATTGTTGCCATGGAAACACACACAAAAATATTTTATACAGAAATCCCAAACTACCAAAGGCACCAGTAGACCACCATCTCTATCTATGTGCCAAGTTTGGTGAAGAAATAGTGAACGGTTTCGAAGTTCTGCTCCGGAAAAGACGAATGTGCACGGACGGGCGGAGCTCATTTTAATAATTTGACATTTGGCTTTGTGCTGCAATTTGAATGATCCTTCCCCTTTTAACAATTGCTTTCTAGATGTATCCCCTTGTTTTAGTATTTGTTCATAATTCATGATGAAAAACACTGTCCATTGATGTAATCAACATCTAATCTCCTATCCAAGGAGGAAATAAATATGATGACGAAGGTAGGATAAATGTGAAATGAGAAATATTTTTAAGGTTATATGGTACAAATGAAATTTATAGATAACTGATTTGTGAGCTCGTTAATTATTTAATTCCTAAATTCTAATAAGTCTTATTAGTAAACTGTGTTTTGAAGGCAAATATTCAGGAGTAGTACAGAGACACTCATGGAACTGTGAAGGTGACAGCAATAATCTTATATTATATGAAGCATTGAAAACTCACCAGCAATTCCTTCGAAAACAGCTATTGAAAAATCAGTGGTGGTCAGTCAGTCTAGATTGGAAACGAAAATCTCCATACAATCGTTTTAATTGCCTAAAATGTATGAAAATGTGTTGTCAACAAGCAACGAGGTATGGAACACGTGTGTTACTATTTTGGGAGGGATATCCCCTTCGCGTCACAGGTCACGTGATTCAAAATGGCCCCGCTCATATGTGAGCGATCGACTGAGATGTTTGATGGCTTGTAAAGATATATTTTTGGATATTTTGATAACGAAAATAGGGCGCACGTGTAGGTATAAGCACAAATAAGTAATTCATATGAGTTTTCGTGCGCAAAATCGTAACGAGTGCGCGAAAGTGCGACAAAGGATTTCCACCATTGCGGCCTATGGAGGTGCTGCATAGCGTTCATGTCAGTGAACGCTATGTATCTTAGCTATCTCGCATCCAGCTCTTTACGGCGAAAAACAATATGGCGCCAAGCAAGGGAGTGCTCATTAAACTAAACATCTCCGGGAGAAATCATTGTCAAATTATTCTCCAACATGATCAACCTTTGTGGTGGATATACTGGAAACAAGTGAAATGTTAAAAACTTGTTACCTTAGCATTGCTCCTTTTATGTGATCCACAAAATTGATGCCACCCAGTTTTCGAAGATGAGATTTCTGCAGATTCCATTAAAATTATATCTTATTTCATAATTAAATGTTCCTTCTAAATTACTTCTTTTTTGTATGTAACATTTAAACCTTTAAGAGACATGAATCATCACATCCCTTCCAAACAAGTGTAAGAATGAAAGTCTGTGACTGCAGTTTTGTTAAGTGTCCCATCAAAGAATCATTAGTGAAGTTACACATTTTGTAAATAAATAAAAGTTCAAATAAATTATATGCAATTTCATCCTTAACAAAGACTTGCACAAGACATTTTGATGTGAATTTTCGTTGCATGATCTGAGAAAGATTTCCGTTCGCCATTCTCCACCCCCACCCCCAAATAGTGTGCATGCTGACAGGGTTCAGAGCGTGCTCAATGCATAATTTACTGATAGACTTCATCAAACGAACAAATGTTCATAATAATGTGATGCAATATAAAATGTTGATAAATTCTATTTTCGAATTTGTATAGCTGCCCTTGGGAACCGTTCATAATGTATGGCTTGGGGGTGATGATGATTTTTATGAAGAAGCATGTACAATGTGAATTACCCTCCCCCCCCTCCCCCGTAAAGTGTATGTACGAAATAAGTGACGCCCCACCCTGCATGTCATGTACAATATCTATGACGCCCTCTCCCCTTCCCATAATTTCTAAGCATCATATTAAACATAGTGCGTGTGTACAAAAATGCTGACCCCCTTAGCTCCCCTGAACAAAATGGGTGAACCCCCCCTCACAATCATCACCCCCACCCGCAGCCATATAATTATGAATGGTCCCTTATATTGATGTACTTCATTGATTATTTGAAAATGTATATTTGCAAAATTCAAATCAGGTGATGGGTACGAAAGGAAATCTTATTCGATTATATAATAAAATGCCAAATATATGCATGCAAATATATTGAAAAATAACAAAAAAGTTCATGGAAAACACGGGCTTCCACTAAATTTTGAGAAACATGTACGTGACATACCGGTACCCTTGTGAGATAAAACATGAGCCCTAATTCGGAGTTTCTTGCTACATTGACCTGCTAGATTTAAACAACATTCCTACGTTTTCATTATACATGAAGGACATACTTACCAAATAAACACCAGCATGCCGTGAAGATGTTGAAAATAGAACGATATTGCGTTGAACTTCGCCAAAATAAACTGACAACGATCAGCTGCCTTTGCGCGCGCGATAATTGTGCGCATGTCCGGATATGGCCAAACGAGGCGATCTGGCATGTGTTTGAAAGCAAATTGTCGGGAATTATACAATTTTGACAGTTTTGTGGGAAAATATCAAATGTAATGCAGTTCGGATAACTGATGACTTTATACCTAAAATCATTGATGTTTTCATTTTCAATTGCGATTTACGTAATATTTCCGTCCGTTGATCGATGCACAATCAAACAATATATAAGATTATATGTGTCACTAACTCGATCTTGATCTTTTATGAAATTAATGTTCCGAAATGATAGTTGCTAAGTTGGATACCTATTACCAATATGAATTATGTATCAAATTTGCCAAGGAAACAATTAGTTGACATTTTGTTGGTTCCTTACGGAGGTATTTTCCGTTGTTGTGTCATGTTACCGAGCGAAAAGCCACTGATATCGGGAAATAGGCGACCATACATATTATTTAAGAAATCTTTTTATAATAATTTTCTGATTACGTAAAAATGAAAATATAAACGAAAAGGTCACAGGCATGTTATGACATGTCACAAATGGAAAAAAAATCGCCATAGTTTTTGCTTCTTTCGTGGTTTATCTGGACATTATAAATGTAAACTTGCATTTTCATCATTAACAGTATTTTTCAAAACCACCACACAAAACTGCCACAGAATACAAATAAGTTTACTTTACGTGAAACAAGTCGTGTCACGTGGCCCAACTTTATCGCTCGATAACAAAGTACCGGTAAGTACATAGCTGTGATCAAAATATCTGATTAAATTTAATTTATTGTTTATACTATGAAATATATTTTACAAAAGACAAACAACAAAGTTTTATATTTTATGTTTTATTTGTCCCACGATGTCATTTACCTTTGGAAACGTTGTCAGTACGTATATGCTTCCTGCTTCCGGTGTAAACATTGCCAGTTGAGTTCGCAGGGCTGGCAGATTCACACACCTGACCTCGGGAATTTTTTGGGTAGATTAATGAACTCAAGTATAAGTCGGGTCTGATTTTTTACCTTCATTTTCTGGTATCAAATTTCCGACTTATAGTCGGTCATATACGGTAAACGAATCTCGACTAACTTTCTTTGGTCGCATGATAAACGTTGAATCAACGTTTATGAAAGGTTGATCAACCAAACAACCAAAATTCAACGTTGATTCAACGTTGTGTGCCCGCTGGGTTAGACCTTTGGGTCGAGGTAAAAATCCTTGGATGTTTGATGTTGTGACTACGGTGTTGTTTTCAGGGATTAAGACACTGGATTTCTAAAAATGTAAAACTCAGCTCACTCAGGAAACGAAATAAGACACGTGTGCCTGAATGTAAGTGAATTTGCCAGTTATGGCAAAAGCACAATTAGAATTCAAGTTTTTCCTACTTTTCGAGGTGCAAGATACCTTTGTGTAAATGGTTATATGTTCATAGTGAAAAGGAGGGACAGGGGAGAATGGATCTCGTGAAAATGCATACAGAAAGACTGCAGATCAACAGTCTCAACTGTCTTAACGACATATTTTCTAAAATACCGAGAGACCACCACCACGGACCTGTACACAACGAAGTCAAGGTAAATCTTTTCGACTGTAGCAAAAATAATGATAATTTTTGAAAAGGATAAAATTGTAAAAGCAAAATCAATCTTGAATATATTGTGTATTCCTCATAGCCTAATATAAAGGTTACATATTAATACTATGGATATTTTAATGTATAGTTGAAACCTATTTTTTCAAGTAATCATGACGGGATTTGCAAACAAGCATAAACATGCATATCAATGCCGCTCCATAACAATAGTACAATTACATAGATAGTGATGTACACTGTGTGCAAAACATAATGTGTGCAAATCATAATGGAAAACATACAATACTTTCTGTATGCATTTTACTCTCTGGTGTCCTCCCATCAGTTACACGTCCCACTTGTCAGACACGTTAAAACAATAAACATTTTGGTTGGTTACACTCAGGTACATTACACTTTTACCTGTATTAAGTAATGGACTGATCCAAAGTTATGGATAATGACTTATATACAGCACATATACAGCATTAATTAAGATAATTTAACAAGGATGTTTAGCAGTAGAAACATGATATTATTCAGCACACTAAGCCATATACGTATAAGAATATATTAAGCTTTATAGTTAATAGTGCTGTAATGATGCATCAAACTATCGATGGATTGCAATTGTTGAGTCTCCGATAGCAATTAATCGATGGTGGAGACGAAAAACTATCGATGCATCGATAGTATGTGTGACTATCGATAGTTTAGTAATGGTTATCTATTCTTATTAAATATTTGTGTTGTTTTGATTTTTTAATTGTTTAGGTGCAGTCTTGCAGCTTCATTGAGTTTATGTTGTAACTGTTTACTCGATCTTGGTTTCAAGTGTCTTGTCAGTTACTCATAGGGGAGCAGAGGAAGCCCAGCAGCCCGTCGTATCCACCTCTGTTTCTCTGGGAGTAACTAAATTAGTTACATGGGAAATCTATAATCCTGTTTTGATCAAAGTGAACATTATGAACACAAACTGTGAGAAGCCGATGAGTAAGGCAGTTAACATTAGCATTCTGATCAAAGTATTTCTGCACAAAAGGTAACAAACACATAATTAGTGTTAAAATATACCACTAACCACTCATGTTAAAACATCTCGCTTGTCTACGGAATAGGTCTACATGTATTAGATTTACTCCCAGTAGTTAATCCGACCACAGGTAACGAATATCGGGTGATAATTAACACCCTAAATTAGCAAGTTCATGCCTGGCTGGTTATTGCCAGTTTCTGAGCGTGATGAGCCATGAACAGTGTTCACCACATACAAAACAGTTTTAATCAATGATAAGTGTTCACAATTTGCAGCTTCTGTTATCAATTTCATAAAGCAAGAACAGTCCTATTGCGAAGTAACATTGAAACAGCTTGCTGCTGGTGCCTGTATCAAACCCAGAAAGAAGAAATACCGACAGCTTGAAGAGAGGCTTGAGGCGTCATCCAGTATGGGGATGCTGTCTCCCACTTAGTGGGATTGTAAATATTTGTATTGTGTTTGTATTTGATTATAAGTAATATATGTATCATATATTTATCTGTGACTCAACTTATAACACTACTCATAATAAATAAAATGTTAAAGAACGATTACATGACTATAAGTTATAATTTGTTTATTTTTGAATAACTGTATCTTTATTTATATAATCAATCATACTATTTATAAAATTAATCATATCTTTTGTAAATTTTGTAAAATGAAATGAATTGGTAAAGTGTTGAACTGACTTGAGTTTTAATCCCCAACTTATCCCTTACTAATACCCTTTGTTGCACCATTAACTATAATTTATTGCTCGACAATGAAACTGGAAAAGTGGGTGGACACCGTCTATTATGTCAGTGGGTAAGACTAGGTTATAATCACCGTTACACCTGATTGATCCAAAGTTGTCTGTGTACTCCTAAAACCTCGGACGAAAAAAGGCCGGGACGGGCAAACAGGAATTACAAAATGGATCACAACATATTAAAACAGAAACGTGCGAACCTGGGTAGGTACACCTCCTCGCAAGTGTGGGTGTTTAACAGCAATGAATACTAAGACGACGACATACAGAGTAGTGGCTTGTGGCCAGATGTTATATTTTATATCGAGTGTCTTGAGGTGTCTATGTTTGTGTCATATAAAACATGTGACACACAAATAATAACACTCTCTTTCTTCTCCGTAACCATACGTGAACGCACTTTGTAGCCATGTAATTAAATATGCCACACTCCAATTTATGCTTACAAAGCTGTGATATTTTATTTACTACTATCTGTTTTAGATATAATGTAGTGACTTGTGTCTCATAGGCCATATGACCGGATGTTATATTTTACTGAATGTTTTAAAGTGTATGTGTATGCTTTATATATAACATGTGACACACAAATACAAATGTTTTCTTTTTTCTTCTTCTTCTTCTCATAAAACCTCGGGCGAAGAAAAGCCGGGACAGGCAAACGGGAATTACAAAATATGGATCACAAAATATTAAAACGAAATGTGCTAACCCGGGTCGGTGCACCTTGCGTGTGAGGGTTTTGACACCAATGAATACTATGACGACGACATACCGAGTGTCACGTAGAATATAAACACAGTTCTGATGCTTTTGTTTCCTTCGTGAGAAGGTTTGACAAGGCCCTCAGCTCGTGAGCGGTGACATGTGACGTCCTGGGCAGGAAGTGACAGTGTATTGACTTCTTTCCTTAATTACCCAGTTGGGGCTCCCTAATTAAGCTTGTTTGTGTTCTGACGCAGCACAGACAATTTATTTTATTTGGAAGTGGTTATTGGCAAATGTCAATAGGATTGACAAGACATATTTCAATACAGTTAAAGCTCTCACAATACTGTTTATGTTACAAAAATTACAATGAAAAGTAATATTTCATATTCAACAATTTCTTAATTTTGACTGTTCCGACGTGTATGTTTTGATATCTGTATGTACCCGCATACCATTGACGAGCCATATTTCGCATATTTCGCATATTTCGCATGTTGTAGTTAACAAATTAATAAATAAGATCCTGTACTGAGGCTTATCTTGCTGTGATTTACGTTCTGTTTCATGAATCAATGTATCATTGAAGCATTATGTCAGATACACAGTTTCCAACACAAGGTAGTATCTGTGTGTTGTTCTATGAAGCCATATGACACAAAAATAATAGATCTCTGGATCATTCGCAGATTGTTGCGAAGCGGCATTTCTCACAATATTTTCAGTCATCACTCAATCCTGAACTGGGTCACAAGTGTTAAGCCCTTGGTGGTAAAAGATATGCTTTTGCAGTGCTTTTGTATTCTCAACTCCTTTACTATACAACATCACGCCTTACTGTAACTTGTTCCATGACATTACTTCTAATGTGTTAAGTGCCTAGTGACTACATACCTATCCGTGAAACAATTTATTAATGAAACAACTGAAATCGCATGACAGGTAATTAATGACAGATGGTCGGATTGGGGTGTGCTTATGGTTATAGAACGGGAAAGCCACTTTTAAGAAAATCAGATTTGAAAATGCTGTGACTCAACCGGCAATGGGCATGGTTAGGGTGTCCCCCCATTACGAAGACAGGTAGTTCGCAGACGCCTTAAAACAACAACATTTACGGTTCAATGCACAGGTTAGCTACTGCCTGTTACCCACACATTATAATAGAATAGTCCAAATAAAAACACAAGAAAAAATAACTGGAGCTATGTTATTTACTTTGAAGGATGGTCGAAAAGACATTAATTTTAATTTTAACCTTCTCGTCTAGCGGAAGTTGTGGCATTATATTGAAAACATTGTCAAAAGACATCTAAAATGATTGGATCATTTCAGAAATTAAAGTTCCTACTAAATGGAAGAAACTCGAATAGCCAATCATGTACAAGACTGAGGTACTCAACATCATCTTTTATTCCACCAACAGTTAAAGTATGGAATCATATTCCCTTAGCTATTAGAAATTGCGAGTCTCGGATGCACCATTTATATCTTATATCCATGTGAAAGAAAAATGTGCACCTAAATACTATTCATATGCAATAAGGAAGTTAAATGTTTTGCACACAAGATTAAAATATATGATGAGTACACTTACTTATGATTTATTTAGAATAAATATAAATAAAATGACGCATCATGCCAATGCTGCCATGGATGTGAGAATATTTTTCATTACTTCCTTGAATGTCCATTATATACTTTTAAAGACACAAACTGTTACAATCTTTAGAAAGTATTGTTAAAATGTAGATCACTGATTGGTATTAATCTTATCTTAAATGGCCATGCAGGTCTCTCAATTATCGAAAATCATAACGTTTTCAAGCATGTACATATCTATATCTCTCAAACAAAACGTTTTCTCACTTGAATTCTGTTGTACATATCTTATTTTTGGGAGAGGGCTTTTCAAAGTTAGCTGACTTAAATCTTTTCTTAAATGAATATAATATGTTTTAATTATTTCAGTTCTATTTACACACAATCGAACTTCTCAGTAACGAACCTGTTTCTGGCTCACCCTACTCTATTCACTAGACAGTGGACTGTTCCATTGTACCCATAGGTGTCACCCTTATTAACCTTCTAGTTCAGTGGCTGTCAATTGACTGTCTGTCAAATGGGTGTCTGTCAATTGGGAGATAACCTTGTTGAGCGATCGTGTGAATGTGGCTCTCCCGGCAATGCGCTATTAGCTACTCCATGCTACTGTAAATAATGGAGACTTTTAATATCGCTCTAGAAAAATCGAATTTAGTCAAACTGAGCTGAAGTTTGTGTCATTTATAACTTCGAAAACATGGAAAAACATTATTTTGAGTACAAGTAAATATTCTAGCCCATGGCCGAGATGTTTTAATATCGCTCTAAAATCAATGATCCGGAGTAAAATGAGATTTTTACACTGTATAGCATATCTTCTCAATTTGTAAAGATCCACGACAATGACATATTCTCAGATTATCACATGTTTCATATTAAAGACTGTGAAACAAAAGTCAGTATCGGTCGCATCTCAAGTTCAGAGTGACACTTTGGAATGATGTCACACGTTTTCGCTCGTTTCATTGGCTTGCTGTTTTCGTGCACTGAACCAAGCACGCGCCATTCAATTTTCTCATGATAACAGACAACAACACGACGCTGTTATTCACAGAACAGAATCTTGTTAACTCACACCAGAAATTTACACTTTTAGTACACTTTTGATATGTGTTAGGAGAGATGAAACATAGGCATAACTTCACAACAGGTACGTGATCCCTATGATGTGTAATATATACAATATTATGAATTTGTAAACACAGGGTCAGTAGATTGTATTAACTGTCATATGACGAAATTACTATATACTTAACTTTTAAAAATGGTTAATACATTTCATTAATAGTACATGCACACACATATATATAAAAATTGTCTTGTCAGTTGATTTTGTATAACTTTTTATGAAATAAATCCCCGAAAAAAAAAAACAAAAACAATTATATCTAAGGGATTGCACCAGAAATGTGTTCCGATTTACCTTCCGTTCTTTTCTATCTAAAACTGTGCGTGATTTACCACACCCAGTGATTTAATGTTCAATTTCTGTCAAACGGGTGCCCGTGTTGTCCACATTTAGAAATACAGTAAACCTATCTCATAGCTTATCTATTCAGGATATTATTCAAATGGCCATTTCGTGCTCAGTCAAAGAGCGTCCAATTCTGACTAACAAATGGAGATTTTGTATACTTTGAACGAAAATATGGTGAGATGCATACTACTCAACATATCAATGTTGTCTTCTTCACGGATAAATTGTTGGTGCAGATATTGTTGGATCTTTGAAGAGTCAGGCTCTCAAATTCTAAATAGAAGACATGTATATTTCAGGGGAGATTTATTTAGTCCTTTGCTCTTTCAACTCATTTTACTCGCAGTGGATAGCATTGGCCTTCATTGCCAGGGGAGAATCCACTCTGAAAAACAAAGCAGATTATCCGTCAACTCCTTTTTCAACGACATTTTATGTCCTTCGACTTATCCATCTCACCCAACCCAGGCTAATTGTGTAGAAACACACATCTCAGCTCATGAGTTTCGATAATAAATACGCTCTCATTTATTCCCCATGGCTAGGGTGCCCAAAGACATGTCATGGCCATGAGGATGTGGATTTGTATGGAACAGTTGTGTTTTTATGCTGTAAGTAACTCTCTCTATCTCTATATATAACATATCATTAAATTTAATTCTGGACTCAAAAAGTCCAGAAACTCTCCGCACTGTAGGCCACTTTCTGACAAGAGATTTGACAAAATTAAACACGCAGTTGTTATGCATATATGCTAAGGATGGAAAAATTACAACAATTTTTCGAAAACTCTTTTAAATTTAAACTAGCTCGCCCATGGGCCGGCCAGGGGTGAAAATGTTCACTCTCTCACTCAGAATTCATGTTTTTTGGAGGTTGTAAATGAATGTATGTTTTTTATAAGCATCATGACACAGATTTCGTCTCAGTTCGACTAATTTAGTTCAGCTAATTTAATTCCTGGCTAATTTTAATTCGGCTAATTTAGGAGCTGATATAGCCCATCTCGCCCATCTGGCCCATGGGCGAGAATATTCTAATTTTACTCAACATACATGTTTTTCCATGTTTTGGAGATTGTAAAATGAATGAGGGTATGGTTATAAGTGTCATGACACACATTTCAATCCTATTTTGACCAAATTCGACTAATTTAGAGAGATATAATAGCAATAATAATAATAATAACTAGGATTGCCTCCTGGGCAATACTGACGGTCTTCAGACTTCCCCCATACACCCCTCCGTGGCTACCTTCACTTGTACTGTTTCTTTGGACGCCAGCTGGAGCGTCCATTTTAACTCTCGGAGTTACGGGTGTTTGAAGAGTATTTAAGGGCTAGAAAGCGTTCAAAACCCAGGCAGAACACGTTTTTGACACGAGAGCGGATCGGTGAAATGCAGCCGGGGTCGCGGGGTCATGTACCTTTTAAGTAGTTCTGGAGAAGATATAGTTCTCTCTTGAACAGGCCGTAGATCCGCTGTCCTTGGGTCTACGGTCCATACGATTAGTGTTCTGGAATCGCCGTGATCCTAGCTATCTGACGCATACACGTATGTGCAAATACTGCACTTGTGAAACAACCATAGATTTATGTGTGTATATAGTGCATTTGTTAAACACCCATTCAAAATCAATGTTTATTAATGCAAACTTGTTCTTGACGCTGTATGGCTAAGGATAATGCCGATGTAACGCCATTTCTTTGGGCATTGGATGACGTTCCAACTCAGATTTGACAGCTCCTTGTCATTGTCAATTACATCTGTCGTTGAAATTGACATCGTCTCCCATATCTGCACGTGGACCACGCTTTGCAGTGGTAGTCTCTTTATAGGAGATATATGTTCTCCCGCGTGAGCGCCCATCTGATAGTGAACAACCTGAGGGAAGTTTATCTGTATCATAAATTGCAACTGTGTGATGTGACTAACAAATTGCCTGCTTTTAAATTTAGTGCTATGACTTTTCTGTTATTAAATGACAACGTAATGAATAGATGTTTTTAAATAAAACTCATTTTGACTCTGTACTTACCATGTCTACTAATGCAGACTTGTTCTAATCACTATATGGCTGGCTGGAATAATGCCGATGTGACGTAAAGCCCAACTCAACTCAACTCAACTCAACTCAACCATTAAAAATTACTGTGGTGCGGTTAAAGGCCGGAGTTCCAACCTGAGATTAATTTGGCATTGATTCAATGCTGCTGACACAAAACGGAAAATTCACAAACTGCAGAAAAACAAACAGGAAGACACAGTCAAACAAAGCAAAAATAATACAGCAATATCTACAGACATATACTAAAAGAGATTACTGGTAAATATTGTAGATTTTGTTGTGGTCACAAAAGACAAGCGTATTCCTGTCACAGTCAGGCTGGTAAGCACACTGCTGGAGAGACCACATCCTGGCAATTCCAGAACACTGATTGTTTTGACTGTAGACCTAAGAACAACGGAGTTACGGCCTGTTAAAGAGGGAACTATTTTTGTGGGCACTTGAAAACCAGGAAGCGGCGATTGTGGTTAGATTTTACAGTCGCTTCCTTGTGAGATGAGATAACTAACTGAAGGAAGCGACAGTAAAATCTAACAACAATCACCGCTTCCTTCAGCTAGTTTTCACAACTGACAAAATGCGAAAATCCTAATGTCCCTCCCTGTTTGTGGCGTAATTGTGGCGTAACTATTGACTTTTTACATAATAATAATGTGAAGCAAAATGTTCCACATTTCATTATCTACAGTTTGGTGTCTTCAAAAAGGGAATCCATTGTGTTTTGCAGAGCTGTGACCCCTATAAAAATGCGTTTTGCCAAAAATTGACCAACTTCCAGGGACAATAACTCCTACACTATTCAAGATATCAACATGCCTTGAGCACGCTAAGTAGTCCGGATTGTGGGCTTTAAAACGATATATAGAACACCATTGTACTATTTGCCGTTCAGGAGCAGAAGATTGTTAAACACAGGCACCGTAAAACAAGTGCGGAAATGTGCAAAATCGCGAAGGCTGTGTTTGTGTCGTAATGGTGACGTTATTATTGATTTTACATAACCATGATGTGAAGCAAATATGTTTCCCATTCAATTACCTACAGGTTGGTGGAATCCATAGATTTTTCGCAGAGGTGGACCTTTTTCTTAACCCTATGAAAATGCGTCTTAAAAAATTCACTGACTTCATAAGTGATAACTCTTAAACTATTCAAGATATCCATATGCCTTGAAGGGTTTAAGTAGTCCGGAGTGTGGGTTTTAAAATGATATATCGAACGCGATTGTACTATAAGCCGTTCTGAGAAGATTTTAAAGACAGGCACAGTCAAAACGAGGAAATCGGCAAAAATTTCAGTTTTTTCAAAATTGCAGAAAGTTTATTCTGCCGCAAAACTTCCGCTATGATGGGGATGTCTACAATGAGTGAAAATGTGGTCAATTTATCTCTTATACATTTTGAGTTATTCGGGTGTAAAGATTTCGACATTTTGGGTTGTATGCCCTTACCGGAAGCCGGAAGTCTGGATTTTTCGACTATGTATCAATTTCAGCACACATGCTATCATCCCTGAAGGTTTCACAAACATCGACTCAGCGGTTAGTTCAGGAGAGCTGTCACAAAATTTGTACAAATAATAATAATAATAAGAAGAAGAAGAATATTCGATAATAACAGTAGGTTCTTCAAGACTTTCGTCTGAAGACCTAATAATAATAATGGCACTTATATTGCGCTATATCCACGCCATCAAGGTATGCTCAAAGCGCATTGCCTCAAACGATGGAAACAGAGGCAGCTTGAGTTCTCCACAGTGGTATGAGTTATGTATGTTTTAGGTATAGTGCTTGAAAAGGTAGGATTTAAGGCTGGATTTAAAAGTTTCAAGAGATGGAATCAACTTCAGTGATTCGGGTAGAAAGTTCCACAGAGTAGCAGCGGCTGAGACAGAAAAGGATCTGGAGCCGAAAGTTTTAAGTTTGGTGACAGGCACCCGAAGGAGCTGTTGTTGACTAGGAGCATAGAGTTCTTGAAGGGAGGTATGAGACAGTCAGATCACTCAGATAGGCAGGTCCAGTACCATGGACAGCTTGGTAAGTGAGTGATAGTATTTTGAAAATGATTCGCTCAGGGAATGCGAAGCCAGTGAAGCGAGTTTAGCACTGGTGTGATGTGTGCCTTTATGTTCGTCCGAGTGACCAATCTGGCAGCATAGGTTTGGATGTGCTGCAGACGTCTGATTTGTTGTTTGGTGATTCCATAGAGCAAACTGTTGCAGTAGTCTAATCGAGAGAATATCAAAGATCTTACGAGGGAGGGAGCTGCGTCTCTCGTCAGCAAATGTCTGATGGCACTGATGTTCCTCGAAAAAAAGGTAATGACTGACGTCGCAGCAGCAGCTCCAAGCATGATCTTCCATGGATAGCGAGGAGTCTAGGTACACACCGAGGTTTGTAACAGATGACTTGAAGGTGACATGTCAGCTGACCAGATAGACAGATGATCCAAAGTACATTTCCTGCAACCTGGATGGAGGTCCAAACAAAATCACCTGCCTTTTGTCTGAATTGAGTTTCAGCTTGTTCTTTCCCATCCATAAACATACCTAGCAATGCACTGTTGCATGTATGTTTTGTTTCAGATTGACTGATGATGGGTGTTGGCTTACAGTTGTTCTGTACTTTATCATTCAATGCATAGAAGTGATGATGTATATGATGTTCTTCAATACACTGACTCAGAGGGGTTGTATAAAGGGTAAAGGAAGACATGTTCTCTGTGTTACGTCACGACAAGTATTACGATGAATATCCGACAGGATATATTCACCTTTTGTTTATAGAACTGTGGAGGATTGAAAAGACGGTTAAATAAACCCTGTGGTAAGAGACTTTTATTTCATTCCTTTGATATTTTTTGTATGGTGGAAACGTGGGCAGAGGAGAGTGACGTATTTACCTTTTAGGGGATAAGAACAGTTTCACCAGGCGGGAGGAAAAAAGACGACTGCTATACGTAATTCTGGTAGACTTTCAGTACTATTGAAGTCAAGATTATCTCCATTTGTGACTGTATTGAACAGTACTGGTTCTGTGAATATCATGTTACTCAACGCCACACATGTGTGTAATCTTTGGACTGGTGTACTTTTCACCCAGTGGATCCACCGATTACGCTCGGGAACCGGTTTTGATAAGCTTGAGGACGATATGAGGAAGTTCCGAACCATGTTTACAGACTGTCTCATCATCATACAGGGGATTTCAACGCCCAAACTGCTCCCCTGCCTGATTATATACTGAACGACGACCCGACACACCTGCCTATAAAGGATGATCTTGGATACATTAGCGACGACAACATTGCCCAGCGCATGTCTCAGGATCATGTGGATCACAAACGTGGTTATGAACTTCTGCAAAGGAATGGAATACGGATATGTAACGGTCGGTTGTTAAATGATCATGATGGTAAGAAAACATGTTTCGCCAATGACGGACAAAGTACCGTTGATTACGTCCTGTGTTCCGATAACGCTCTCTGCTTATTTAGTAGTTTCCAAGTGCGGGATGAAATAGAATCCACACATATGCCTGTATCGTACTCTTTGACAATATTTGAGTCATCAGCATCTGATACCTTGTCACACGTTATAAACCCCAGAGTAAGATACGCCTGGAACAGCGAGCGTGCCAGTGAGTACACAAACTATTGGACCAGCTTTATGGACAACCTTGACAAAGATATATCATATGAAGAGATGCTTAATGCTGTTTCAGATATGCAATGCGGGAGAAAGATTCTAATACTTTTGTTGAGTACCATCCGGGATTCGGGATTCCAATCCACACCCTCAGAGTCAGGCACCTAATCGTCAGCACACAAAGTCAGCCGGCTAACCCGCTCCCCAAAATGAAGTCGGACAACTCGTAGTCTTTGTGTACCCCTCTGATAAGTGTAAATGTTCCCAACAAAAAAATATTAGAATCTGTCCTTTATTAAGAAAGTGTAATCCCAAATATAACATATGTTACAGTGGTAAAGTTTCCCTAACAGGCTGAGTATCAACCGTAAGAATGATTTCCACACAATTGCTGGTTTTCTTGTAACTTGAGATGTAAAGTGAGATGTGTCGCAATCTCCAACTGTCAACTGTCAGAATATGGCAGATAGTCCATAGGATTGTATCACCCTGTAGTACCTTCATACCTTGGGTATGAACAACACTGAGACATACAGGATACTAAACCACCTTCCGTGTAATACCATTTGAAGTTGAAATGAGTTAATGGTTTAGAATCAAACGAGCGAAAGCGAGTGTGATACTCAAATCTTTCACGCTTAGAATAAAAATATAATGGTATTTCACAGAGGAGAGTTTAGTATTCTGGGCCCCTATTCTCGAAAGCGATCCTACCCTAGGATAACTGAACTTTGATCCTAGGGTCTAGGATAGGTGTCCTATATTATTCTCGAAAAGTATCATAGCGCTAGGATATCCTAACTTATGACAGATACTAGGATAGGTTCTGACTTGTCCTAAGTCTATCTTAGTGAAAATCAACGTTGTGTGTGGTATTTGTTTGTTCACCAATTTTGACGTTGTCAAACAAATAACTCGCCTAAATAAACATATATAAACACGTAACAATATGTTTTTTCTGGAAGTATGGTAATTTGAACAAATAGATATTAAAAAATATTAGATGTTTTAAATCTATTCGAGTACGAGTTTACTCTAGTTTTCTGCATACAAAATATGAGTTTTACTTATAGCTATAATTAAATACAATTTCTTCTAGATCTAGTAAGCCCATCAAAAGCTGAATTTCACAGATTTTAAGATTTTTACTTTGGTTTCTTCATTCCCCTATATGCTTTAAAACGGTGTAAGAATCCACACCGAAACGTCGCCATTGTTAAAATAAAGAAGTTGATCATCCATAAAGTCTTGTCATCCCTATACCACCAACTTCTAGAATGCCACTCAAACAAATCATTGAAGTATATGTCTGAAAGGGTATGTTATCTGTGGTATGACAAAACTTGAAATGTGGATCACCTTCAACATATTTCAGATCTGACTGTTCAAGGTGAAGAGGAATGTGAGCCTGGACAATATGGGGATGGTTGTAGTCAAAATTGTTCTCAAAACTGTTATCCTCTTCCAAATGGCATAGTGAAATGTCACAAAGAAACCGGAGAATGCTTCGAAGGATGCAAAGCGGGTGTGTACGGTGACCAGTGTGATGAACCGTGCAGCAAAACTTGCCTAGGAAACATCTGTAATCAGCACAATGGACATTGTACACTGGGCTGTATAGAAAATCACATCGGCGTCTTCTGTGAGATTTACAATGGGATTACCATCGTCCATCAAGGTTAAATAAGTTTAAAACATTAATTCAAACGAAAGGAAGCTGAACATGTAATGTGAACGATGACAAATTTGAAATTCTCTTTCCAATATTACCTTGATACATTAATTTAAAAGCTGTATTATATTTTAATAGATGTACAATGTTCAGAGTGTCATTTGTAGAATGTTACCAAGATGTGTGGAACTGCTTAACCGCTATCGTCCCTTCTGTTTGTTATTCAACGTTGAGGACTTTGTATGTACAAGTTCTCATTAATGTGTTTATATATCATTATGCAGGTAATTACCTCTAGCAGTGCAGGTACTACCTCTAGCAGTGCAGGTACTACCTCTAGCAGTGCAGGTACTACCTCTAGCAGTGCAGGTACTACCTATAGCAGTCACACAACCGTTACCACAGGTGTGGCACCGACAAGCAGTTCCCAGGTCATCATTCCAGTTGTTGTAACAGTACTTGTCCTTATCCTTATCCTTGTGGGCGCAGTGGTTATCTTCATATGGTAAGTTCTAACAAACTCTTTGTTTTGTTCATTTGCTGTTTATCGCCAGTTGACAATATGCCAGTTTTATGATAGTAGCCTGTGATTAATTCACCTTCTGATAGGTAGAGGATACCAAACGCCCTTCCGTGTAATACCATATTTATTATACGAGTTTAATTAAAATTGTATTTCATGTAAGCAATTTTAGTATTCTGTCTATTACTCCCAAACATAAATTGATAGAATCTGCCTACAGTGGGATGGCTTTCAGCAAGGTTCAATACCACTGTGATAGAGGTAATAGAAGTGTGACGTCATTACTATGATGTGATACGTCTAGCGGTATTACATTAGTGTAATATTGCCGTAGAAATAGTACATCACGTTATCTTCCACTGGCGAGTAATAATAATTGACAGTCAACCAGACAATCCATATCATGGACATCGATCCACACAACAGGCACAGAGTGACAGCATCAGCCATATTAACCAACCGATCCTATTAATCGGGACAAAATACAGACTTGAACTGAAAATCCCGCTTCATTTAACAATCATTGTGATGTGCCTCTCTGGTCAAGGATAAGAGTGACCTGTGTGCCTTGATGGGAGTATCCTTTGGCTGTTATCGTCAGGTTCAGGGTCACCACTTGTGACAGTTGATATGAAAATGAATTAGTAATTGGGAAATATCCAGAACACTCGGTTTTCATTAAACATGATTTATGAAGAAGGAAATACACAATGTGGAGTAACCTCCGATAGATCAGTGCGACAGTGAATAAACCGTGACCACAATAAACTAAACACATCATGAGTGAAACATGTTGAAACCCAGGTCATCGCCACAGTCTCTGTCCTTTTCGGCTCTGCCCTTACTGTATTTATCGTAAAAAGATCAATGAATTCATGAAATCTCAAAGAATAGCTTGGCTTCGTATTGCTTGCCTATCTTTTAACATCATACTCAGAAGAATTCCAGCTATATGACAGTGGCCTGAAATAATCGTCCTTTATTCATTGAAATGACAAATCTGTGTCGAGCTACGTCATATGAAAATAACTCAATAATATGGACCAGACAATCCAGTGTTCAACATCGTGAACATAGATCTACACAGTTGGGATACGATGACATGTGTCAAGGCAATTCAGCGAGCCTGACCACCCGATCCCGCCATTGGATACTGGAGACCAACCTAGCACGGATCTCCATGGGTCTACAAAATCAGAAGTGGGCTATATTATTGTAAATGTTTTATACCAGAACGATGCATCATTTGTTTGCCACAGTACGTGTACTGTGGTTTCTTCCAAAAGTTGGGGGCGGTGGGGTAGCCCAGTGGTTAAAGCGTTGGCTCGTCACGCCGAAGACCTGGGTTCGATTCCCCACATGGGCACAATGTGTTAAGCCCATTTCTGGTGTCCCCGCCGTGATATTGCTGGAATATTGCTAAAAGCGGCGTAAAACTAAACTCAGTCAGACAGTCAGTCCAAAAGTTGACCACTTGAAGCCACATGCTTATCCATGTGTCTTAATACGTTTGTACCTTTCTTTAGTAAAGGTGACAAATATTATCTGAAAAAGTCGATCGATCGTCCATAATGATGAAAAGTATTTTTATATATTATTCTTACAAGAAAGGCATATGCTGCAATATGAATGTACATATACTATTGTGTTCCACAAACAACTGACCATAAAATCCCCAATTCGTCCAAGCAATGACACTTCATCAACAGCTGATTTGCTATGACAGACCTTTTGGTTCGGAATAGATCATCATGGCTGTTCGAACAGCCGGACACGTTTCTAAGTTTAATGCCTTACATGTAAAAAAGGAGAGTTAGACAGTATTTTATTAAAGATTATTTTGGTACACATGCAAAAATGTTATGCGGTTCAGTCTCAACATCGGACACCAAACATGATTCAAGTAACATGGTTTTAAGAGGATGGCAAGCTACCCTGTTACAAATAATGCAGTCGAAGCTGATGCAGTAATGCAATTTACCCGTTTTCAATGCTGAACTAGTTCACAGAACCCCATGCATGTCAGTCATCTTGAGGCTCATGGGTGTTGGTGAAGGAGCGTCCTTGAGGTGTTTACATTTACCAATATTAATCTCATGGATAACTGTTGCTCTTGTTTTTCGTTTCTATTTTAGGCGCAGAAAGAAGGAGAAGAAGAAGAAGAAAAATTTAAGTAGGTAAATATATTCTGTACTCATTTCACAGAGTTGACAGTTCCAATAAGTACTTCAAGTATACAGTGGACAATCCTGTGAATCTGTCATCGCGGTGTGTCTGTACGTCTCCCAATAGAAATCTGTTGGATTTCCATGCTAGATTCGGTGACATATTATTATCATAACATGCCACTGAAACTGATCATTTCATCAGGTTCGGCGACTTACTGAGTTGCCTTCTTTGGTATATTTATGTGTGTTTGGTATGTTCTTGTATCACCGGCCTATTGTGTGTTATGTGTTGCCTGACTTTCGATACAAAACCCACACATTTGCTTTAACAGATGCATACATACCCACTAAACATCATAGCCCGGAAATCCTGTCCTTGACAATAAATATTGAAAAGCCCCAATTTTGTGGTTGCATTTAGATCGGTTTATACTTCAGAGCAGTCATGACACATCAACATAGAATCGATAAACGGAATCAATATATCTCATTTTCCTTCTGGTCTTCAGATGGAGATGATGCCGAAGCTTGGCAGAGTTGTCTCGGAGGTATGATACACGGTGACACTTTGACAAATACAGTACAACCAGAAATTATTGAGAATTTAAAGATTGTATTTTTTCTTTTTCCTCATTACTCGCGTCTTAAATGTGAATATTAGCAGGACATAACTCCAGATTCAAAGACACGTGAACAGTTAGTATTTTGTCAAGTCACCATGGGGCAGCAATGCAGGCTTCAATGCGGCGGGGCATACTACTGATCAAAGAAGTTAGAAAGTCGTGGTCCTTGCTTGTCCCAATATCGGACCATCTCTTCTTTCATTTCAGCAATATTTGTCAGATGTTTCTTATTGACACTTTCCTTCATAAGTCCCCAAACATTTTGTATTAAATTTAGGTCAGGGCTATAGCTTGGCCAATGTAATAATGTCATATTTTGGGTCTGAAACCAGGCCTGTGAATGCTTAGAACGATGTTTTGGGTCGTTGTCCTGCTGGAAAATCCAAAACTTTCCATAGATCACGTGAGCAGATGGAAGTAAATGTACCTCCAGAATATCTGTGTACCGCTCACTGTTCATATTCCCTTCAAATACACAGAGGGCGTTGCCCTAACACAGATATACCACCCACACGTTAAATTTCGGACTGTACTTTGGGGCGCTGATACAAAGGTTTTCAGTTTGTTTGGTCCAGAATTTCAGTGTATTAGGAAACAGACACACGGAACTTTCATCTGAGAAAAACACATTGTCCCAATTAAAATTTCTATGCTGTAAGCACCAGTTCAACCTTCGCTCCTTTTGTTCAGGGTTTCATGATTGGTGATAGAATTCCTCGACTTTTCTGCCAACCCATTGCATGCAGCTCAGTTATAATTGTCTCCTTACAGACAGACACACTTCCTCTATCAATCATATCCAGCCTTAAGTTTTCTAAACTCCTTCGTTTGTTTTAGAAACAAGAATACCAAGCCGCCTCCTGTCACCGACACTCACTTTTCTGGGCCTACCTGCGCCTTCCTGGTGCTCAATGCCATATCCATTTGCAATATTTTTCAAAACTCAATAAACAGTGGACAAAGGGATGCCTGTTCTATTTGAAATCATTTTAGCTGATCTGATGTCCTTGTTATAATGCTCTAAAACCAACTTCCTCCTCTCTAAATCATCCATACTGAGGATCACTGAAAATGTCGTCTGCTAGCAAGTAAACAAAGGGGATAACTCTTCACAAACTAATGAAAAGGGATTAACGGAGTTGTCTCTCTTGAATAAAACCAATCACTTGATAGGTGGTCAAGGTTGTTTATACTGGAAATCGAATTAAACATATTCCTATTATTCTCAATAATTTCTGGTCATACTATGTAATTATCTCCTTGCAAAGCTGCTCCATCCAGGTTACAACCATCGACTGTAGTGTAGCAGCAGCAGCATCCGACATTGCACATAAAACACCGTCCCTCACCATCACTAAAGCCGGAAATACTTGACCATTTAACGTGGACCGTCCTGATTCTCTGCTAGAAGTTAACTGTGTAATAATAAAATTTCACTGCCCAGGTAGTAGGGACGTTTTGTGGCCTTCTTTCATAACGGATGCCTTTGTACATCAATATCTGTGGACTGCATGTGAGAATGGTGTGAAGCAATGATGTTCTATATTATACATAACGGCTATCCCCTATATCCATGATTACACTTTAAACCTCTTTTGAAACATATTCACCACAATCACATCCAAGGTCAAAGTCAAAGTTTCCCTTACAACACTATACGTTCGCTATCCTATTTAAGACAAAACACGATACGTTCAAAAATCGACGATTACAGCTCCAGATGTGTTTGTTCATCGACCGTCACAAGATAGCTGGAATATTGCCGGAGCTAAACCAGGTGGAATATGGGGTGTGGACATATTTTACTAACGCTTCTTGTAGATTCTTGGCACTGCAACTGTAGGAGAGTTTGAAAAGTAAAATATTTGGTGCGCAAGCCAAAGAGAACACAACAATTTGTGAAGTAATCTTCTAACTATTCCCATCACACACTTGCTTACAGCAAGCTTTAGTTGATAGCTGAAATTAGCTGTGATAGTGCTAATAACACACATCCCTTCACATTTAACATGGACATAAAAGTTATATACTATCAAATTATGTGATGTATTTGACATAAATAGCCAATGCATCCACTCTATTGCTGAATACTGATTATACAGATAGACAGACAGACAGACAGGTTTATTCTCTGTCTGTCTGTCTGTCTGATTATACCTTGACACCGACACTGGTGTATCAATATCACTGCTCTTTACGTCTTCCACAAAATATGCAAAATTAACAGTTCTAGCAAATTATATTGAACAATTCGCACCAAACACCGCTCAGACATGAACGATAATTACTTCGCTCATATGAAAACTAAGAAATTCACATGAATGTTTACCTTGCACATCGCAGTGCACGAAAACTGAGAACAGTGTGTAAAACCAACACTACAACCGCATTAATTTACATTTAATGTTCACAACTTGTTGTTACTTTACCATATTACACTTATGTCTTGATATAAAATTAATAATATATACCTGACGAGTGATGTCTTTACACAAATTTGCTCATAGGCGAGTGATACTCGGTGGACCATGACGTTTGTCTCGGCTACATGAAAACTCCGCGCTCTGCATAGCGGGGAGACATCATTATATAGTTTTGCAAGGGAGAAGTCAAAGCTATAATAAACCATTAAAGTTCAAACTTCTGGTTCAAATAAGATTATCATTAACTATATAATAAGTATTTGAATTAAATTCTCAACAGCCTTTTGTAGTTATATGATGTGCCACGTACATATAAAAATCACTAAACAATTTGGATTGAGTGAATTCGGTTTTACAACGATTTTAGCAATATTTCAGCACTATCACATTAGAAAAAAAGATGAGTTATGCTTGTATCAAGTATTCAGAACATCGCCAATGTACATGTATATCAGGAGGTTCAGGTGTTTCAAACTGGCGCTGAGACTGCTGTGACTCCATTGAGTAATGTTGTTCTGATACTGTATACATTTCCTATTGAATTTTAATAAGACTATATTAAATTCTCAACAACATTATATACTCTTAAAAAAGTAGGGGAACTTCATTTCTAATTTACGGCTGAAACAAATGGGAGATGTACCGGAGTCAATCAATGTTGATATGATAATAATGAATGGCCCATAGTTTTTCTAGAGTAATCGCTCTTGAAGATGATAGGTGTATCATGTGAAATTTGCATGTGTACGATTTTCATTTTGTCAACAAAACTCAGAAAGAAACACTAACTGCGTGCTGCAAGATGATTATAATTAGGTCAACAGTGAGTTATCGATCTTCTGGAAAAGCGTCAGCCACCAAACGTCGTGAGTGAGTGAGTATTGTTTTATGTCGCTTTTAGCAATAATTTAGCAATATCACGGCAGGGCATACAAGAAGTAGGATTAACACATTAAATCCAGTAATGGTAACGCTGTTGCTTGTGCCACTGTCATTGGATCCCGAACAATAGATTCTAGATTACCAGATAACAGCTTATTTGCACGGCAAAGACAACCCCCTATTACCAGATCTTAAATATATTTATAAACACCCCCAGCCTACTACGAAATGTTCCTCCTTTTGTTACCCAGCCATGTTGGAGATGGAGATTTGGCTGCTGAAGCATCACTCGTTAAATATGTGGCACCACTTCTCTTCCCATACTCCGGCTTTATACCTGCGATTAGATCTTACATCTGTGATCTAATGATGAATAAGTGGGACGCCCAAGTAGGTATACATAAATTCAATCAAACAAAACCATCTATACTTACTTGGGTTGTCAGTCATTTGAAGAGGTCGTTATGTGACGATTTCGCATTGGTCATACAAGACATGCTCATGAATATCTAGTATTTAAATGCGAGGGTCCTCCGGTTTGTACCCCCTGTGATGATAGCAGCACGGTCAGGCATGCCTGCCCGATTGTATTGATTATTTTCATCACAAGGAATAACTATTTCATGGTTTCAACATTCAAGGATCTTTTTAATATTCATTCAAATTTAATCATTGCCTTTTCATAAGAAATAGAGTTATTAGATAAATTTTGATTAATGCTGCTTAATTAGATAAATGTTTTATAATTAGTAGTTTAAGTTATCAGCTCAGATTGTAAAGAGCACTCTCAACAAAGGGGGTAAAGGTATTGTAAACTTATTGCCCTCCTGATTAGAGGTTACATAAATTTATAAAATCAGATTTATCAAACAGATAAAAACAGAAGTAGTGCCCTTTGCTATCTGCGGGGTTTTGGCATTGGTAAAATATCCATGGAAACGATTTTTACTTTGTCTCAAATAGGTGGGGATCAGATTTGGTTTGCGGACAACTCCAAAACCATGTCTTAACCAAGGGTTGAATTGGTGCCTTTTGCTATTCAGGAATTTTAAGAAAATGTTGTTTTTTTATGTTTCCGTGACAACAGGTTTGACTTTGACCCTGTTAATACTGGTGTGTTTCACTGGACCACATCTTTTTAAGTTCATTCATGAAACTCTGTAGACACAAACACCAGGTTTGCCATGAAGATAGCAAAGGTGCTGTAAGTCCCCATGGTCAGTTGCTTGTGATCTCTATCACGTTTTTATATATTGTATTGTTCATAAAATTTGTTTAAGTTTACAGATACATGCTAGTTTTAATTCTCTATCTGAGATAATATACAGTGATACCTGTCTAAACCGGCACCCCATAGGACCGAAATAAAATGCCGGTTTAGACAGGGTGCCGGATGTAGTTATTTTACTGTCCCTCGTCAACAGTTTTTTTAATAATTTGATTGCATTTATTATGAGTTGAAAATTGTTCAAGTCATATTGCCGATGTGATTATAAATCGTAACTCACTCACTCACTCACTCACTATTACGTATTGTGTGATTTTTACCCTGGTCGAAGTGGTGTGTTTGTCAGCACCATCTTGAAAGTGTACGTGTTTCATGGATCTATGCAAAAAAACAAAACCCTAGGTGTCAACTGCCGCCTTTAGCTATTAGGGACTTTTCAGATTTGTACTTTTTCTCTGACTGATATTGATCTGTACCTGACATAGAAGTACAAAGTTACGGATTCTAATTCCATTCCATGTTATTGTTTTGACTCCTGTATACGGATGAACAGATTAGACAGTAAATTTCTCATCAATAATAAGGGTTAATACATATTATTACGGTACAGAAATTACTGAGATAAAAAGGCTTGTGAGTATCCATTAAACCAGCAAACTGGAATCCCACGGTCTTCCGCCGTAAGCAAACCAAAGGGAAGTAACTCTAATTTACTCCTAACAGGTAAAATTACATAGCCTAAGTTTAGATGTGAGTTCCAATCCAATCTTCAAACATTTGAGTCCCATAATAACTAAAAGTTAAATAATGTGACACAATTAACCAAATTACATGCTCATAATATCGAACACATTGCAAATTAGATGACATGATTGGTTCTATAATTTAGGGTGTATGAGCATTGGGAACATATTATTTCATGCACTAACGTACATTGGCGTTATAGTAGCGTTTGAACCATTCAATAATGGTGAAAACCATTAGCCTACATCCCTTTTAACTTTAAAACTTCCAATTTTATATTTTTATGTTTTCAATGGTGAATTTGTGTATGCACCCATCACTTTTTCACTTTCAAGCCAGATTACCCTCAGATAAAGCCATAAGCTTTACAATTTTATATCAATAAAATAATTTTGAAACATATTTTGGGGCTATTACTGTAGAATTTTGTTCGACAAATTAAGGGGGCATATAAGTAGGTAGACGTGGTGCTTAACGCATACATCCAAATTTTACCTCTGACCATGGTTCTGAATTTTCTGAACATGCATTAACTGACTTTGTAAAATACAATGTTCTCCTAAACATTCTGAACTAATGAATCTGAGGTTCACGTTGGGTTTCCACTATTAATATCACCTGAATCTGTTTAAGAGGTACAAAACCAAGCTCAAAGGTTTTCATGGCGACCGATGCGCAGCAGTTCCGGCTCAAATGGAACTTAATGCTCTTAAACTATCTCTAATGAACATTTGGCTCTGTTATCTACATGTAGATGGTAATGTGTCTTCTGGTCACGTCAAAGAAACATTAAACGTGTTACTGTAACCCTGCCTGATGTTCAGCATTATGGGTGTAAGGTGTCCGAGTTTGGTATCCATTTTGATGAGTGGGCATAGCCTGACAATGATAACCAGCCATACCTGGGCTTATATGTAGCCACCTACATGGAATATTAACATAATACATTATTACATTATCAGCCATAGCTGTTGCTTTGATAATGAACAGATTTTGTGAATCATGGCAAATTCTACTGCTAATATTTCCGTACAGAGTAGTATATATATTGTATGTATATATCATTTAATCTTTTCGTTTTAGGTTCTCCTCGAGATGGTCAGGATACACAGGTACCCGTAACACATTCGATTATCAGGATCTTGGCCAGCAACCAACCTGGGCACGTTTCTGTCTTTAACAAATAGCACACGCATCCATCTCGATATAATTGAGTTTCTTTTATGTGATTACGCATTCGGAACGTGTTTGTAAATATATACAATTTGGAACGTTCATTGTTTGAAAACATGTCCATGAAATGCAGAAACGTGCATTTAACGAAATCTGTATGTGTATTGTAGGATCTCTCCCGCATGGAAGCTACGTTGATGAAAAAAATACAAGAGATGCAAGGTACGTCGTATTGTTGGAAGGTTGAATAAAAGCGAGAAAGCCTTTTCCATGTCCATGAGAAATAGCTGCCAAAAGTAAAGTCTATTTATTGACATATCACGTGTTTATGAATTACAAAGTGATGCCAGGTGTTTGCCATAAATCAGGGAAAAGTCCCACCCTTCATAAACAGATCAAATTACAAGTCAACTGTTCTCCTGAAAAAATATCCGCAAATGTATGTTACACGTCGAAATAAGAATCAGATGTGTTGAAAGCTATTAACATGGTCCAAAACACAAACACTTGCACTGTGATTAGCGGCCTCCATAAAAGGCCATCCGACAGGACCTCATTTGAAAAAAGTATATAGCTACAATTTGTAATAGTTGAAAAAACCGTGATGAAACTGATGATGGAATCTATGAGTACTGGGCCATTAAGCTGAATGTAGTTTGCCAGAAATAGGCTTTGAGGTTTGAATATAGTATATAGATAAATACTTTTAACTGCTATTAAGCAGCATTGATTCTCCCACGTTCCTCGGTTTGCTTCAGGCATGGTGATGTCATCGCGGAGGCCTGGTGATCCTCAACCCTCGGACAGCAGTGTATTCTGTGAGTACAAGCTGTGATCAGGAACAGTTGTTCAATAATATTTGTGTGTCTGGAGCAAATTATTCAGACAGAGCATTGTAATTGGTTAATGGAGCTTCTAATCATAATACGCATCCGTATTCTTAGTTATGAATTTGATTTAGCCATGGATATTTACATAAATGTGTATGCGATGCTGCTCACAACAATATATATACTTTCAACACATTCACATATTGGTTGCTTGTAGGTGGATTACATCTTTAGCTTAGGAATCTTCACAGAAACAAACACCACAAAGACACAAAGTAGTGCACTATGTAGCCAGTACATGCTGTGACGAGTGTCCGGCAGATATATATTAATGACGTGAAATTAGCACAAGTATACATTGATGCAGTGGGTCAGCCGTCCCCACCTAACAATCTCAGATACTAAATAGGGGAGGCAAAAGTAATGTAACCATGAGTTGGTTAAAGATTTATGTGGTGGATATTAAGAAATATATTGATGGTAATGTGAAAATACAAAACTAAATCTTGACATCAAGTGGTAACAACTGTGATAGTGTCATTAAAATGTTTGCAATTACTGAGATTTTCATTGTTAAATATTAACAGTACCTTGACCTCGCTTATGACACTTCGAAGCCTACTGTGGCATGTTTCCCGATTTTCCGCTTACAGTATTTTTCTGCGTTTTTTAAGTCAGTTCCTAATTAAGGAGGGATGCTTGAAATAAGATGCGACTTATATCAATGCAAAGGTATTACACGATAACGCTATGAGGGTACAGGCGAGCTGATAACAGAATCAGTAAATGCCCAATACTTTATTCAATATACGTTCATACACAAGATGGGGCGGTAGGGTAACGTAGAGGTTAAAGCGTTCGTTCGTCACGCCGAAGACCCGGGTTCGATTCCCCACATGGGTACAATATGTGAAGCCCATGTGCACAGGTCAGTGACCTTGCACAACGTGGCGTAATGTCCCTATGCATAAAACCGGACTCACGAGACCAAGCAGGGAGACCATACAGGAGACCAGTCAGGAGACCAGTCAGTGACGAGGCGAGGAAAAGGGCCCAGATCATCCACCGAAGCGGACGGACTGTGCGGCTAGTCGGGGCGTCGGTCAACGCCGTCGCCTCACCAACGACTACGTCGACGATGAATAATCGCCGTCCGACTTCTGAATGTGTGTAAGTGACAGAGCGGGTCTCCACATCGGGAACATTGGCCCACTCTGTCCCGATGTGCGTTCTGTTACGTGATTTCCATCTTATGTACCATTTCGACCATTATTCCCAAACCATAATAAACATGGCTGCTGCTGTCTTCATCTATACCTTGTCTTCCGCCTCTTGAACTACCGTCCGAGAGTACCACAACGAACGCTCTTGGACAGATGGTGGAGAAATATCCGGGTAGCGTGAGTTTGCTGTGACTCACGCACGATTCCCTACCCAAACTCGCAGCAAAGCAACCGGTAGTTCAGAGATGGTGATAGACAAGAGCAGCGTCAACGCCGGCCGCCATCTTGGCGGAAGAACGGAGAAGACAACAGACAGCTCATCCGACCCGACGATCAACGAGACAGCAGCCCATAGCCAGCAAACTTCACAAAATCATCGACAACAACCAAACCCAGCAAAGTCCATATAATTGTGAGTAAAACCATCAACGCCACCCTTCAAGATCATGTCAACAAGCCTCAAGATTCTTCTGCAAGTGCTTCACATTATGTGTGTGTGACAATGTATGTGAACGTTTTTGAACTCTCTCAACGTTTTTGTGTTTATACGTTTTCTCTCGGCATTCTTGTTCATGCCAGGTATGTGGAATCCTCTCCAGTCATTGTTTCACGTGCGTTTATATTTGTCGTATTTTTCATCTATTGAGTATATATTGCAATCTGTATGTGATGTTATGAGACGTACATCTTTATTAGATTAAGTTTTTGAAATCGGTTAGGCTCTTACTCTACTACATATACTACGCCCTACGCATATACGCATTTAATGCAGATCAACGCTATCTGCGGGTTCCGAGTCGTCCCATTCAAATCAGACTCCCGGTTTCAAGGATTTTTCTAATAATTTGTTCCTCTATAACGATTGTTATAGACAATAGCTTATTACGAGTTATGCAAAACCATATTTACTCTTTGTGAAAAACGGCTAAATCTTTTCATGTGGTAATAGTAGTCGTAGAAGTATAATAAGTTATGGCTTGCCAAGCTTATTTAGTGGAGACTGATTATCCAGTCTATATCCTACTTCTTCGTTTTGCAAACGTGTTTTTGTGCTTATTTATGATACCGGTGAAAGTTTAGCCCTTGTGCATAATACTTTTATGGTCTCTGGCACACAATATACAATTCGCTAAAATATCTTCGAGCCAATTTCACTTGAATTAATTTTTCATTAACTTTCGGTTAGACTTTTGAAGTTGGTTAGGTTTCGTTTTTTTTCTCATGCCAATTCTACTTTTATTGCAGATCACATCTACATCTGCTAGCCTTGCCGAGTCTAGGCTCACCAATATAAGACTCCCAATTTCAAAGATCTTACTGTTGTCATGAAAATATTACATTCATATGCAAACGACGACGTATTACGCACATTATGTTTTTGTGTGTACTTATCAGTCAGGTATTCCGACTGTGTGGAAACGACCAATATTATGTTTGTTTTGTACGAGCTGGACAGCCGCTCACCTGTATTTTTGTACGAGCTGGAATCTCCGCTCACTTGTGTTTTGTGTATACACCTGACCAATGTTGACAATTCGATTTATGTATTACCTTGACGTTCCTGTATAACTAATCTAATGCCATTACGATCATTTGACTTATGATCAATGCCTGTACCAAATATTTGTCAACCCGTCAATGTCCCATGTATTTTACTGTATACTTGTACATCCAATATTGTCACTATTTTCCGAAAAAACGCATTTGAAGACAAAAGCTCCACGACGTTCAGGGGTGTTGTCATAGAGTAAACCATTTCAATAAGTTTCTGTAAAACTTCATATATTCAAACAACATAATTGTTTCCATATATATCCAAAGTGCACCGAAATTCTATCCCCTTTGTCTGTTTAATGTATTCAGCAATCATTCGGTGTAGCCCTTTTATCATAAACCCCCCTCAGGGCAGGACCCTTAATTCTCAATGCCATCAGTAAATGTCAATTAACATCTCCCCACGTCGGCGGATCTTATGTATGTACATGTGCACAGGTCAGTGACCTTGCACAACGTGGCGTAATGTCCCTATGCATAAAACCGGACTCACATGGTCAAGCAGGGAGACCAGTCAGGAGACCAGTCAGGAGACCAGTCAGTGACGAGGCGAGGAAACTGGCCCAGATCATCCACCGAAGCGGACGGACTGTGCGGCTAGTCGGGGCGTCGGCCAAGGCCGTCGCCTCACCAACGACTACGTCGACGATGAAGAATCGCCGTCCGACTTCTGAATGTGTGTAAGTGACAGAGCGGGTCTCCACATCGGGAACATTGGCCACTCGGTCCCGATGTGCGTTCTGTCACGTGATTTCCATCTTATGTACCATTTCGACCATTATTCCCCAACCATAATAAACATGGCTGCTGCTGTCTTCAACTATACTGCTGACTTCCGTCTCTTGTCCACCATCCTGAACTGCCATCCGAGAGTGGCCCCAACGAACGCTCTTGGACAATTGTGCAGAATTTTCAACTGCAAGTGATGCCCATTATGATGCCACAAATCTGAAAGATCTGTTTTCCCGCGTGAGCGGGCATCTCATTGTTAACTACCTGAGGGATGTTGATCTGTATCATAAATTGTAATTATGTTATGTAAATAACGAATTGCTTGCTTTTGAATTTGGTGCTATGACATTTTCTGTTTTAAAATATTAATGCAGTGAATATAAACCCATTTGGACTTTGCACTTAAACTTTGTACATCGGCATTTTTCCAGCCATGTAGTGACGAGCTCAAGTCTGAATTAGTATGCATTCAGCCGGAGAGTAACAGTGTACTGGATACTGATACAGACTACAGAAGTATCTTACTTGTTGTGACTTCACAAGTTCAGTTGCGACAGCATGAGAGAAAGAGCGTTATGGATATAAATAAACGCTATAGAAATACAGAGTACAGGGGCGTTATGTCAACATTTCAATTTGGCTGCTGTTCATATTTAAATGGAAATGGTGTCTACCCACAGTGCATAAAAAATGTGCATCACGACTCGTCAGATACCTCTATCACGACTCGTCAGGTACCTCTATCACGACTCGTCAGATACCTCTATCACGACTCGTCAGATACCTCTATCACGACTCGTCAGGTACCTCTATCACGACTCGTCAGATACCTCTATCACGACTCGTCAGATACCTCTATCACGACTCGTCAGGTACCTCTAACGGTAGGAATTCATCATCATGATAAAGAGCATACCAATGTCATTTTTTCAGTCAAATGGCACAAGAGTTGTGTTTACCGACAGTTAAATGTGAATCACGACAAGTCAGCTACATGTATCGGTGTGTAATGCCGATTAATAGTATAACAATATCATTTTGGGCACAGACCTCAGTGAAAATGTTCTTTTTAATCACAAGACAATTGTCTCAATAGACTACATAGGAATTACTAAGGTGGGCTTTCTCGATGTTACATCATGTTATGACTACCAAAACCATAGCTTCTCCCGGCAACAGCTGGTGATGTCAAATGGGCAAATAGAATTACCTCCATTAACAATATCCTACTCACAACCAAAACATATGTTCAAACATTTTTGTTCACCTGGTGATTGTTTACATATGTTGATTAAATTGTTGCCATTCGATAGATAAGCAACGGAAAATTAAACTGAAATTATGTGATTGTAGGTAAGATGGTTCATCACAAATGTGCAGAATTTGACTTGAATCATACGAAAATTATATTCATGAAAATTATTTATGCTACACTAAATTAACATGTAAGTGTATGGAAGTTACGTCCAGTGTCCGGAATATAACTGACACGGGTCTGAATAAGCGAGTGAGCGCCAAACTCAACGCGAGTGTCATGCTTCAAATAAAGCCACGTCACAATGACGTCATAGCTGGCCCCTTGGTGTGACTAGTGTCGCCAAGGCTTGATCATAGTAAACCATGTCAGTCAGTTTGAACATTCGCCCGAGTTTCAAATAAATAATAGCACTGATGGAAGCAAACACTGGGTGAACGTCACGTTGATCATGCGTATGCAGCATTTTCATTATTTGAAAATACGACAGTAATATGACAAGTGTATAAAGTCCAAGCCATTTCAGCCTCACGAACCCCTTCTGCCAGACTCGAACCCAGACACTCTAATTCCCACCAGTGAGTCATTTTGGAGATTGCAGGAACAGACTTCCATCTGAATGGGTGGAAAGAAATACCATACACATAAATCTACATATTATATTGTTATTTTCAGCACCTGTCTCGGAAACACAGATAGAGTGGGTGGGAGGCGAGAGACGCTGTTGGCATCCAACCAGGACGATAGTGGTGGGTAGTGTTACGTTTTTTATGTATATGATGTTATCTATGGTGAATTTGTTAGGAATGATTTTCTTAGTTGACCCAATGTACTTTTTAAATAACCTCTCATCAATAAATAAAATGACAATTTTATATTTTTAAAATCATTTTAAACTGAACAAAGACACAGCGACTTACTGGAATGGCGTATTATAACCACCCAAGAACCATCACTCAAGCTATATACCTGCATCATAAATAATAATTCTGAACATATGTTTAGCAACAGTACTGGTGCACTGGTGTAGTTGTTTCAGGTCAATCTCCTGCACGTCTCTGACGAGAACCACTTTGTGTTGAAGCATTTTACATGACATATTCTGTGTTGAAGTATTATACATGACATATTCTGTGTTGAAGGATTCTACATGACATATTCTGTGTTGTAGTATTCTACATGACATATTCTGTGTTGAAGTATTCTACATGACATATTCTGTGTTGAAGCATTCTACATGACATATCCCTGTGTTAAAGTATTCTACATGACATATTCTGTGTTGTAGTATTCTACATGACAAAGTCTGTGTTGAAGTATTCTACATGACATATTCTGTGTTGTAGTATTCTACATGACATATTCTTTGTTGTGGTATTCTGCATGACATATTCTGTGTTGAATTATACTACATGACATATTATGTGTTGAAGTATTCTACATGACATGTTCCGGTGTTGAAGTATTCTACATGACATATCTGGTGTTGAAGTATTCTGCATGACATATTCTGTGTTGAGAGTATCTCTACATGACATGTTCTGTGTTGAAGTATTCTACATGACATATTCTGTGTTGGAGTATTCTACATGACATATTCTGTGTTGAAGTATTCTACATGACATATTCTGTGTTGGAAGTATTCTGCACCGGACATATTCGGTGTTGAAGTATCTCTACATGACATGTTATGTGTTGAAGCATTCTGCATGATATATTCTGTGTTGTAGTATTCTACATGACATGTTCTGTGTTGTAGTATTCTACATAACATGTTATGTGTTGAAGTATTCTACATGACATATTCTGTGTTGAAGTATTCTACATGACATATTCTGTGTTGAAGTACTCTACATGACATATTCTGTGTTGAAGTATTCTACATGACATGTTTTGTGTTGAAGTATTCTACATGACATATTCGGTGTTGAAGTATTCTACATGACATATTCTGTGTTGAAGCATTCTACATGACATATTCTGTGTTGAAGTATTCTACATGACATATTCTGTGTTGAAGTATTCTACATGACATGTTCTGTGTTGAAGTATTCTACATGACATGTTCGGTGTTGAAGTATTCTACATGACATATTCTGGTGTTGAAGTATTCTACATGACATGTTCTGTGTTGAAGTATTCTACATGACATATTCTGTATTCTACATGACATATTCTGTGTTGAAGTATGCTACATGACATATTCTGTGTTGAAGTACTCTACATGACATATTCTGTGTTGAAGTATTCTACATGACATATCTGGTGTTGAAGCATTCTACATGACATATTCGGTGTTGAAGTATTCTACATGACATATTCTGTGTTGAAGTATTCTACATGACATGTTCTGTGTTGAAGTGATTCTCTACATGACATGTTCTGTGTTGAAGTATTCTACATGACATATCTGGTGTTGAAGTATTCTACATGACATATTCGGTGTTGAAGTATTCTACATGACATGTTCTGTGTTGAAGTATTCTACATGACATATTCTGTGTTGGAGTATTCTACATGACATGTTCTGTGTTGAAGTATTCTACATGACATATTCTGTGTTGAAGTATTCTACCTGACATATTCGGTGTTGAAGTATTCTACATGACATGTTATGTGTTGAAGTATTCTGCATGATATATTCTGTGTTGTAGTATTCTACATGACATGTTCTGTGTTGTAGTATTCTACATGACATATTATGTGTTGAAGTATTCTACATGACATATTCTTTGTTGAAGTATTCTACATGACATATTCTGTGTTGAAGTACTCTACATGACATATTCTGTGTTGAAGTATTCTACATGACATGTTTTGTGTTGAAGTATTCTACATGACATATTCTGTGTTGAAGTATTCTACATGACATATTCTGTGTTGAAGTACTCTACATGACATATTCTGTGTTGAAGTATTCTACATGACAATATTGATGAATCTCCACTGGCTCCCCAGTACAAGCTAGAATCGAGTTCAAAGTGTTATCCCTGACCTACAGCTGTTACCATGATGTTGCACCAGGATATCTGAAAAGAACTTCTCCAGAAATATACTTCATGCAAAACCTGGAGATCCAATGATCAACTTTTATTTACCATCCCCAGGACCAATCTCAAATCCTTCGGCCAGAGATCATTCTCATTCTGTGCTCCTTCTCTGAACTGTCTCCCTTTGATATCAAAACCTCCCCATCTTTAGCTGTCTTCAAGTCCAAACTTAAAACCCATCTCTTCTCCAAGTTCTACCCTTTGATACCTGCGCTTTGAGCAACCGCAACGGATGGAAAATAGCGCAATATAAATGCACTTATTATTATTATTATTCGGTGTTGAAGTATTCTACATGACATATTCGGTGTTGAAGCATTCTACATGACATATTCTGTGTTGCAGCCTCGAGCGAGGGGATAGCACTGATACCTGGTCTTCACAGGAGTCTGATGTACACGGTAGGTGGAGGAATATTGTGGACCAGATGTGCTAGTCGCATTGTGTATACAATAATACTATACATGATATATTGTCAGCTCATCAGATGTGTAAGAAAGCTTTTTCTGTTTCAAAAACAAACCCTTGAGTCATCTAGTGGAGAGATTTATCGTTTGTGAAATTATCACTTCATATAGAATATATTCTTTACAATGAGGTTAGTTGATATACATCTTCAGTCCTTTGTAATCTAACATCAGCGGGGATACACCTTATCAGCACAATACCCTTTGTATATAATGTCAGAATACATTCAATGCATATAATGTCAGAATACATTCAATGTATATAATGTCAGAATACATTCAATGTATATATTGTCAGAATATATTCAATGTATATAAGTTCAGAATACATACAATGTATATAATGTCTGAATACATTCCATTTATATAACGTCTGAATACATTCCATTTATATAACGTCAGAATGCATTCAATGTATATAATGGCAGAATACATTCAATGTATATAATATCAGAATACATTCCATGTATATAATGTCAGAATACATTCAATGTATATAATGTCAGAATACATTCAATGTATATAATGTCAGAATACATTCAATGTATATAATGTCAGAATACATTCAATGTATATAATGTCAGAATACATTTAATAGTTGCATCAGTGACCACACTTATAGACTAATGACCTAGTGTTTATTCTAACCCTCCTGTTTGTCTCCACAGCCACGAGCGGAGAGGGGACACACCGATGTCTGGGGACCCCTCAAGACCTGACACACGAGGTGGGTGGAGACAATGTCACGTGTGTTGTAGTGGGCAGACCACTCTCCACAAACACACGAAACTGTGCTAGAACTGTTAGATGACATTCTATTCATGTAAATGACTAATGTGTGAAAAACATCAACTAGTCCTTGTGATTCCCTGTACCCCCGCCATGTTGCTGTCAGTTCTTGTGATTCCCTGTACACCCGCCATGTTGCTGTCAGTTCTTGTGATCCCCTGTACACCCGCCATGTTGTTGTCAGTTCTTGTGATCCCCTGTACACCCACCATGTTGTTGTCAGTTCTTCTGATTCCCTGTACACCCGCCAATGGTTCTGTCAGTTCTTGTGGTCCCCAGTTCTTGTACACCCGCCATGTTGCTGTCAGTTCTTGTGGTACCCCCATGTACACCCACCATGTTGTTGTCAGTTCTTGTGATTCCCTGTACACCCGCCATGTTGTTGTCAGTTCTTGTGATTCCCTGTACACCCGCAATGTTGTTGTCAGTTCTTGTGATCCCCTGTACACCCGCCATGTTGCTGTCAGTTCTTGTGATTCCCTGTACACCCGCCATGTTGCTGTCAGTTCTTGTGATCCCCTGTACACCCGCCATGTTGTTGTCAGTTCTTGTGATCCCCTGTACACCCGCCATGTTGCTGTCAGTTCTTATGACCCCCTGTACACCCGCCATGTTGCTGTCCCCTGTAGCCATGTTGCTGTCAGTTGTATAGATGGTGTTACTAGTGTTTTGTATCATCAGTGTTAGACATGAACAATGTAGCTGTAAGATGAAGATGTCCGACCTGTGTACAGAGTTAACTTTGTGTTACAGCGACACCGACACCCGCACGGAGAGACGCCCGGACAGGCCAAGACCTCCATTCCGCCTGCAGTGAGGGGAACCTGGCGGAGGTGAAGCGGATCCTGGACACAGGTCGGGCTGACGTCAACTGTAGAAGTGTGGGCGGGATGACACCGGTGATGTGGGCAGCACTGAGGGGACACAGGGATGTGGTGGAGCTCCTTGTGAGTCGAGGTGCTGATGTGTCACTGGTGGACGATGACGGTAACAACATCCTTCACTGGGCCTGTGAGGGAGGAGACAGGAAGACAGTGGAGTTTGTCCTGTCTCTGGACGGGGTGGACATCAACAGTAGAGGATGGAAGAGCATTACACCGGTGATGGAGGCAGCATGGTGGGGACACAGGGATGTGTTGGCGATCCTAGTGATTCGAGGTGCTGATGTGTCACTGGTGGACGATATGGGTAACAACATCCTTCATTGGGCCTGTATGGGAGGAGACAGGAAGACAGTGGAGTTTGTCCTGTCTCTGGACGGGATGGACATCAACAGTAGAGGATGGAAGAGATTACACCGGTGCTGTGGGCAGCACGGTGGGGACACAGGGATGTGGTGAAGTTCCTTGTGAGTCGAGGGGCTGATGTGTCACTGGTGACTAATGGTGGTGACAACATCCTTCACTGGGCCTGTGAGGGGAGGAGAGAGCAAGACAGTGGAGTTTGTCCTGTCTCTCGGGACGCGGGTGGACATCAACGTCAGGAACAACGACGGGAAGACAGCGGCCGACATGGCGAGAGACAGGCGACATCATCAACTGTCGGATCTCCTGGTAACACATGGTACACAGTGAAGTGAATGTAGTGTTGATGTAGACAGTGATGGAGGACAGGTTGTTACTGACACTGACGTTGTGTGTGACGTTCACGTCGTCGCGTTGTTTATAATTCAGTATGAAGGTGAGAATATTTGTTGTGTTTGAGGAGAAATAAAACTTGTTGAGAACATTTTCAGACATTTTGTTGTTTATGGAACTTTACGTGATCAGGTAAGGATATTGTTGCCTGTAAATATTGATGATATATCGTTGGTATATGAACCCTGCATCTCTTCATGTAGTTCTGTTTTAATTATGTGTCATAATTTTCTCATTAATCGTGAAACAGACAACAAACTGTTTGTTTACATCTCGCTGCACTCTGTGACCTCAGACTGAGCCAAGGTTCGCCAGTTGACGTGGCGCCAAATGTACAGTGACGTCACACTGCTGATGACTTCATAGTATTACGACCACAGCCACCGCCCTTCACCTCTGCGAGGTTGTTGTGACGTTACACTCTAGATCTAATTAATAGCACACGGAGCCACATCCGATAGAAAAGTGCAGCAATGTTGGAGCGGTGTTGAGTATTACGAATAAGTGACTACCCAAAAATCAAAAAATTATTTCAATAACTTTCTCTTAACGTGCCGATTGAAACAGCTATTGTCATGTGTAGAAAGATAAATGAATTAACATATATAGCTACTACATTCTGATATGAAATAAGGGCAGACAATCTGGTGTCTCAATTCTCACATTTGATAGTATCTTCAAATGTAAGGAAGTTACTGTAAAACTGCACCATGCTTGTTTTATGTACATTTTGCAATGTCGGAGAACGAGGACATTGGTATGTTCATTAGTAGAGCGGTTGAGCAGCGCTACGTGTACATGTACGCCTACGTGTAGCTTACACGTACACGTGACCGTGAGTAAATCTTACGCACGGGTACATGTGCTGGTATATGTAAATCGGCTTTGATTGGTCACATTTTCCGACTCTAAACAAGTCTGTAACACGCTTAAAATCGTGTGAATTTAGTTAGTAATGGCGGCAAATCTTTGGCTGCCATGGAAGATAACGATGATATTTTGCTGCTTTCTGCTTTGAAAGAAGATAATACTTTGTCCGACAGATATATTAAATTACATGAACTCAGTGACGATCAGTGCCGTAAGTGCTTCAGATTTACTAGAGAAGATTTATTCACACCTTAAGAAACCCTACTGCTACCTGACGAATTGCGCTGCTCGAATCGTACAACTTGTTCAGGGCATTGATGGTCTGTGCATTCTCCTTAGAAGACTCTCTTATCCAAATCGGCTTGAAGACTTAAAACACTTTTTGGCAGATCGACTTCAGAATTGTCGCACATTTTAATACTGTTTTAAATTACATTTATAACATGCACAGTCATTTACTAGACAATCTGGACAAACCTATTGGCATGGTCATCTAGAAGATATGTCTCGATCCATTCATTACCAAGCTTCACCTCTCACTAACTGCTTGGGGTTTATTGATGGTACTGTAGACCGATATGCGGCCTCGACAAAACCCAAACTCGTTTTCAATGGACATAAACGTGTACATGGTTTGAAGTACCAGAGTATAGCAACACCCAATGGAATGATAGCCCATTTTTATGGCCCCATTGAAGGCCGACGCCATGACGCTGGTATGTTGAGAGAAAGTGGGTTGAAAATGACATGTCAGAGAATATGACAACTCAAAACAATGATCTGTTTTGTGTATATGGTGACCCAGCGTATTTCACTCTTACATAATAGTGACATACAGAGGAGGCGTGTTAACAGCGAATCTAGCTCTATTCAACACGAATATGTCAACCGTCAGAGTCTGTGTTGAGTGGACTTTTGGCAAGTTGCTCACACTATTTGCATTTCTAGATTTCAAGAAGAACCAAAACTGTATTTGCAGCCAGTTGGTAAATACTACAAAGTTGCTGCTATCCTCACAAACTGCCACACTTGCCTGTATGGAAGTGAAACTAGCTCTTTCTTTCCAGCTCGATCCACCATCACTTCAAGAATACATACGCTCCTAAACTAGATTATAACTGTTTGAGACATGTGCTTTCATGTAGAGTGAGTGAGTATGGTTTTACGCCGCTTTTAAGCAATATTCCAGCAATATCACGGCGGGAGACACCAGAAATGAAGACAAAGTGCATTCAATGTTACAGTACAATTATGTGTAGGCAATTTCCTTTGCGAAAAACGCTAGCTATGCGTCTTAGTGAGGTACTACTTCCCTCTTAGTAGGGCTTGTCTCATCCGAGTTGATCTGAATTTTGAGAACACAAATACATATTGAAGACCTTTACATGTCAAGAAGACAACAGTAACATCGATAAACAATTGTAACTGTGCATAAGTGGTCTGACATGAAGTGCGTCCTCTTCCCTAACTCGCCTAGCATCGACTTTGAAGTCTGACCGTGTACTCTGTCAAGTTGTCTGCTGCTGTTTGTCATTTTCCTTTGTCTTTGAATCGGGTTGACCGCCAACACTTCAATTTGACATCAATTTGACATCGTCTTTGAGAAAAACCTGACTTGTGTTTTGCGTTGTGCCATACTGAAATACGAAATTATTCATAAAGACACATGTCTGGGAACATACTCCTCATGATAAATAATTACATTATCAACGATTCTAATGATGACCTTCCTTTAGCGATAGGTTAACTCTTGTGTCTAGACGGCAGCATAAAACGCGTTATATTTCACAAAATCTGGTCACTAATTTATTACTGGATGATACCTTGATACTTATCTTAACACATTATCTTAACATATCTATATATTTCCGTGGATTGTACAAAACAACATCTAGGTTTTACAGTCAGAATTACGGCAGAAATTAAACTCGTTTTTACTTCATTTAAATAATGCCCCGAATAGATATTAAACAATTAGATACTTTTACCGTGTATCTTAATGTGGACAATACGAGCATCCGTTTGACATCTAAGTCACATGCAACCAAAAAATCAAACATAATTAAAAACACAATTATCACTTCTTATTCATAACATATAATATACATTGCTGGTTGGGTGAACATATTACCAACTATAAGAGTACAACCGCAAATCAAAAGTACTCATATTGTGTTCTTGGGTTAACTTCCCTAGAAACGAAGCAGCCGGGGAAGAGAGAGAGAGAGAGAGAGAGAGAGAGAGAGAGAGAGAGAGAGAGAGAGAGAGAGAGACAGAGAGAGAGAGAGAGAGAGAGAGAGAGAGAGAGGAGAGAGAGAGAGGAGAGAGAGAGAGAGAGAGAGAGAGAGAGAGGATATTGTGGAGCTGACAGTGACAATTACTTATATGCCACCAAGAACACGTTTGCATACCCAAAACATTTGATACTTTGAATCAAAATAACACTGTGTAATAATCTATAAATGAATTGAATTCATTGTTTCACATGAAGCAACTGTTAGTAGTAAGCAAGCCAGCGCTTTTCCGAGGTGACGTAATATGCCCTCGGGAAAGCGCTGGCCCACTCACCATGACCTCCCCCGTGACGTCGTGGAAAAGATTCTCCGCCACCACCATGACGTTATTACGTTTGACCGCCCTGTGAAGCTCGGAAAAAAGGTCATGCCACCACTGTCACAGTTGATCAGGGTCCCGTGACGTAGGAAAAGACCCCTGGGTACGTCACGTGGAGGCGATGATGGAAGTAAGAGGAAAGCCAACCACGAGCGGACCACGCCATGACATAGGAAAACGACGTCACAGTGTCCTTCATGTAGGGAAAAAGGCGCTGACCCGCCATGACTATCTCTTGTGACATCACACAATAAATGGCGACCATAAGAATCCGGAGTGAGTCCTCGTCAAATAATCCTTAACTGCTCCATTTCTTTTAATACTCACCATTAGCGTACCATTAAATTTTGAAGGAGGCTAGGAATGTCGTACAGTCTATGTGTAAAGTTTCTACAATACTAGACTGCGAAGATATACCTAGACGCCTTTAATCGCGCGTCTGTGTAAAGCTCTACTACAATACTAGGGTGGTACCCGGTAAATTCGGTGGTAAATGTCGAAGACGATTGAGCTGCCTGGCTATCCTTTGCCAGCGATGCCGTGTGTGGTTTCCTACTGCGGACTGTCACGAGGCTCATATCGCCAATCGTATTTGCGTGCAGAAGAGAATCTGGTGCCCCCACGCCGCGACCGACAGAAATGCGGATCGCCTTAATGTCTCTAAAGTTGACAAAACAAAGTAAAGTACCGTCGGTGTAAGACTCCTTTCGGACCCTCTCAATTGATGCCACATGCCCTGTCGACGTCGCCGAGAGAATGAGGACTGTATAGACCATGATCTCACCCAAGTATATATTTTATGATTTTGAATCCATGTGGCGATGAAAATCTGCAAACACATACCCAACCTAGGCGCTCTCCAGCCTGGTTATGTAAGTGCATGGGTTCAGAGTCTGAATACTTGTATGCGAGACGTGTCCATGGCGCATCGAGAAAATAATAACCTATTAAGTGCACTCCCAGGATAATAAACGGAAATAGCTCATAGACGGTCCCCTATACCGAGACACCCCCTCGTCAGTTTTTTCCCGGCTAGTGCAATTACCCACCCTCCGGAAACACGCCCGAATACTGACAACCTTATCGCCCGAGGAGGATAATGCCACTGTTCAAAATGCTACCGCTGCTGACCAATGATGATCTAATGACGGTGGGTGGCAACTCCAGCCATCGTGGTCGTGGCTCACTACGCTTAGTGGGTTGCGACAAACCATTTCATTTTGAAATCGTTACAGCAGAACATCTTTGGCAAAAGCTGGAGGTTATGTATTGACCGGAGCAAAAATTTTGAACATGTCTGTAGGGAGACTTCTAATTCGGGCGAGGGACTTCACAACTATATCCCTAACGCCTAAAGGAATTTTGCAAGACTTTGGGTTTGGAAGCCAGTGAAAAGGGATATTTTCCTCATCTCTTTGAAATTACACCGGCGCTAACCAGATAGCCTCTCCTGAACAATCTGCCCGCCGTGCATTATTACAGTGCAGATGGCATGTCTCGGGACGATCGGGGAGATCCTTCCTCCGTGGTATAGGGAAAACAAAGGGAAATCGCTCAACATGCAGGCCTCGAGCTTTTTAAAGCATTAACGTCAAAAGACGTGCCATCGCCTGGATCGTGAAGTGTCCTTTCCACCTGTGGTGTCGATGCCCACGACGATGATCTAATAATTCACAGCCACGCAGACCGTGATAATACCTTGGCTAAAGTAGATGGTTACGATCCGGTCGCTGAAAGTAGCTTACTAATTCCTTGGGTAGCTTCTGGCATCGCGTAATTTACGCGGTTTCAAGCAGAACGGAACATCAACGACACCGGCGTCTCGGGCACTACCCTGGCAGACAAGGACACGCATCGCATTCATGTATCGCTTTAGGTCTTTTTACTTTACAACACCTCGAAGTGTCTGCCATACACGCCATATATGGGAGTGTCAATACAGAGTCAAGTAGGAGTCAGGGGAAGACTTTCAGCTACCCGACGAGAGGCTACCGCATTCTCTCCAACCTCGACGCCAGTTTCTTCTACGGCCCATCTAATGGTGCATCCAATTACACAAAAGTGTGGGAGGGTAAAAGATACGGTACGCCGACGTGTGCTCGCTGTGTACCCGGCAGTATCGCGGTGTAAGAAGGGCCGCTTCCCAAATCCCAACTGTTATAATAATACAATCCTGGAGATGCAACGAATTGTTCGAAACTGGACGGCCTCTCATTAAATGCAACATTCTACCCCTCGACGACTCTTATCACTCGCCATTACCGTATCGTTTCAATGGTAAGTTTTACTTTCCTCTCCTGTCGGTTTAGACACAAATGAAGAAACAGAGGCTCGGCATACCGACGATGAGGAAAGTCAGCGGTGGCGCCTACACCGTAGAAGTGGCATAGCGGTTCGAGAACTGGGTTGTGAAGTCAGGCGTATTTTCCAGGTATGGCACTTCTTCGCGGTTCGAGGTTTACGACCCCTACATCGCCGGCACCCCCGATTGTTCACCGATAGTCGACAACTTTACAAGTTGAAACAAGAGCTTTCAGCAGCTACCCTCCCGAGTGTGACATGGAGGATAGCCAACGCAGCCTCTGTCGACATTTCCAGAGGATTCTGCATGGATTACCACCAAGAACACAAGCTGCATACCTAAAACATTTGATACCTGGAATCAAAATAACACTGTAATAAATTTATAAATGAATCGAATTCATTGTTTCACACATGAAGGCCCGTTGAAGGTGCCAGCGCTTTTCCGAGGTGACGTAATATGCCCTCGGAAAGCGCTGGCCCACCACGGGAGGCGTGACCTCCCCGTGACGTCGGAAAAAGATTCGCCACCACCATGACGTTACGTTTGACCGCCCTGTGAAGTCGGAAAAAGGCTTGCCACCACTGTCACAAAAGTTGACTGTCCCGTGACGTAGTGAAAAGACCCCTGTACCGTCACGGGGGAGGCGATGATGGAAAAGAGGAGCCTAACCACGAGCTGACCACGCTAAGACATAGGAAAAACGACGTCACAGTGTCTCATGTAGGAAAAAAGGCGCTGACTCCGCCATGACTATCTCTGTGACATCACATACACAAATGGCGACCATAAGAATCCGAGTGAGTCCGTCAAATAATCCTCAACTGCTCCATTTTTTACCCTCACCATTAAGCGTACGCATTAAATTTGAAGGAGGCTAGGAATGTCGTACAGTTCTATGTAAAGCTCTCTACAATACTAGGACCAAGAAGACATACCCAGACGCTCTTAATCACGCGTCCGTGTAAAGCCTCTACAATACTAGGTGGTACCCGGTACCCGGTGGTAATGTCGGTGATCGATTGAACTGCTCGGCTATCCTTGCCAGCGATGCCGATGTGTGGTTTCCTACTACGGACTGTCACGAGGCTCATATCGCCAATCGTATTTGTGTGCAGAAGAGAATCTGGTGTTCCTCAATGCCACACCGACAGAAATGCGGACCACTTAATGTCTCAAAGAAGTTGACAAAACAAAGTGTGTCGTCGGTGTAAGAGTCTTTTTCGACCTCTCACTGATGCCACATGTCTGTCGACGTCGTCGAATGAGGACCGATAGACCATGATCTCACCAAGTATATATTTTACGATTTTTGAATCCATGTGCGAATTTAAACGGCAAACACATACCCAACCTAGGCGTTCTCCAGCTCGGTTGCGGTAAGTGCATGGGTTCAGAGTCTGAATACTTGTGCGACATGTGTCCATGGCGCACCAAGAAAATAACTCATTGGCGCACTTGGTGGATAATAAACGGAAATAGTCATAGACGGTCCCCATACCGAGACACTCGTCGGTCAGTTTTTCCCGGCTAGTGCTACCACCACCTCAAAACACCCAAATACCACAACCGCGATCGCCCGAGGAGGATACGCCCGCTCAAAATGCTACCGCGCTGACTGACCACCCAATGATGACGACGACGAGGGTGGTAACCCAGCCATCGGGTCGTGGCTCACTACGCTAAGGGTTATGACAACCATTTCATTTTTGAAATCGTTGTTAGAACATCTTACGCAAAAGCCGGAGGTTATATTGACCGGGAGCAAAATTTTGAACATGTCTGTCGGGAGACTTCTATTCCGCGACTCCCACAACTATATCCCCGACGCTCTAAAGGAATTTTGCAAGACTTTTGGTTTGGAAGCCAGTGAAAAGGGGTATTTTCCTCATCTCTTTAACACAATCGGCGCCAACCAGACAGCTCTCCTGAACAATCTGCCCGCCGGCATTATTATTACGGCAGATGGCATGTCCGGGACGATCGCGGAGACCTTCCTCTCGGGTATGGGGAAAACGAAGGGAAATCGTTCAACATGCAGCTTCGAGCTTTTAAAGCCATCTCGGCAAGACGGGGCTTGTGCTAAAATTCATAAACATATTCCTGTCTCTGAACGACGCCAACCCTTTACGACCGCATCACTTTGCCCCACGCCTGCATGTTGACGCTTAGGCTTAAAGTATTCTGAGACCCGACACCATAGCCATAATACCCCTGGCGGGTACTGCCAGGACAACCAACCACGGTAGAAAATATGCACCGAGTGGTTAGCGTCTCTGATCGTGAACGAAAACCTTCACCTGTGTGTCGATGACCACGACGATGACGACACCATTAAGCCACGCAGAGACCGCATACCTACAAAGTAGATGGTTACGATCCGGTCGCGAAAGTAGCTTACGAATTCCTAGGGTGTTTCTGGCACGCTGCACGACGTGTTTCCCGCGTAAACGGAACATCAACGACACTCACGGTTCGGCACTACCCTGGCAGACAGACACGATCGCACCATGTATCGTTTAGGTCTTTTTAATGACAACACCCAGAAGTGTCTGCCATACACGCCATATGGAGTGTCAATACAGAGCCGGTAGAGTCAGGGAAGACCAGTTACCAGACGAGGCTACCGCACTCTCCAACCTCGACGCCGCTTTACGGGGTCGCACTAATGGTATCCAATTACACAAAAAGTGTGGGAGGGTGAAAAGATACGGTACACCGACGTGTGCTTTCGCTGTACCCGTACGTGTAAGAAGGGCCGCTTCCCCGTAATCCCACCCCGTGTTATACACAATCCTCTGGAGATAGACGAATTGTTCGAATTGACGGTCTCACAAATGCAACATTCTACCCCTCGACGACTCTATCACCCGCTATTACCGTATCGCTAATGGTAAGCTCTACTTTCCTCTCTGTCGAACGGCGCTTCGACACAAATGAAGAAACAGAGTGTCAACATACCGACGATGAGAGGTCATGGGTGGGTGCCTACACCACCGTAGAAGTGCATAAAGCGGTTCGAGAACTGGGTTGTGTAGTCAGGCGTATTTTCTCCATGCGATGGCACTTTTCCCGGTTCGAGGTTTACGACTCTCGACACCGCCGCACTCCCGATTGTTCGCTGGATATGTCAACAACTTTTACAAGTTGAAACAAGAAGCTAGCAGCTACCCTCCCGAGTGTGACATGGAGGATAGCCAACGCAGTTTCGTCGACGATATTTTCCGAGAAGGAGGGATTTCTGTATGGATCCCTCCAATATCAGATTCAATCCAGGTATGCGAGCAATAGCCAAGTTTATGTTGAACAGTCACTGGGGCAAATTTGGTCAGTCTAATGACAAGACCCAGTGTCGGTACATCACAAACGAAGGATGACGACATATTGCTCTACGACCTCACACCGCGTTGTCACAACAACAACAGCATCTCGTCACCAGCACCAGCTACGCAAACCCCTTTGGAGTGCCTTAGGCCGCAACCCACCGGACCAGAGACACCACCACCTTCAGACAACCGGACCCAATGGCTGACCACCCAAACTCGAAGCGATTTGTGACACCCGCCAACACGAGAAGAAAAGGAAGAAGACGAACGGCCTTTAAATTAGCACCCACAACGACGTGGTGCTCACACGAAATTCGCTTACCAACGGAAGAAAAAAGCCCTTGAAAGAAACAAAGATTTTCGCAGCCTTCTTGTTCTGAAGAAAAAGGAAGAAGACAAACGGCGCATAACGACGACGACAGCTGCTACAGCGAAGAAAACCTCTAAGAAACAAAGACGGCGCTTCTTTTCTCCTCCTGAAGAAGAAGAAGAAGACAACTGTCGAACTCGACGGTGAATTACAGAGGCTCGTGCTGAGCTGATGGCTGAAAGCACACCCCTGATGAAATAAACGGGACCGTGGGACCGAGTGTAAAGCACGCACCCTCCCCATGACGAAAAAACAACAAACAAACAGCAATGGACTCGTTATAAATGCATCAAAACCCATTTATACGTTTATTTATACTCGAAATGTCTTCGGTTAATTTACGCCATTCTTCTGTGGAAATAGATATACCATACCCCGGTATCCGATTGATAGGTTTTCTTCATACACCATCGCTATTCGCGTTTACTGATTCCGTCTCGAGGGGTACCGCTTAGGTTCTTGACGAATGTGGTAAAGTTATCGAGATCGAGACCAACGCGCAGCACACGATAACTAGAGTAGTCGCCAATAGCGCGAGGACAGAGACACACTCACGCTTTAATGGCGATTTTCGTCTCAGCGTGGAAGTTTCCCCGTTTTTATCCATGGTCTCCATTCTCGAATAAACGCGATGAGAAGTTTGTAGCAGCGGTTAGCAGCATTGTTTGGACACAACAACACTACGCGAATCGTTCCAAACACTGACCATTCACACTTCCCTCCCCCCTCTATATATATGCACGCACCCCCCCGAGAGAGAGAGAGAGAGAGAGAGCGTTGTCACGTCCTCCGCCCTATAGACATGGCTGGCTATCGCGCACCAGGACAGGAACGGTTAGTAGACAGAACTCATTTCCAGTTCCCTAAGATATTCAGACTCTTAATAGGAGGTCCTAGCGGGGCGGGTAAAACCACATTCGTAAAGCACATGCTAGAAAACGATATCGATGGTCCGTGGCCCTTACTACAAAAGCTACCCGACATCGTAGTGTGGGTGTATAGCGAAATGCAGCCTATATACGACGCTATAAAAACGATATGCGCGAGGGGAGGTATTGAAATTCATTTCGTCAAGAAGATTAGCGACGACGTAGAAGGCTACGTAGACGCTTCCAAGCATAACTGGCTAGTGATTGACGACGCTGCGGGTGATTTGACCCGGGAGGACGAAAAAGAGCTACTTAGATGGTTCGTTAAAAGGTCCCATCACAGACAGACCAGCATTCTATACTTACAACAGAACATTTTTGCGCGGACACCGTTCCACAGAACAATCAGCTTAAATTGCACGCACGTGGTTGTGTACAAGAACCCTCGGGATAGAAGCCAGATAGAACATTTAGCTAGACAGATATTCCCGGGTCAATCGGGATTTATAAGAGATGCCTACGCCCATGCTACGTCACAACCCCACACCTATATAATGCTGGATTTAACGCCGAACACACCCGACGAGTTTAGAGTGCGTGGTCACCAGTTTAACAGGGAACACGGGGAAATAGACGTATACCAGCCTAAGCAAAAGTGAATAATATGGATTGCCTCAATGATAAGGGTTGCGTGTCGGGGAAAGAAATGCTCCGCGGACGACGGGAGGTTGTCGCCACGAACACCGCGGACGAAGACGGTAGTAGTAGTAGTAGTAGTAGTAGTAGTAGTAGTAGTAGTAGCAGCTATGACGACTATTCTTCGACATCTCCCGACGGATACACCGACGGCTCTAGTATGACCGATGGCTCTAGTATGACCGATGACGATGCGACGACCAGTTCTTCTTCTTCTTCTTCTTCTGCATCGTCATCGTCTGGGGACGACGATAGTGACACGCTATGGTATTGCCGCGACGATGTAGGCGCTTACAACGACGGCGAGAGTAGCAGCGACGATACCGGGGATGATGTACCAGCCACGAGACGTCGAGGGGGACTCCCTTCTGTGACGTTCACCTCGAACAAGGGTGGACGACGTGGTGACACTACGGACTCGGCTATCCCTCCGATACCGCCACCCAAGCGTATTTTGAAAAGGAAATAAATAATCATAAATATAACGGTCACGCGTTTTAGTCGTCATTTGGCGGATATCCCCCAGCGTAGTGCGACATCCCCTCGGGCAAAATTGATGGACAACATGCCTCGTTCTAACGGTAAATTACTCCGGGGTATGACGACCCGGCGGAGGACGACGGCTATTAAGAGAAACGGTATTGCCAAAGGCGATTCGTCCAACAGGGTAAAAGCTAACGCGGACATTCTACATTACTTATGTAGGGCTCCAAGCGCTGTCAGATCGCGGTTAGTGGGTGCTTACCCAAAGAAGTCATCGACGCGTTTAGCGAGACTGCCGTTAACGTGTATTCCGGCAATCTACCTATGACTGATGACCAGAGGCGCCGATTAAATTGTAAGAAAAGAGCTCTTCATACCCTATGTCAGAGACACAGGGTTTCGCAGGCTGGTAAGAGGAAAATACTGGCGCAAAAGGGTGGTATATTACCTCTGTTATTACCCCTTTTAGCACCAGTCGTAACAAAGCTTGTATCGAGCGTGGTAGGGTCTTTTACCGGCTCTTAATACCATACCATGCCTTCCTCCTTTACCAAAATGGTCGTGTTACCACAGACAGCGTATTCCCGCCTCGTAGATTCCTCTCGACACGCATCGACGGAGTCTCGGACGGAATACTCTCCTCTTCGGGGAAACGCTCTTTTACTGAAAGAAAGGCGGGAAAATTTAGACGACTTGAGAAATGTGGCGTACGACACCGAAAATCCCGATGATAGGACGTTATCGGTACCGATTAAACTACACGAGAAAATGGCGCGCTATAATGCTCTATTGGAAGACGCTCTAGATTTACAATCGAGAGCCCGTCGCGTGGAGGGTTTAGTCAAGAGTGGAGGAGATCACGCGCTTTTTCCCCGAGGACGGATAAATGATGACGGGACTAGCACCGCGACGACCGTGTCTGCTACGGAAGTAAAACCGTCGGGTTTAGATGCAACGCTTTCTAAGGTTTTGTTCGATTTACCTAAAACGTACAGACAAGATGCTAAACATATTACCGACTTCATTAAAAGTGATCCTGATCTGGAAGTGTCTGACGAGGGAACTTTGAGCTATAAGGGATCGTCTCTGGGGACGGATACGTTGCGCGACGTATTACACGAATTGACTAAAAGAAAAGGTAGCGGGAGTAAATACAACGAAGTAGCGGGTTTCCTGTCGTCGAGAATGGCGGAGTCTGGAGCGAGCACTACGGGTATTAAAAACGCGATGTACGTCGAAGGGAGCAATAGTACCGGGAGGTCACGAAAGAAGAAGCGGGGTAATGAGGAAAGTAAGAGCTCGAACGATTTCGGGGGGAGGAAAAAGAGGGGTAGGCGCGGTCCGAGGGCACCGACCGACAGCGAGTGGGAAACCTATTAAACCTTACTGGTTGAAATGGTTGAAACGTGTTTATTACGATGTGACGAGAGGTTTTGATTCGCGCGTGGGTCTCTTAAGAAAATTGTCTGAGGCTAAGGAGCGTAAGGGTACCGTCAAACCTACCCCCGCGCAGGTAACCGTTTGGTTAAAGAGACAACCCGCGTACAGTCTACATAGACCCCACCCCACCAAGCGCTTTCCCAGAACACCTTATTCCGCCACAGTGTGTAGAAAAGATCAATTGTGGCAGGCTGACTTGTCGGACGTGTCGCGTATCAGTAAAGTGAATAATGGTTACAAATTCATATTATGCGTGATTGACGTGTTTAGCAGATACGCGTTTGCCGAACCGCTCGAGGATAAAAAAGCTAAAACCGTGACCGATGGTTTCAAAAGGATATTGGCCCGGGCTAAGCCTCGTATGTTTCTTAGCTTAATGACCGATAAAGGTAGCGAATTTGTGAATAGTACTTTTAGACATCACGTTGAGAAGGTTCTGAGGAAATCGTTTTATACTAGTCAAAACGACGACGTGAAATGCGCTGTCGTGGAAAGATTTCAGAGAACCCTAAAGACACGCTTATGGAGATATTTTACCACGGTATCGCAACCTCGGTACGTGGAGGTGTTGCCTAAAATATTGAAAGCGTACAATAACGCTTACCACACTACCATCGGATGTAAGCCTAGCGACGTGGTAACCATCCGTGACGAGCTCGGGGGTGTGGGATCACGCGCGCAGACAACAGCCACGGGCAAAATACTCTGGACGCAAAACGCTATCTTCATTCGAACGCGAACAATACCTACTGCCAGATACACCCGTGAGGATTTCTACGAGAAAAGGGAATTTCGATAAAGGGTATGAGGCCAACTGGACCAGAGAAATATTTTACGTTGTCAACAAAGTTAGACATAGGAAACCGCCAGTGTATAAAATACGCGACTACAATAGAAACGCTATAAAAGGAACATTTTATTGGGACGAGTTACAAGTGGTATCAGAGCCGGAGGCGTACGAAGTAGATAGTGTAGTGAAGAGAAGGATCAATAAGGCTACCGGTAAAAGAGAGCTGTTAATTCGATGGAAGGGATACCCTGCCAAAGAATTCGACCAATGGCTACCAGAAAGTCACGTGGTAAGGAAATATTCAAAAAGGGCTTGACGCGCGTGAGAAAGCTACCACTACACACCATTCTGTTATGCGTACTGGTCGTATGCTACTTGTCTCTGAGAGGTACTACGCCGCCCGATCTAGCCGAGGATATAAAGAAGGTGGAGGAACCGTTGTTTGAATTACTAAAAATATCACTGTCTACGCGCACGGTTCATAGCTCTCCCGGTTTGCTAAGCAGCGACAACCCTCGTCTGTCACCGAACGTCAGCGTATGGGAGAACGAGACCGTACATTATGAGTAATGGTGCGAAACCGACAGATTTTTACCTTACCCTACCTAGCGATGCCAGCCCAGAAACTCGACCGGATAATGTACAGCACACGTACACCGTAGATTTACCATACCCTCTGAAGGTAGATAGAAAAAATAATTGGAGAGTGGGCGTTAGTACTGTACAGATACCCGTGACATGGCACAATTTACCCGCTCCTCACAATACTTTCAGCGCGTATATTACCGTACCCGTACGTGAGAGAGTGTATAAGAGTGGTAGGGTGATCAAGGATAAATGCGGTTTACAAACTAGATTTCTGGGACCGATAATGCTACCGCAAAGGAATTATACGATGGCGAGACTGTTAGATACCATGAATAGTTCCATTAACGCGCGGTTGCAAGCGTGGCGTGAAGAATATCATAAACATAGTAATGCCGGGGGTGGTGTGGAAATAGATATAGAATTGATAACGCCTAAAGAGACCTGTAAATATTTGTACTCCCGGGACGATTTAGTTTACATGGCCTCGGGCTTTGAGGAGAGCGATTTCGTTGGGGTGGATGTTGACGAGGTGAGACACGTTTTAGGTAAATGTGGTCCTAGATTCGACGTGTCGCCCTACCTGGCTTCTATGTTGGGTTTCACTACCACCGTGCCCGAGACTGTGGGCGACACCCGTGTATGCATACTAGACCCCAGAACGACTCCCGTAGCCGATACGTGTTCCAATTTCTCCAAAGAACAGCTTTTCCATAACATGTACGTCTATTCGGACATTATCGACGACCAGATCGTCGGTCACACGCTGGCACCTCTGCTGACGTTGATACCCGTGAAAAAGAAAATGATGAAAGATGTAGTATACGTCAGCGAAAAAAATCCTATACAATATTTGTCTTTAAAATTTGACGAGATTCGTTCTGTGACTATTCTTATAAGGGACGATCGCGGACGACCCGTGTCATTTGCTGGCGGTCGGTCGGTGGTGATACTGCATTTTAAAAGCGAGGGGTGACATACTAACGATGTACGGTAATCATGGAGGTCACATACCGGTGTACGTCGGTAGACATTACGGACAGGGTGGTGCTGGTCTCGGAAATATATTAGGCGCTATAGGTAGAATAGCAATGCCTCTGCTAAAGTCGACGGGTAAAGTATTACTGAGGGAGGGTGCCAAAGCTGCCGCGGGTGTTGTGGGCGATGTGGTGTCGGGTAGTGCAAAAGCGTCAGAAAGTATAAGACGGCGTGGTAGTAGGGCGCTTAAAAGCACAATGTCGGGCGTTTTGGGACCATTTCAGACAGGAACGTCGAACGGTAAGCGCAGACGAATTAGTACGGGTACTCAGACACCGATAAAACGTAGGAAAAAACAGAGGATTTCTACCGCTGGCGTGGGACGTGGCTCCCTGCTGAAAAGAAAGAAGCGTAGGAGAAAGGTTAAGAGAAGCTTGGTATTCTAGTAAAGATTAAACGTAGTTTCAAATGATGATGTCGGGGAATATGGATCACGTGCAATGTGGTAAAAGTGAGCTGGATTTATTTTCGCTACCGGGTATGGTTTCCACGATGACGGATTCACACTGGACCAAATATAGTCCCGTTACGGGTCTCGGACAGCTGGACGGTACCATAAGGTTTGATATCAATAACCCTATAAACAGCTACGTAGACCTGGCCGAATGTTACCTGAGAATTGTATGCGAATTTAAGACGGCGGATGGTCGCGCTACCGTGGCTGACAATGTGGTGGGCGAGGATGGTGAGACGGTGACTAGACACAGAGACGTGTGCGCACCAGTGACAAACACTCTACATTCTCTATTTCGTGAGGTAAGGGTGATAGCGGGGTCTAACCAGCTAGAATTAACGGACAGCCTGGGTACATACCCGTACAGAGCGTTTATCGAGACGCTACTGAGTTGCGATCAATCGCAAATAGACAGCAACCTGGTAGCGCAGAATTTCATTAAAGATAAGGCGGGTTGTTTCAATAACTTCACTGTAGGACAGGGGGGAATTCTAACCCGGGATTCGAGGAACGACGACGCAAATGCGTCCCCAGTAGACCCGTAGAGCTCGTAGGGAAATTACACTCTGATTTGTTTATGCAGCATAGATATCTCATAGATGGCGTGCCTTTAAAAATTGAACTGATACGTAGTCCGCATAATTTCTACATGCTACACGGTAGCACAGACCAGGCTGGTACTCGCATACCCGGCTATGCTTGCCACATACTATCGGCCGAGTTTCATGTGAGACAGGTAAACGTAGCACCCGCCATTAGAGACAGTCATATCAGGGGTTTGACGCGTGGTAGCACTGTAAAGTATCCTATAGCCCAAGTGAAAACCACGGCACACGACATCCCTCAAGGCTTGAGAGAATATAATTCTGAACACTTAATAATGGGTCATATACCTAAAAGAATAGTACTAGGTCTCGTCGACAATGAATCCTTTGCGGGGGGTTTCTAATAAAAATCCTTTTAATTTCCAACCTTTTGCGTTGACTGAAATAGCCGTGAAAGTGAACGGTCAGGAGGTAGGTAAAAGATGTCATACGGTCAATTTCGAGCCCGACTCTACGCGAATGTATCAGACATACCTGGAGCTGTTTAGAAATACGGGTGGTTTGGGGAGAAATTCCACGCACACAGTGACTCTGGAAGAATTTTTAGACGGTACTACGCTGTTTGTGTTCGATTTAACGCACGATTTGGGTGCCGACATGTCACACGTGTATGCGAAGAGCTCTGGTAAGGTTGGCATAGAATTGAAATTTTCGCAGCCAACGCCCCGAGCCTTGACGCTGGTGTGCTATAGAGAGTTGGACAGTATCATAGAATTTGACCACTTTAGAAATGCTACTATACACTGATGTAGACGACGGAGGGGTTACATATCCTTCTAAAATGTTGTACGGACGAGATTTACAATGGTTTGGACATAACGACCCTTTTCTTAAAAACTACTACGGTGGTATCAGTAGTAGGGATACCTTGGAAGAGGTGTGTGGTAATAAAATACGCAATATTATGCTTAGCGGGGTGAAAAGATTGAAATATCCCATTCTGTTTATTTGCAACACTGACAAGAAGAGTGAGCCGGGCAGTCACTGGTTCCCGTTAAGTATAGAAGCACCCGGTAGATTACACATACACGACTCGTACGGGATAGATTACACGCGAATTTGGGTAGAATTTCACGATTTTGTGTCAAAATATGGTCGTTTGCAATATACCCACAATAGAGTAGGCGTGCAGAGTCTATCGTCTGTAGCTTGCGGACACCATAGCCTATATTTCAGTAGCTGTCGTTCTAGGGGTATTTCCAACGACGAGATAGTGAAACATTACAGTGAAAAGAACACGCTTAAGAACGACTCGACGGTTTTCAAATGGTACGATGATAGCGTGAAACGTATGCTCGAAAAATTCTAAATAGGCGCGGGAGTAAGGTTGTGTATTGTTAGTGGATTCTGTTTTGATTAACGGTGACAGAGACCCGTGCGTGTTTGCTCCGACACGTTGGTATAACGAAGCGTGGTGTACGGGTGCTTAGTGCCTGAGGGTGTGGATTGGCGTATGCCCCCCGGGGATTGACGATGCTGTCACCCCCACCGTCGCTAACCTGACAGCTCGACTTCCCACGGAGGGATTGACGATGATGTCACGCACGTCGTTACCCCGTGACTGACTGACCTACCACGGAGAGATTGACGATGATGTCACGAGCGTGGTGACCCCCTGACTGACTGACCTGCCACGGAGGGATTGACGATGGTGTCACGCACGTGGTTACCCCTGACTGACTGACCAGTCAGTTAGAACCCGACAGTGGGAGAGCGAGGTTGTGTCCACTCACCATAGCAAAGATGTCTCAGTACTACGATACTCTTAAATACCAGAAGGATGGAGAAAGGGGTGAGGATGATACAGACGCGAGGAAGAAGCCCGTGACTTTATGGGACTATGTATACGAAGACGGTGTAACTCTGGATGGTAAATATCGTTTTCAACGTGGGCACGACAGCTGCGGGAAACAACCAACGGTGGTGCACAGAAAGCTGTTGGTGGATTTAAGTGAGAACTACTGTCACGAAACGATGTTATGTGGCTACGACAGGATGGCTACTTTTAAGGACTGGCCCGAACAGCTGGTTCAGAAGGGTAGACAGCTAGCCCGGAGAGGGTTTTATTATACCGGTGTTTCGGACAAGGTGGCGTGTGCCTGGTGTGGATTACGATTGTGGAAATGGTGTGCCGAGGATGATATCGACTTTGAACATCACAGGTTTAGCCCCTGGTGCTCATTCCTGAAAATTACGTGTCCCTACAAATTCGATAGTGATACGAGGACTTATTTGTGAACTGAGAGCTGAATTGTGAGTAATACGATGTAATATAACCATATTTACGAATAAAATTTGTGAAATGTTGTTTACTTGTCTCTGTTGTGTTTTATAAAAGAAAAGTGTTGACGATGTCTACCTCGTGGGTACATTTTTTGGGGGTGGTGGTGGTTTTAAACAATGAAGAATACGATGTTCGTACGGTCTTGTATTGTAGAGAGCTTTACATAGACTGTACGACTCGATGGTAGAATATAACCGCCTTCCCGTGATGTATTGTAGAGAGCTTTACATAAACCGGAGGGCGTGTTATTGAGCGTCTTGATGCATTTGTTTTGCTGTCTTGTATTGTAGAGAGCTTTACATCGACAGCACGACATTTACAGACCTCTTTTTTTTCAAAAATTGTTCCCTGTTTGGGGTTTACTATACGAGGTAAAGAACGTAACACTCCGTACTGCTTTTTTGTACCTCACAGATTTGTTTTTATGTAGAATATCACCGTCTTGTATTGTAGAGAGCTTTACACAGACGCGTGATTAAGAGTGTGTAGGTATGTCTTGCGGTCTAGTATTGTAGAGAGCTTTACATAGACTGTACGACATTCCCTAGCCTCCTTCAAAATTTAAATGGCACGCTAACGGTGAGGTGGAGGTTATTTGACGGATGCACTCGGATTTCTTATGGTGGCCATTTGTGTGTGTGTGTGTGATGTGACAGAGATGGCGAGTGAGCGCCTTTTTTCCCTACGTCAGACACTGTGACGTCTTTTTTTTTTCCTACGTCATAGCGTGGTTAGCTCCTATTTTGCATCATGGCCTCCACGTGACGTCATGATGGTGGGTGTTTTTCCTACGTCACGGGTGGGTCAACGTCATAGTGGTGGCGAGTGTTTTTCCGACGTCACAGGGCGGTCAACACCTCCCCGTGACGTCATGGTGGTGGTGAGTGTTTTTCCGACGTCACGGGGAGGTCAACGCCTCCCCGTGACGTCATGGTGTTGGGCCAGCGCTTCCCCGAGGGCATATTACGTCACCTCGGAAAAGCGCTGGCACCTTACTACTATTTGAAAAGAAAAATGGGTGACCCAAGTGGTATATTTGTTTTGCAGGGAGTGGTTGGGCAGCCGAGATAAGCAGGGGGCATGAATAAACTTGTATTCCAGCCAAGGCCTACATAGAATTTATACGGCGAGCGCATTTTCTTTGACGCACCTTTCCGCAAGAAATTTGAGCGGGAACAGTTTTAGGCAAAACAAGAATGGAAACTCAACCTATCGACTGATGCATGTGCATGTATTACTAAAGCAAACAATCGTCTCTCAAAACGAGACATTTACCTCCACTAGAATCGACTCCACTTTATTACTAAATGACCTGAAACATAAAGACCCCAACAACCTTGGCATAGTGTAAAGTATGGAATGGATTTTGGAGTGGAAATTTGAATGGAATAGTGGAATGGAATATGAATGGAAATTTGGGAGTGACACAGATTTCTATATATAAACAGGTCTCCCTCTCTAATATGCTGAGACAGTTTATAAACAGCTGGTCACTGTAAGCTAAGAGACCTGGGTGTCAGCTTCTCTATTCAGCCATGGCCCATCCACCACACACTCAAAAAAAGCACATATCTTTGGCGGAATACGTTTTGAATTTATAAAATATTTTCTAGGGTGATGTACATAATAAGAACAAGATGTCTCGAAGAAAGGCCGATGGCATGTGCTTTGTCTACGTATCTATACTTTGCTTTTTATTATGGGGATAGAATTAATTATATCCGTGCAATTATTATTCTGTAAGTCTACAGCAAGGGCTAACTGCTCACCTGCATGCATGTTGGATACATGTCACTAATCTCTGAGTTTAAATCCTTTTGTTTTTACACAGGTTTGATCAATTTAGATTTTTTAAATTTGTGTATGCACAGTTTCTTTATGTGCCTTTTATATATATATGCATTAATATTCAGCAGACTCTTGGGCAAGATATGTATATAATCATCTGAATGTTGGGTAACACATCCCATCTGTTATAATCACAGCCCATTGGGCAACACATCCTATCTGCTATAATCACAGCCCATTGGGCAACACATCCTATCTGCTATAATCACATCCCATTGGGCAACACATCCCATCTGCTATAATCACAGACCATTGGGCAAAACACGTCTTATCAGTTATTTTTACATACCTTTGGGCAACTCGTCCAATCTTTTATTTTACAGACCAATGGGCAATACATCTTATCTTTTTATTTTACAGACCATTGACATCACATCATATATATACTAACAGCAGACCTTATCAGTAGACCTTTGGGCAACATATATCATATACATTATCAGTAGACCTCTGGGCAACACATCTTATATAATACAAGTAGACATTTGGGAAACACCTAATGTGTATTATCAGTAGACCTTTGGGGAATACATCATATCTGTTATCAGTAGACCTTTGGGCAGCACATCATATAATCAGTAGACCTTTAGGGCAGCACATCTTATATATCACCAGTAGGCCTTTGGGCAACACATCGTATATAATACCAGTAGACATTTGGGCAACACCTAATGTGTATTATCAGTAGACCTTTGGGCAATACATCATATATGTTATCAGTAGACCTTAGGGCAGCACATCATATAATCAGTAGACCTTTTAGCAACACATCTTATATATCACCAGTAGACTTTTGGGTAACACATCTTATATAATGCCAGTAGACCTTTGGGCAACACCTCATGTGTATTATCAGTAGACCTGTGGGCAACACATCATATGATCACTAGATTTTTCGGCAACACCCTCATATGTTTTATCAGTAGACCTTTGGGCAACACCTCATGTGTATTATCAGTAGACCTTTGGGGCAAATACATCACGATCATTAGACCTTTGGAGCAACACCTCATATGTTTTGTATCAGTAGACCTTTTGGCAAAACATCATATGGTCAGTAGACCTTTGGTGTCATTACATCATATAATACGTAGACCTTTTGGCAACACTTCTTATATATCACCACAAGACCTTTTGGGCAACATATCTTATA